>NC_050526.1:18735309-18751550 GCF_002922805.2 Oryzias melastigma
TTATTCAAGGCCTCCACCCAATAGAATCAAACATATAAAATATATACCGACATGTATATTCCAAAAGTTTTCAAAGATAAGAGAGGCAATACATATATTAGTAGTTCATAAGTAACAGGATTTGTCTAAAAACAGCAATAAAATTCAATTAATAACAAAAACCATAAATATAGCATTTATAAAACAACACTATTGGGATAAAAGAGAGAAACATTTTTACTATATTTCGTGTATTTTGATTTAATTTTTTTAACATTGTCTACAAAAATAGCCAAAAACACATTGATCATTTGGAAAATCTTATCCTTCTGGTGAACCCGGGTATTTCTGAGGTCGGTTTCATGATTAGTTTTGTTGGGGTCAACCGTCCCTTGATTTTAATCTCCCCCCCACGCATTAATCAATCCATTACAGATCAATGCAAAGCCGATCAAACTAAAAACCCACATAAGCAAGGTTTCTTGTCTTTTTGGTCATATCCTTGACCAATCGAGTGCATCTGATGGCCTTTTGAAGCAAACTCACATGGGTCAAATTCCCAAGTGAATCGGTTCGTTTCTAGCTTTCGAGTTGTGCTTGACTTAATCTGACTGTTAATAAGATCCCGTCTGCTCTTCAGTGATGTAAAAAGAAGTCAAATTGATTTATTTAGAAGGGATCAGCTTTGTGGAAACTATTTTCAGATGGTCTTGTTAGCCACCTGTGTAGTTCTGATTAGATACAGCATCTACTTGTACTTTGGTTTTCTGCTGTTTGTGCACCGGCACACACACACAACCACCCTCTTTAGATAAACTCCTCGAACTACGATGACCCTCTCAGATGTTTTCCCCGTATTTCCCCCAAACAAACTCGTCCAATGTGTGTTATTCCAGATACTCTCCTGCAAAAACAGGTGCTTTTGTCATCTTTTACTCTCAGTGGTGGGAGGTTTCTGTCTTTGCATTGCTATTGCATCATTTCTGTACAGTCCTTCACTGGCAAAGTCAGATATTAATATTTGACCAGCTCTGAATGGCGAGTTAAACGTGACTTTGGCTGCACATTTTCTGGGTTGCACCTGTACTGCCATTAAAAATAACAACAAATACTTTAGTGAAAAAGGATCATTGGTGGTAGATTGAGTAAGAAAGAGTAACGAAAGAGAAAAATGGTTTATTGAGTTACTGTACTGGTAAAATGCCTTTAACCCTTTGCCTGAATTTCCTGTTCTGGAGGACGGTTGCTGGGGGTGCTCCCCTTCATGTGTTCTGTCCCTGGGGAGAGTCCTCTTCACGTCTGTTACTGAGGAGGGGTTCTGATACCCCTCACATCCGTCTGGCTGCAAGAGCTCTGTTTTCTGGACTTTTTTTAACTTCTAAGGGTCCCCTCCTGTGCTTTGGGCATCTGGGATCTGTCCTTTTGGGGAGGGATACTGTCATGGTTCTATGCTTAGTGTGTCGGGTAACGAAGAGGGTCATCTGGACCGCTCCTTCATGTTCCCTGTCCCTGAGGATGGTCGCCACTCATCGTCTTTGGGTGGATTTCCTGTTCTAGAGGATGGTTGCCGGGGCTGCTTCTCTTTGTGTCCTGACCCTGGGGAAAGTCGTCGGTACCGCTCCTCTTCACGTCTGTTACTGAGGAGGGGTTCTAATACCCCATACATCCATCTGGCTGCAAGAGCTCTGTTTTCCAGACTTTTATTTAACTTCTAAGGGTCCCCTCCAGTGTTTTGGGCATCTGGGATCTGCCCTTTTGGGGAAAGGTACTGTTTTCCCTGTCAGCCTCGCCATGTTCAGGTTAAATCATCCACACCTTAGTGCAGGGGGGTCAAATTCAGTCACACAGGGGCCAAAATCTAAAACACACCTCAGGTCGCGGGCCCAACAGGATAAAACATTTATTGAACACACCAAAACGAATTTTTTAAACTTTAAAAACATAACTTTTATACATTTTTATGAACTAAATTTATAGCATTACCTCCGATAATGCTAGTGTGAATGCTGTAAGCTGAATTTGGCCGCTGAAGATGTTAGTGCTGAAAGCTGAAGATGCTGAAACTGATAGTTAAAAACATTGAAACTGATAACTGAAAATGCTGAAGCTGATAGCTCAAAACGCTTAAGTTGATAGCCAGCTAAAATATTAGCTAACTGCCAAATTAGCCAAAAAAACAACAAAAAACATAGGTTAGCCAAAACAGCTATAGCATGTAGCTGAAAAATATCTAAACTTCAAAATAGCCTAAAAAAACTGAAAAATAGCCTCAATTAGCCCAAACAGCTAGATTGTTAATATTAACCTAACTGCAAAACAGCCTAAAAAACGGCTAGCATGTAGCTGAAAAAATAGCTAAATTTCAAATTAGCCTAAAAAAACACAAAAAAGCCAAAACTAGCCAAATTAGGTAGCATATAGCTGAAATATTAGCTAAACTCCAAAATGGACTGTAAATAAACTGAAAAAAAGTCTAAAACAGCTAGCATGTAGATGAAATATTACAGTAGCTAAACTCCAAAAAAATCTTAGTAAATGCCCAAATAGGCCAAAAGGCTACCAGAATGCTGGTTTTTAAAACTTTAAAACCGTAACTTTTTAACATAGTGATGAATATTAAAAAGGTGGGAATATAATTCAAGAATAATTCAAGTTAAACCTTAAATAACTCTCAATATTTTACTCTCCATAAAAATATTTTTCGTCAAAATTATACAAGTTAGAAATAAGCGCAAGCTAAAAATCTGGCCATTAATAACAAATAAAGTGATCTGGAGGGCCGGATCCGGCCCCTGGGCCTTGACTTTAATATGTGTGCTGTAGTGGATTTAAGGTCATACTTATCAGGCCATCTGTTTTGGTTCTCCATAGGTTCTCTGGTTAATTTATTAAATGTTTTATGTTCTTGTCACTAAGATGGGTCTCCTGTATTTTGGGTTTTCCTCCACTTCCCGACACTTTAGCATACTTTAACTTTTCAACCATTTACATGATCAACGTCATTCCAGTAGATTCTGAAGGAGAAAAGCGGCTCGACGAGCCGCTTTTCTCCTTTAAGCTTTTCACATTAAAGCTTAAAGTCAAAGGGTTAACAAACTCAGAGATAGATCTAAAAGTAAGACAGCTCAGGTGGGAAAAATCTAGAGCTTTAGGTTTTCTGGAGGGGAAAAACTAGAGTTTAGCCAACCCCACAACACCCCCAATCCTTCTGACACGTCAGTCTACCCCCGTAATCAACATGATTGTTTTCTTTCTTTACCATGCTGACCTCCCCGCTCCCCTTATCTGCCTGTTAGCCCTCAGACCAGTCCACTCAGCTCCTGTTTACCTCTCTCTGTTTGCCTCTCCTTTATGTTTTGGACTCGTTCTGCCAGTTCAGTGCAGTACCCTTTGTTGACCCCAAATGGCCATTTCATAAGTCGTCTTCTGTTTCCACACCTGAGTGTCTCGTGTTTATTTTGGGGATTACCAAACTGACACATTTCTTGCCTGAAGTGAAGCAGACAGCAAAAGCGTTGAAACTTGAAACTTGGTTAAATGTAAGACTTCTGATTAAAACTAAAGAAAGTGAGGTGGACTTTAGCATTTTAGGGGTATTTTGAAGAGTAAATTGACATCTTAAAAATACACAAAATACAGTTTTTTATTTTATTTTCATTTCATTTAATTTCTAATTTATGAATGTAAAGATTTGTTGGGGAAATTATGGAGACTGTTGATTTTTGTGCCACCATATTGCAAGTAAGGTTCACAGTTTTCAGACTGTAATTTTCAAAATTAGAAACAGAATGTGTTAAGAATAAAACTTCATGATTTAATATTTAATTTTGTACCTTTAGAAGCTAATATTTGCTTTCAAAAACTATGTTTTCAATTGCAAACATTTTTTTTCTTTTCATAAAATATTTATGCGATTGCAAACTTTTTTGCTTTCAAAAAATATTTTTGTATTTGCAAACTTTTTCTTTACTTAAAAATATGTTTGCATTTGTAAATGTTTTTTTTGCTCTAAAAAGTATTTTTGCAATTGTAAACCTTGTTTTTTTTAAAAAAAAACAAACTATTTTTGCAATTGTAAACTTATTTTGTTGCTTTAAAAAAACATTTTTTGTGATTTCAAACCTTTTTTTTGCTTTCAAAAAATGTTGCGATGGCAAACTTTTTTTTGCAATGAAAAAATATTTTTGAGATTGCAAACTTATTTTTTTTGCTTTAAAAAATATTTTTCAAATTGCAAACCTTGTTTTTTTTAAAAAATATTTTTGCAATTGCAAACTTTTTTTTGCTTTCAAAAAATATTTTTGAAATTGCGAATTTTTTATTCTTTCAGAAAATATTGCGATTGCAAACTTTTTTTTGCATTGAAAAAATATTTTTTTGATTGCAAACTTACTTTTTCATCTTAAAAATGTTTTTGCTTTAAAAAATAAGTTTGCGATTGCAAACTTTTCATCTTTGATTTGAAAAAATATTTTTTGGGATGGACAACTTTTTATTTTGCTTTCAAGAAATATTTTTGCATTGGCAAACTTTTATTTTCTTTGCTTTTATAAAACATCTTTGCGATTGCACGACAAACGTTTTTAGCCGCGTTGTGACTCATCTTGCTTTAGGCCTATCTTTGATTTTGCTTTAATAAGTTTCTGATTCGTCGAATCTTTTTTCCTCCTCAAATAGAAAAAGAGAGCATGACAATACGAACAAATTTAAAATGAATATTCAAGTCTTGATGTGAACATGGACATTTTTTAGGGAGAAACGCAAATAAATTTCTTGTTCGGTTACTTTTAAAGGACCAAAAGTCGATGGACTTTGAAATCTGCAGGAGTTATTGGGTAATTTCTTGAGCAGAAAAAGTTACATCATGGTGAAGGGTGTGGGCATTTCAACTACTCCTCCTTACATATCTACGAGATTGTCAGGTCTTACTGCATCACCAAACCATGTAAGGTGCAGTTTGCAGGAACAGGAAATGAGCCGCGGCGTCTGTCACTCTCAAACCTGCCTATACCACCCAGGACAATAAAAACTTTTTCGTTTTGTGTCCAGATTTACCATCAAACCGGGCTTCAACGACGCCGGCAGGGAAACAATAAAAGTGTGGACACACGCTTGGTATTCCTTCACTCTGCAGCAATATATCTCCAGTATCCAGGAGACTGAGAGGAGGCAGGAATGCAAGCAGGAAAAGGAAATGAGAGTGAACGTCGTTGCAGGACCTACACATGCACTCAGAGGGAATGACAATGCAAGGAGAGAAAAAAAGAAAGTGTCAACAGTGATCCATCAGGAAATTGCACGTTTTATAGGAATGTGATTCCATCAGCCAACAGGTGGAGATGCACCCAAACTTAAAGCTGGGTTTACCTTTGAAAAAAAAAAGTCAGTCCACCCCATGTGGCATCAGCTTTTTAATTTTTGTGCAATAAAATTTCAAAGTAAAAGCTGAAGAACTCTATACGATTTTATTTCAAGTTTGTCATTTCATCTCATCCAGCACATTGTCACATAAGAAACAATAGATACAATTTTTTGTTTGTCTGGTAGAAAAGTTTCACAAAGAAAAGCTACAAATCTCGTCACAACTGTGTCATCTTTTTCCCAGCATGGCACGTCTGATTCTTGTTAAATTAGATGTTCCTCTTTTCAGCATAAAAAAACAGAACCGTCACAGAAAAGTGATGATAGATGAGTCCAAATGCAGAACCTTAAAACTAGAGAATAGTATTTCTAATAGTAAATAACCATGAGGATGACTTAAGTAACACTTACTTTTTTCCAAGTTTCCTGATTGTCATTTAAATGTGGAGATTACGGATACCTGGGAGATTTTTTGAGCACATTAGCATGACAAAGGCTGCCGTCACTTAACACTCAGCTTCTAGATGAGAGAACTGAAGACAAGCTGATGTCTGTGAGACGGAGGAGGAGGTGTGGATAACTGGATACAGCTGTGGATGCAAAGACGAGATGGCTTCCTCGGTAACCTGACTTCACCAGTTAGGAGACATTAACAAACTCAAGGAGACTCCAAATGAGTTATTAAAGGAGAACATGACGACAAAGAAATCTAAATTAATGGAGAGCATCCAGCTGCTTCAGTGTGAGAGCGGGAAACACCAAAAAAACAACACATGCACACGGCGGGACATGCAAACTTCACAAACATGGAACCCAGTTGGAGTTCTGATGAGGGCCTTCTAAATGTGAGAGTTAACCAGCACACCACCGTACACCCTGTAGGAGCATGTTTTACACATTTACAGTGTCACCTTTGTCCCACTAGTAAAAAACTATATAGTGCAGAACCATATAGTGACCTGGAGTTTGACGTCACTGATTTTACAAAGAGAAAATCGAAAAAATTTCACATCATTTCTTTGACTCCACTGTGTTCTGATGGTAAAAATGTAGACAGTTTATTCAAAAATTACATTTAAACCCGTTTTTTTGTTTGAAATTGTTCGATGCAATGCATTGTGGTCTATATCTGCCACTGTAGTGAGGGTAGATGCATGCTAGTTTTTCCACAAAGACTTCTGGGAAATTTCTAGTGCACTCAATTTTGGAATTAGTAGGGTTGTGTCCGAATTCCCCCATAACTCCTAATTACTAAAAAGCTTTATAGTGTGGGACTATCTAGTGCCCTGGAGTTTAAAGGTAATTCGGACACGATGCTCTCTACTTTTCTTTTGTTTTTCTAAACACCAGATATGATGTCACCAATTTTATGAAGTGAAAATCGAATCAATATGAACAATTCACAGCGTTTATTTATGACTCCACTGTGTTCTGATGGTAAGAACGTGGATAGTTTATTCAAATATTACATTTAAACACGTGTATTTGTTCGAAATTGTTCGACCCCAATGCATTGTGGTCTATATCCACTAATCTAGTGACCGTCGATGTAAGCTAGTTCTTCGCAAGGACTTCTGGGAAATTTCCAGTGCACTCAATTTGGAATTACTAGATTCGGACATCATTAAAAATGCACGATATAGTGATTGGGGGGAATTCTGACACAGTTGAAGTGTCTTCAAATTTTTATGACGTCATCAATAGTCGCCGGTCATCTACGTTAGCACACCAGCGCGCGGAAAATACACCAAATTTATAACAAAGAATCCATACACAAACAAAAATTAATTTTAGGGTCACAGTGATGAGTAAAATGCTTAGATTTAAATGTACGTGGTTCAGAGCACATACATGTGAAGACAAGCGAGACTCTATAATCACCATACATACGGCTCCTCACTTTAAAATAAAGCAAAAACAGTTTTTTTTTTAATTCTTGGAGAATTTTGTTCAAATCTGGACCCACCAACATCAATTTAAGCCATTTTGATTTGTTCTGTTCTACACTACGATTCTGCATGTTAGACTATAGTTTCGTATCTCAAAATCCCACCATGCGGCGACCTAAATGCAAGTTTTTTAGCAAATTCGACAAGTGGAAATTGTAATCGGGAGGCGGCGCTTGGAGTTTTTAGTAAAAAAAAAAAATACGTAAACTGGATGATTTTTCTCCATACTTGGGTTAGTGGCCGTCTGGGCTCATTTTGAGGTTGTGCGATGGCAGTTCAGCGACAGGAAGGTGTGACGCGATTCTGAAATTGGGCGACGGCTGGACGACGTGTAAAACTGCCACCAGCTTCCCTTGGGGTATTTAAGAAGTGGGCGATTCTGACGCCTGACGTCTACATTCATGACCACGGCAACAATTTTCCAAAAAATCCATGAAACCTTGAAGATTCTGCCGATGCGTCCCCGTCATGCGGCGGCCCTTGTATTTATGACTGTTTCTCCGTCTGCAGAGGAATATTCTTAAATAAAAAGGCACATAAGAGTGGAGGTGTCTCAAAGAGTTAAAAATATGATAAAGCAGGAATTTTCCTGCCTCAGAAGGTCATTCCGGTCCAGCCTGAGGTCGTTCCTTTTGCGTGTGCCAAAGACGGGCGCTCAACATTCTTCCTGCTGAATATGAATCCAGCAGCTGAAACAATTGAGGGGAACAGAAGCCAAACGGCTGCAGGCGAGCCGCTCTCCCAACGGCTTTCATCCCGACTCCAAATGTGCATTAAACTGAGATCTGCAGACCTCAACCTTTTATTATTAATACAAATTCAGCAGGATGAGGTCTTGATGCGTGAGATTGAAGGACAGAACCTGGTATTGGAGAGACATATTTACATATAGCACAGCTGATCCGATTTCTTGGATATTCCATAAATCGTCTGGATTTGACAACCTGAGGCTCAAACCAAAACGTTCTGTTTCAGGAAGGTTGACATAAACGAGTCTTTATTCTTCTCAGTGATTCAAATAATCAGAAATTGAATTTAGTCCTTTAAAACTGAATTAAAGAACAACTTCTAAATCCCATTTCTGTGAAACCGATTCTCTGAACGTGACATGAATACTTTAGAGATACTAGTGTGAACTGAATTCTACCTTGTTCAGTTGAATCTTAGCATAGTCAGTGAAAAAACAGTTAAGACACAAGAAAAGAGGAAGATTTCAAATTAAAAAGACAAATAAAAACCAATTTAAAAAACTGAAAAATAAAGCTGCAAAACAAAAACAAACAAACAAAAAAACAGTTTGTAGCCGATTCATACATATGTAGACAAAGGTCTCATGACAAAACTAAAAATCTAGTGTTAAATAAAGCTGGTAAAGCACATTTGTACAGTTAACACAAATTTTAAACTTTTAAACTTTTCATTATTGGAACAATTTTTTTTTATTCATAGAAAAGCAGCTTTTCAATCGGTCAAATCTCAGTGACTGAATCTTTAACTTTGAACTAGTTTGAATATAAAAATGTAAAAGACTTATTATTTTACACTAAAACGAAGACAAAAAAAGTATTTTATATGTCAGAACAGAACATGTTTTTCTAAAAAAAAGAACAGAGAATGTAAATATTTATCAAAATCTCCTTTTAGATTAGCGGGCCAATTTTTGTGACTTATATTTCTTGGATTTATAATAATAATAATAATAATAATACAAAATATACACATTAACACATTAACATAAATAAAAATGAATAAAAAAAATTAAAAATTAAACATAAAATATGAGGAAAAATAACAATACACAAAATAAAATAAATTAATAAAAAATTAAAAATTAAACTAAATAAATAAACATGCAAATAAAGTTAAAAAACAGTAATAATAATACACAAAATAACAAACAAAAAATAACAAAAGTTAAACATTGAAAAATAAAAATAACAAATGAATACAATTTAAATAATAGTAATAATATTAATTAAAACATATAGACATAAGTTCAACATGAGTCAGAATTAATGAAAAAAAATAAGCATTAAAAATAAAATAACTTAATAATACATAAAATATAAATGATAATAATGATAAACAACATACATTTAAAACTATTTTTAATTAAAAATATTTAAAATAAATTTAAAATGTAACTAATAATACTAAACAAAATGACAAAAAAATTTAAAAAAATTCAAAAGAAAAGAGAAAAATAAAAGTCGTATTTAAATAATAATAAAAAAATAATAATAATAATTAAAAAAAACATATATAGTATATATACATGTATAAATCCGGGCATATGTCATCTAACAAATACATACTCTAGGTTTGTGTGGGAAAATACTTTTCAATTCAATGTTACAGGAAGTGAATATCCTGACTTCCTGTGTGCCACTCTTGTTGGTGTCACCTGATCTATTTATTCTTCGAGACCAGACGCAGTTCATCTTTTACGACCAGGAAGTGACATCACAAAGCTCCAGCCTCTTTTCCTGCAGAGCAAAACGACGTTGCGCTCAGTTTCTGTGAAACACTAGAATGTTTCCGCAGTTTGAGGAGTTTTGCAACTTGAGGCGAGTTATGCCACTTCCTCTGCGTAAATACAGATGATGGGACACACCTTCCTTAATTATTCATTGAACTCCAGTGTTTGTAAACACAGAAACATGGATGCATCGATGGTTTGTTTACAAACACGGCTTACGTAATCCAAATGATGAAGATGTAAACGTGTAGAGATCTGTGAAATGTAGTTTTATGTTGAAAGAAAGGGCAAATAAAAGCAAGAGACTGTAATATTTTGACACAAATATATATAAATTTATTTCAAAAAGTAAATACATTACAATCATGGCGCGCGTCAGCAACACACACCTTCAAGTGAGACACAAAATGCCGGGGTCTAGACCTTTTCTTCACAGTGACTAAAAGTTTCAAAAACAAAAATCTGGATTCCAGCCACTCATCCTGTACACTCAACATTAAGAATTGCACTTGTGAACACAAGCAACCGACACATTCGATCTCCACATCATTTCTTTTCTTCACTTACCAGAACAATCAAACATCTTCCGTGTTGTAAGCAACCCATCACATGCAGAACCTTTCAAACCTCACATCAATATAGCAGCTTCCTCGCCTCAAATTACAACTTCAACCAATGTGCAATTTACACGGAGGGAAAACAAGGGCTGCATGACTCCCATTTTAGAAATCAGTATAGGAGGGTGCAAAGGTTTAGTGTGCATTTTTTTCTCTTTTTTTATACATTTTATTAGAAATTAACCTAAAATTTCCTTGGAACAGAGAAGAAGCATTCTACTGTCATGCACCCCCTAGCTTTCCCTTCAATATGAAGGACGTAATCAGCTCCTTTTTCCTTCCTCATATACAGACGTCACATAGAGCGCAGTCAGTGCATATTCAGCTCATGCATCAGTCTGTGTTTTAGTGGGCAGACGTGATAAGAAGGCACATTTAATATTTTACAAAAAGGTCCCTCCTCCTGCAGCCGCTGTTCAATCATTTACCGGGCCCAAAGACCGGCAGAAAGTAGGTCAGTTGAGCGTTTTTTGTACTACTTCTGCTAAGAAAGAAGGAAGGCTTGTTCGGTGTCAGTGACGTTCACCAGTAAGGCACGGTGTTGTCAAAGTGACCCCAACTCTGCCAGCCGGGGAAGAGTCCGCTGGACATGCGTGGACTGCCGAACTGGTCGAACCCCAGGTCCAGCACCTTCCCGTCGCCGTTTTTGTGCTCCGGAAGCCGCTTCGGCTCGGCGGCTCTGCTGACGTCGTCGCCGCTCCATCCGTTGTGTTTGAGGGTGTAGTTCTTGCCGTCGTTATTGTCCCAGAAAGTCTGGCCCTGGACGGTGAAGCGGATGCAGAACTCGACCCGGTTCTGCGGCGGCACGTAGGCGGGCAGCTCCACCACGAACGCGAAGGTGTCATTGTCCTGGGAGTTGTAGACGTTGTTCAGGAAGGTGCAGTCCACGTCGGTGTGGCTGGCCCACGAGTCGAAGGTGATGCGCACCTGCACCAGCTTCTCAAACCCAACGTTTCTGACTTTGACGGTCCCCGTCAGCGAGCGCTCCTGCAGGGAGCAGTTCTCCAGGCACACAGAGTTCTGAATCAGGCGGTTCCGAAAGTCCAGGTAGTCGGCGGAGGGCTGCTTAAAGTCAAGTGCCAGGCTGCGAACAGAGCTGATCTTTAGATCCATGGTGGCCGTCTCCAGGTCAGTCATGTCGAACTGCAGCTCCTCCGTGATCTCGTCCTTCTGCTTGATGGGGTACGGCTCGTCGTCGAACTTGGAGAAGACGTGGATGTTGGTGAGCGCCATGCCCTTGGTGTCGGCGAACACCACCCTCTTCTTGCCGGCCTTGGTCTTGTTCCAGGCCACGCAGCTGCCGTCGCTGACCGCCTTCTGCAGACACGGCCGCAGTGGCTTGTAGAGCTGCTGGCTGTGGCTGCGGGCCGACTGGTTGGCCCTGTTCTTGGCCCGCTGCAGGTCATCGTAGGGGCTGAGGAAGCCCCTCAGAGGAGGAGAGTGGCTGATGTAGAATCTCATGGCCACATCCATAGGCATTACAGGGCCAGGCATTGCTGATGGACTGAAAGACGGGAGCACGCTGAGGGAGGAGGGGAGCACAGGAGGGGGAGGTTACATAGTGCTTTCTGCAGTTTGGAAACACTTCTATGCCGCTTTTTTTAACCATAAAAAGTTACTAAAAGTCACTTAAAACACAAATCAGGTTTAAATTCGAACATTTGATATCGAAACACGTTTATTTCGACGTGAACAGACGCTATTTCTACGTTTCTTACCTTGCAGCACTCATGGGACACAGAATAAAAACGCTTCAGATTCGAAACTTTGGCGGAAATCTGCAGAGCAGCTCGGTCTGAACGCGCACGCGGCGGCACTCCCCCCTTTGTGTCCCTCTTTCTCGGTCTCTCAGTCCTTCAGTGCTGCGCTGGCTCCTCTCTCTGAGATTTGAACTGCCTCACGGGGGCTATTTACATATCCTATCACGTGGCGCCCCGAGCGGCAAATCAGAAGCAGATGGGTTTCGCCTGCGACCAATCAGCTACGAGGTGGACACGCCCGCCGGCCGGTGGGAAGGGGGGCGTGTCCGCGCTTTGTTGGAGAATCTTGATGGACCCCTGCTGGAGCGGCCAACTCTCTGCCTGTGGTAAGAAAAACGATACTGTTCAGACTTTTAAAAGATATATCTATTTACAAAAAAACTTTTTGACGCCATGTTTCAAGAAAATTACAAAAAATTCCCATAAATTTACAAAAAAAATTATTCTAAAAGTATTTTATGCAATTTTTCAAGACAAAAGAACACATGTTAACAATAAATGTTGTTCTATTTGTTATGCTACATTTCAAGAAAAATACAAAAAAAAACCTTTACAATAAATGTTGTTCTAATTTTTTTATGCCATATTAAAAAATACAAAAAACATATTTTTATAATAAATTTTGTTCTAAAAATATGTGATGGCAAATCTTAATAAAAATTTAAATAAAAAAATATATACAATGGATTTTGTTCCATTTTTATGCCATATTTCAAGAAAAATACAATAAAACATATTTACAATAAAATATTTTCTGAAAATAAATGAAGAAAAATACAAAAAACAAATATTTACAATGAATTTTGCTCTAAAATTAAATTTGACATATAACAATTTTTGACGCCATATTTCAAGACAAATGCAAAAAAAACAAAACAAAACACTTTTTTCTCTCTACAGTCAAGGACTTTTAACACTTGTGTATTCACAACATAATTACTTGGGGCCTCTCTTTGTCTCAGGTTCAAATGTCAACACTGCATTGCCAAATGCTTTTTTCCCGTTGACTAAGACATCAAAGCAGCCAAACTGAAGCTGAATTTTTTTGACCGTTTAACACCGGAGCTCCAGTGTTTATGTTCTTTGATTTACTGTAACTTTTGAATCATTAACACGACAATTCCAGCAGATTCTGAAGGAGAGTTAAATAATTTGGGTTTCAGCTTCACTTGTGATGCCTCAGGTATTAAAGGGTTAAGTTACATTTTTCAATGATTATAGATTCACTTTACTGGCAGAAGACACTGTCTTCAATGCTTGTTTACAGTAAATCAATTTTAAAATCTTATTTGCTTTATTGATTTTCTTTTTCTTTTAGCTGTGGGGTTAATTTTTACTCGTGGGTTGCCCAAACTTGGCCCATCTTGTAGGATTTCCCTTTCCAAAAAAAAGGTATAATTTTAATTTTTTTTTAAACTAAAATTAAGATAGTATACTTTTAGTTCACTTTTTAGGTACTTATTAGAGATAAACTTCACACGTTCATGTCAAGTAAGTATACTTGGATTATACTTAGAATTATACTACAAGTCTAAATATATTTACCTATATTTGTTCCTGTTCATTAACATTTTCTAACACAGCATTAAAAGTGGAGTAGATGTATGCTTGGGATATGCAGTTTATTAAAAACATGTATTTTAACACACTATAAACTAAAAGCAAGATATACTAGATATACTTTAAAGTTACTTTTATAAACTTAGAGTAGAGTTTCAAAACTGACAATATGCTTTTTAGTGTACTTGGTACAATATACTTTTAGTTAAAAACATATATTTGAATTGAAGTATACTTATTTTTGGTAAGGGTTGTGAGCCATGCTCAGTATTTTGTCTCTTTATTCAAAGAACAGTTTTGTGTTTTGCTGTCACATGGTGAAATCTCCACATGGTCACTCTGACCACACTTTAAAAAAAAAAAAAAATCATCATCTGATATCAAAGCTGAGAGTATTAATCCGTGGGGGATTCTCCTGGCCGTGCTGAACACTTATATAATTAAAAACACAAAGCTGTTAGAAAACATCTTTTTTTTTTGCACTCTGTAATATTATTAATGAAAGACAAGGACACTCTTGTGACAAGCATTGTATGCAAGTTTGATTGAATCTTCTCTTTTGATTGGCTAAACTTTTCAAACTTGAGCATCATCATAGCAAGTCAGATCATGTCACTTCTGCATGACGGTTTTAGGACTTTTGTGCATCTCCATCCAAAGTCAGCAGCAATCTAGACACTTGAGGAGAAATGGTCCTCTGTTGAGCTGGGTACATCAATAGTTGTGACTCTTTGTTTTGGAGCTTCCTAAAGCCTGTTGCAGCACGGGGCAGCTCCATCATCAGCGTCTAAGGCTTTGAAGACTAAAGCCGCGGTGTAGACGGTTGCACTCGGGGCTGCGACTACCAAAAATAGAACGCACAACGTAAGCTGGATCTCTTGTCGGCCAAATCTCTAACCTCTAACTGCAGCCATGCTTAAGCCAACAGGGGAACCCACGTGTTCCTTTTGAATTGAAGAGACAGGAACGTTGTAGCAGCAGCAGCAGAGAGCCTATAGGCCAAAAAAACAAAGAAAAAAAGCTAAATTAAACAAAAAGTAGTGGTTTTTCAGCAGGTCTAGATGGTGCATATTAGACTTTGTTTGGATAGATGTTGCAGAACAAGCAAAAAGTAAGGAAGCATATTTTGGTCAAATATATTCTTTGTGATTCTAATAGAGGAGTAATTCCTTATTTTGGTTTCTACAATTGCTTTTGAAGTGCTGTGCAATTACTCACACCCACTAAAATGTTCTTTTTTTACTTGTTTTATTGTCCAGTTTGAACTTTCGTGGGTCGTCTTGACCCAAAGTGAAGTTCTGAACCCTCTCAACTGCATATCAAGTTCTTGTTCTTGTGTAGTTTACCATGGAGGGTACATTTGGTTTGTGGGGAATCTCATGCAGTTTGCCCCTCTAACAGAACACGCTGTCTTCTGCTTTATTTACTTTGTCAGGGAGGTTTTATTTAGTCGTTTTTTTTCCTGAATGGTTGAATGATCCAAACCCATTTGAGGTTCACCTGAACTGTTTTTTTTTTTATTGCAGTTTGCGATCAGCAACGTAAGGATAGGTGCTAACGAGGACATTTCAGCCTCTTGTTTTCGTGCAGTTAAACCTGAAAGTGGCTTTATCGTTGCAAGTCTTAATGGTCAAGAGGTCGTATACTTCTTGGTCACTCCTTTTGCAGGCAGGCAGGGTTCCCAACGTGCACAGGCTCATCTTCCATGTCAGTCATGTGTGGGAAGACTTTAGACTCAGCTAGCATGCACGCTGATTTCACATGCTCATATAGGCAACAGACAGTATTTATCACAGTCCTGTCTGGCGGCCTAATCAGTAACACGGCCTCAGGATTGCATCAGAAAATAGATTTCAGTTCTCGGCAACAAAGTAAACCCAGTAGGGTGAAAAACTGGACTGTGGAGGAAAGAAAGCCACATGTTTATAGTTACTAATGTTGAAACATATATGTTGATTTTCTCCATGTTTAGCAAAATGTATATATATATAAGGTAATTTTAAGTTTTGGCTGATCTTTGCAGGATTTAGCTGGTTTCTTAACAAGACTCAGCTGTGATCCTAATGATCCACTGTGCACATGCGGTTCTGCCAAAATACCAAATCTGGGATTTCAAGGAGAGCTTCTTAAAAAAAGCAAAGGATAAACAGAAATGATATTCCACTGAGCCTGTGGATGGACACTTTGAGTCTAAAGGATGAAGCAAAAGTTAAATAACACAAATTATGAAAGGTCAGAGGAGACAAATGGGCAGCAGCTTTAGATTTCAATCCTCCAGGAGTGGTAGAAGTACAATCTGATAGATTGCTGCAGTATTGTGCTTGATGCACATAGAAGAGGTGATTTTGTACATTGTTTGCCCGAGTCATATTTGAGAGTTTTCAAAACAATGAATCGCTGCTGATATTGCACAGTATATGTATATATATTTTAACTTAAAACATTGGTTTATTTTGCATTCTAAAGTTTCTTTATGTGCTGCATGGTGGAGCAGTGGTTAGCGTGCTCACCACAGTCCTAAGGCTCCGGTTCAAAT
>NC_050526.1:18754364-18773764 GCF_002922805.2 Oryzias melastigma
TTTGATATTAAGTCCTGAACCAGATGTTGATAATTCATGTAGAGAAAATGGTATGGTCGAGTCGGGGTGGGATTATATAAGTTTGCTTTCTTCCACTCCCTTTCAAGCGATCAACTTGTGATTTATTATGTAAGATGTTACTTCATGTATTATGGCCTGATTGCTTGAATTAAGCTAAATTATAAATTAATTTAGTTTTTAATTAATACATTTCATTCATTCATTCATTCATTTGAAGCTCATCTTCCACACAAACTGCTGGACAGTTACAGTTTATTGACATTTAAAAGCTGATAGTTCTGAAAAGTTTTTAAAATATCATTTTTGAAAGAGTTTCCTAAAGTTTAGGAAATTTCAATTTCCGGCTAAAAATTTTATCTGGCGCCATCTTCCGTCTGACCAGAGGCCCCTCGTTAAAATCTACTTTTTTTAATCCGATGGGCTGATGTTGAACTTGGCATTTTTAGAGGTGGGAATCTTAAAGGACTAGTGATGGGGTTATGGGTCATTTTCGGTGTCAACTGTATTTCGCCTTATATTTACTATTTCCAAATGTTTTGGCATGTTTTGAGCAAGAAATATTGAAATAAAACGGCATTTTTGTGGCCAAATTTGGCAAACCTGTCTCTTCCGGGTCAAAAGCTCCGTTTTGGTCACGTGGTGCGTGTGACGTCACCAGACTCAATATAGCAAGATGGCTTCTTCTTTGCGTGTCGGAGCTAGCGATATCAGCGATATTTCAAGGTCCACAATTCTGTCTTCAGACTCAGATTGTGGAAACATTTGTTCTGAAAGTGACGCTGATTCAGAGGCGCCGGGTGTTTGTGGTTTGAGGACTGTAAAGCCCTATCAATTTGAGCCGGCAGCGCGGAAAGTAAGAGCTCACAATCTGGCAATGACACTGACAGTGACGCTGAGAATGCCGATGAAAACGAAAGCTGTCAGTTTATCAGAGCCATGCTCGAAGCTGGAAGACGTGGAGCATCTCGTGAAGCTTTATTTACAGATCGGAACCTTTTGGCGACTCTAAATCAAATCATCAATGACGCTGACTATCCGGGTCGGTAATGCAGAGTTTCATATGCAAAATAAAGAGCTTAGAGAAATGTTTGCAGGACCGTCCGCCACTTTATTATTATTAATTTATTTATTCACTTATTTAATCACTTTATTCACATACCCAGAAGCTCTTTCACCACCTTACTGCATGTCTCTGACATGAGCAGAAACCCAGTAAACAGTGCTCCATACTAGGGGTGTGCCAAAATATCGATATTGCGATTTGTCGCGATATTTAGTCCTGCAATCGATTCTCGATGGGTTCTCACCAAGTATCGATATTATATTTTCATTTGAAGAGGCTGTAGCGCTGAGCGTCTGATTCGCGCGCCGGAACTATGGGCGCACGCTGCATCGGACATTTAATAGTGATGCACGCGCTCGTTCGGGAGAAGCACCGGTGAGATACAGGCTCTGTAGCGCGTGTGTGAAGCATGCCTACCTGTCAGCATTTATCATCCATCTGTAGGAGATCCAGCCGGTAAGAAGTGACTTGGTCTGAGCGCTAGAATGTCAGCGATCACTTACTTCCTGTTTGCTGTGGGAACTGAGCGCGCGCTTCGCAGTTGTCTGTGTACACTTCAGGGACCGCTCGGAATTTTCGCTTTCATGCACTTCAATGTTTAACCTGCATTTATAATGTGACGTTTTCAAACAATGTAATTACTTGTTACTAATGTTAATTTAAAGTAATTCTTAAATAAAAAAGCAGGATTTGATGTATGAACTTAAATTTAAATGTAATTAAAATAAAGTACATTAATTCACTGTAAAATTAGGGAGGTTGCTAATTAATTGAAGCACTTAAAATTATATTTATTGCCATTATTATGTGTGTTTTAAGGTTTTTACCTATTGACTGCTGACTGACCAAATGGAAAATAAATAAAGATTGGAAAAATAATCTCAAGTGACAGTCTGAGTAAATCAGCCTTCAGTTTTGGATGCTCAGCCCTTTTCAAGTGAGAGAAAAGTGCACAAAAAATTAGGTCAATTTTGAGAGAGGCTGTAAAACATTATATTCATCATCCTTTGGTGTGACGTTCTTTTAGAGGTAGATAACTGTCGCCACTTGACTTATTTAATATTTGTTCTGTTGCTTACAACAATTCTGCACTAAGTAGTGTCCCTGCTGATCATGTTTACTCTTGTTAACATTGAATTTGACCGATAATTCCAATTTGGTTGTAGTCAATGCTCGTCAAAGACATAGTATTACTGATTTCAGCAATGTTGCACAAAAGTGTCTTTAATTTGTTGCACAAAATAAGAAAAGTTGTTTATTATAATTGTGTTTAAGCTAAAAAAGATAAATGGGGATATATTTTCAGAAAAAAACATGTTCTTCTATATAATGCTAGTTATTAGAGAGCATTTTTACCAATTATTGTAGTATCGCGATACTATCGATATTGTGACCCATGTATCGCGTATCGTATCGTATCGTGAGGTACCCAGTGATTCCCAGCCCTACTCTGTACGCCCCGTTCTCCACATGAATCGTCCCGTTTCAACACACAACAACAACAGGGGATGACAACAGTCTGTCACGTTAGCTAAGTACACTGAAAATTCTGAAAACGATTCCTCTTCAGATGAAAGTATCACACAGAAATGAATGAGATCTGATCTTTCACAGAGGAAGAAATGACTGGTGGACCACTGCGAGTGTCGATGGTTTCATCAACCGATCTGCAGAGATCCTGCAAGCCACCATCAATGATTACTAAACTGCAAATCAAACAAAGAAACTTCCAAACATGTGCAATGTTTTAAACATTCAGTTTACCTGTTGAAATCAGAAGCTTTTCACAGTTTAGTCGGTCTGGTTCTGCTCAGTGTTCACTCACAATAGGCTCATTTCGATTGTAAATCTGGTAAATGTACGACTTTAAAAGTCATAATTTAATTTTTTTTTTTTTTGGCCCTAATACTCCGTTGGACCATAACACCGATGTTTATAGAATTCAACTTTGCCGCAGCCACACACATACATGTATCTGCAGACACCCTGGGTCCGCCTGCATTCTGCTGCTGGCGCTGTCTCACCCACATGACGTCAACGCGTCACGTGACCCAAATCGAGCCGTTTCTAATGCAGGGCGAAATGCGAGTGTGATTTGTCGTTGATTTTGTCAAATTTTACAAAAACCTGTGTTTGTCAACGGTATTGATTTGTTATTTTTGATACATTAGAACATATGGAATATATCTGGATACGCATTTTAGCTTTGTCCCAGCCCATTACTAACCCTTTAAAGCGCCTCATGATTCGATTAAGATTCAGGAGGCAACGATTCGATTATTTAACAGTTTGTTTATTAAGCAATGATAAATTTATCCCAGGTCTGCATTTTCAAAGCATCAAAAGGGAAAAATGTTCCCAGAACTCAACAGCCTTAAATAACATAATGTTTCGTTTTATCATTATACAAGCTCTAATGAAACGCTCTATAACTCACCTCAAAACAGAGCTGGGTGATATGGCCAAAAAAATAATATTTTTTTCATTCCAAACCCAATTTTCGATTTCAATTGATTTTTTTTTTCATCCCTTCTTTTATTTTTTAACAAAGATTACAAATTACATTATATTTTTAACAAAAACTATTTGATTTTAACATTTCTTTTGGAAATTGGCTCAAAGACAAAGCGCAACTAAATACAAACTGTAAAAATGTTTGTAGAACAATGCAGCTGATGCTTTGTAGATCTAAACTTTTTTTTTTACTAGAAAAATTATTACATCATTTTACTTTGAAATTTACATGAGTGTTATTTAAAAAAAATATTATGTTGAATGCAAACAGAAAATAAGTCACAACATAAAAACAACCTCAGATAAAAAACACTTTTTTCCTTAGGAACTTCTTAAATTTCTCTCAGGAAAATTCACCTCGACACTAGAGAGAGAAACTCAGTAAATGACCAAACCAACAAGCAGAGTTACTTATGCATAAGGAGAAACAGTAGTATTGGAAAAATGCCATCACCCCTTTTCTCCAAGCCCCATACTTACACCGCTAGCATCACGGCTCTGTTGCGTGCGCCGCAGTCTTTTCCTAACTTTAAAGTGCAAGAGGAACTTCAGCCGCAGGCGTTCACGTCTTGCGTCTGCAGATCGGCCTCTGCGTTGCTGCGAATCTGTTTCGTTGGGTTAAAATTTTGACGGACGATGCAGCTGATCTGCAGCACTTTTTGTGAAGTTGTGGCTATTCACGGCTTAAACCGGAAACCACGCAAGCGAATGTAAAGTGCATCCGGTATATTTTCAAACTAAAACAAACTTTCCGCTGAGTTCGCCGGTTTCAGCGTGTCATAAACATTACGTAATTTTCGGTTTACTCCAAGTGTGTTGTAGCACAGCGTTGTCAGTCATAACCATGGACAACGAGAAGCTGATCATAGAGATCCAGCACTACTCTGTCTGGGCTAAGCTTTCACAGGCTGTGGCTGGATCAGCAGCCAGTATAATCGGCTGTAGCTAGTCCACTCCTGCAACGCAACGGAGCCGTGATGCTAGCGGTGTTACTAAAGGACCACTTTTTTAGTGTTTAGACGTGAAAGAGTCTGGAGAAGACAAGGAGAACGTTATGCTGCCTGCAACGTGGTTCAACCTGACAGGTTTGGTGGTGGGTCAGTGATGGTCTGGGGAGGCATATCCATGGAGGGACGCACAGACCTCTACTGCCTAGGAAATGGTGCTCTGACTGCCATAAGGTATCCAGATGAAATCCTTGAACCCATTGTCAGACCCTACGCTGGTGCAGTAGGTCCTGGTTTCCTCCTAATGCACGACAATGCCCGGCCTCACGTGTCAAGAGTATGCAGGCAGTACCTGGAGGATGAAGGAATTGAAACAATTGAATGGCCTTCACCATCCCCTGACTTAAACCCAATAGAACATCTCTGGGACATTATGTTTGGGTCCATTAGGCGCCGCCAGGTTGCTCCTCAGACTGTACAACAGCTCAGGGATGCCCTCACACAGATCTGGGAGGAAATGCCACAAGACACCATCTGTCGTCTCATTAGGAGCATGCCACCACGTTGTCAAGCATGCATACAAGCTGGTGGGGGCCACACAAGATACTGGAAAGTATTTTGAGTTGCAGAAATGAAGTTTAGGAAAAAATGGACTAGCCTGCAACATCCTCATTTCATTTTGATTTTATGGTGTCTCCACAATTGAGCCTCTGTAGGCTGAAAACTTTTATTTCCATTAAAAGACTTGGCATCCTTTTGTTCCTAAGACACTGCCCTGTCGTTATTTGTATAGATATCCAACTTCAGATTGAGATCTGGTGTATCTAATGTGTTCCTTTAAAGTGTGTAAACTTTGTCGCTCCGTAGCTCTTCAACCGCTTGACCTATTCAGCTCATTCAGCTATCAAAATATTCAGCTCTTTTAGGAGTTAGCTGCTCGTAAGTTTCAACTTCATAACTCTTCAACTTTTTGAACTATTCAACCAACTACCACTTTTTACCACTGCGCCACCGTGCAGCCTGATTTCAGCAATCAGCTTCAGCTTTTTCAACTATAAGCTTTCAAGTTTTCAGCTATTAGCTTCAGCGGTTTCAGCTATCTGCTTTAGCGGGAAACTTTGAGTGCACTCGATTTGGAATTGACCATTTTCACGATGATGTCAGACACAATAGCGAAAGGACCGGAAACGAGTCAGATTCAAAACCTTGGTGCTTCTAAACTTGAAACCAAGCTTTCTGACCTAGTGGCTGAAATCACAATTAGTCCACCAAAAGACAAGGCGTTGAAGAAAACACTTGGCAGCTTAGTTGTTTTGCTCACAGCTCGACTCAAAAGTGCTCATGTTTTGTTGAACCAAGCATTGAGTAAACTTGACACACGCTCGCAGAAAATTTCTCAAACCCAGGAGGAGAATACATTTTTGCAGCACAAGCTTGAAATCGTTCAAAAACGAGCAGGCGAATCCAAACTTTGTGTCAGTGACTTGACTACGCAGGCCAGCGAGCTAAATGCTGAGAATAGCCAACTGAAGGAAGAGATAAAGGACTTGAAATCCGAGGTCCAGGTTGGTCAACAACCAACCCCCTGGTGGTTCGAATGATCCTCGTGCATACCTGGATAACATTGAGTTTACCTCAAGAAGTATTCAGGTGTCACCATTCATGATAGGATTTATCTTATCAAGTCGAGAGATAATTCGATTTATTTATGACAACCAGAGAGCACCAGACGTGACTGGTCATTTCTGTGACAAACCGTTGAGAGGGAATTCTCTGACTACACCACACAGTCTGGCTTAATGGTCGCAATGTCAGTAAAGCAAGGTAGGCATGAGCCTCCCCGGCGTTACTACTACCGGCTTTTACAAGCATACTTCGGGACTTGGAATGAACCAGGAATGGAGGAGGACTTGAACTTCAAATCCCTCTTCCTTCAGAATCTCCATCCCGGAACCAGTCATCACTTGGGAGTCATTGCTAACCCCCATACAGCGACTATCAATTACCTGCGTGAATTTGCTTCTTTGGGTTTCCAGAAACAAAAGCAGTCCAATCCAAAATCTTTTGAGTCTGCGGTTCTAGTTACTGTCACAGCAGAACCATCAGCCTTGGAAATTGAAGGTGCGCCAAACCATAGGTTGGGTGGTGCCGTTATAGCGTTTATAGGAGAGCCCTGAACAACCTGACTGAGGCAGTAAATGCCTTGATGTCAATAATCACTTTGGACTATGCACACACGCAACTGGTGACCATGTTAATGGACGATTCGAATAGAGATGTCAATTCATTAACCAATTTGTCAGCAATAGGACGAATTTCCTCTTTTCTAGTCTCCCTAGATCTGATACAGGAACTTCTGTCCAATGCTACCAGAGGACAGGTGACTGTTCTTCGGGCATATCTTGCCTCCATCTTGGGTAGTTCCTTACCAACAGGTATAGGTCTACAGGCTAAGGAGCTAGCTTCTTCGATCCACATGCATATTGCGTCACTCTGAATCATCTATCGAGTAAAGGATGACAGTATTGGTGGTAGCTTGATGAGTGCAGGATCGCTGCTACACACATGCAACCTCAGCTTACTGTTATTAGACGTCAGTTTTATTTTATTGGTTCTATGCTTTCTTTTCTTTGTTTTTCTGAGAAACTGTCTTAGGCACACAAAGATCAACCAAACATATAGACTCGCTTTAGGGTTTTAGCGAAGCTTCTGACCACAGCAGTTGACTGGTGGCTACACCAATGACCATCCAGAGGACTCGCCTGGTGTGTCAACTCCTTCAAGAGCATTCATTGGCCGTGTCAACGGCTTCCAAAGGAATCTTCTACTGGGTCAACTGCTTCCAGAGGAATCACTCAGTGTGTCAGCTGCTTCCAAGAGGATTTCTCGAGTCTTTCAACTAATTCCAGTGGAACAAGTCGAAACAAAGGAGGGATATGTAGTGTTCCACCCTTAGAAACAGCGGTGATAACCTGTGTTGACCATTTGGTCAACCAACTTTGATTTGGAGTGCCTCTTCTCATGATAACAGAGTTCCTCTCCCAGCAGAGGGGCAATAAAGTTGTCTACAACCTCTATTTCCCACTCGGATGTTAAGTCATTAAACTCTTGATGACCGGGCCAGAACCCTGACTATTTTGCATTCCAAACTCTGGTTAGTTTCAACCGGTCACCCTCAAAGGATCTTTTGGTTCCAGCAGGCCGACCCCTGCGGAGTCTGCAAGAATTCCTGACAGACACTCAGAGTTCTTTGTGTGAAACATGTGATCCTTCATAACTTTTCTCATGTTTTAAAAGACAGGACTTTTGTCAATTGGATCTAACATGTAAAACATCTCTTCACAGCTCCAGAAGAAATGCTCTATTATTACATGTGTGTAATCAAACCTTTATTTCTAACAGAAGAAGATTCACAACTACTTTGAGGTTAAAATCTATGAAATAATCATGTGTAACCGTCAAAACTTGGAGATCTGATTTTTTCTTTCACAGTTCTGCTCTGATAAATGAAAGACTTGGTGTCATAGAAGTCCAGACGGATACAAACTGCAGTTATTCATTTCTCCTCCATGATCAATTTTCAAATGGTTGGCATGACCATGAATTGAAAGGGACAGTAAACACATGTCCCTACCAAATCTGAGTCCCTGTTTAACCTGGTTTAACTTTCAACACAATTTCTGTGCTTGGTAGGTTTACCCTGAAAACGGTTGTAGAAACTTGCATAGGGGACGCGTGAACACAAAAGTTTTGAACTCAAAAGCCTAAAACATGCATTTACGGTACATGGACTTTTCAGTGGAAGAGTCCACTTGAACGTGCTGAGGACGATGTGAATGCAGCTTTAGAGTGATTTGAGTGATTTTACAACCTTTCTCTGACTACACCTTCTTCTACTTAACTCTTGGGTGTTTTCTCCTGCAAATGCACTGCATTTCTGCTACAGTCCCTTATCAGCGGAAGCTCTTTGATGCACAGAGCAGATCATCGGTCCACCTCTCCAGACAGTGAAGTCCAGGTCCAGATGGCTGGTTGGGGGGAGGAAGGGTGTTTTCTGTGCAGCATGTCTGTCTCTGCTTTAGTGCTGAGGCTAACACTTGTATGTTGTGCTGTTCTGCAGGTGTGGACAAAGAAAACGTCCAGCTGTCTCCCAGCTCCGCCCTGTCCAGCGGGGGGCGCACTCGCCACGGCTCAGCAAGTCAAGTGCAAAAGCAGCGTAGTGCCGGCAGCTTTAAGAGGCCCAGTATCAAGAAGATGGTATGAAGGGCAGCTAAGGTTGCTCTCTCTGCTCACTCTTCATCTTCTCGTTCCTCGTGGTTGTTGCTTCGGAAGAGCGCCGGCTGTGGGACTTTTGTGCCGAGAAACATCGCAGAGGACGAAGTCGAGTGGCTCTGCTGGGGTTTTTTCCTTTACTCTGTTTAGTTTGGGACAGGCGCTGTAGAGGCCTCGCTGTAAATGTTTCTGCTGATGGGAGAACTCAGAAGACGGCCTATCAACAGCAGACGGATGCTGACCTTTGACATGTGGGTGGAGCTCAGGAAGTGGCGATGAGCGGTTGCTGACACCTGTCAGCTCTGTACATAGATGGACGCCCACACCCCATGGGTGTTCCTTGTCGGGGGCTTCCGTGTGTGATTTAATGGGAACATGAAGGCAGGAACTTTGCACCGTCATGTGAGGATGCTCCCTGCTCACAGCACCGCTCCCTGCAGGATTTATCTTGTAAATGACTCTTCTAACAAGACACTCGGACAGCCCTGTACAAAGATGCCAGCTTCATTTTTATCTCTCCAGGTACACCCACACCCACCCCCCATCCCCCGTGACCTAAGTATTGACACTTTCACATGTCGTCACGGTTGCACTCATCACTCCTGCTGCAGTAAAACGGCCTGCTGCTTGGCTGCTGATGGCGAGAAGAGTGTCATGTCTCTTATTCGCTCTGACTGCCCTCTACCCACAATCCCTGCAGCCAGGACTGTCACCACATCATGGACAGCCTTCACCTCCTTTCTCTGAGCCCATCCGGAGCACAGGAAGTGCAGCTTCAACAGGGGGCGCTCCAGACTAAGTAACAGTGCACCAGACTGACAGCAGAAGAAGAAGAGGCATCATTTACTGTCTGCTGTCATCAGGTATCTTCCATTCTGACAGGGATCCCCCCACCTGGAGGTAAAGTGGTTCTCTGGGTTTGGACCCGCCTCCACAGAGTATATCCTGTCTATTGACCTATCAGAGAGGAGCTATCTGACCAGAGAGGGTGCCTGGCTCTGGCCGGTATCGTGGAGGTCAGATGTTGGCAGAACACGTAGAGGACTCTTTAGGTACATGTGGCTCTGTTCTGAGACCTGGCTCCACCTATGTGCACCTCACCTGGCCAGAGCTTCGCCCACTCAGCTGGAAGGCTGCATGATGATTGGCTTGTGGCAATCCACAGGTCTGATAGATTCTAGTTTGGGTTTGCTTAAAGTCGGTCGAGCACCGACTGCCTTCCTCACCCCGCTGCTTCGGGCCTCCTCCCACTAACGCTCAGCGCCTGTAGGCTCGCCATGTTGGACAACAGAACGTTCTGAAACAAGCGGTCCACTTGCACTAATTTAAAAACAGTCTGGTTTGTAAAATATGGCATGTTTTATTTGATGTTATGCAAAACCTAATGTCTGTAGAGTTCTAGTCCATTTTGTTTTTAATGCCGTGTGTGACGACTGTAAATACTTTGTGTACAATTTGAGATGGTATATTTACTACACTGTACATAGCTGTGATATTGTATCATTTTGGTTTTGTAAAGCCCCTAGTTTCTGTATAATAATACACAAAAGGAACTATTCCAGTGTTAGTAATAAAATGTTTTGCTCCTCGTCCTGAGTGTCTGCATTTACCTGTGTGGGTGAAACTTGTACTAGCAGAAGGTGCTGCATGAAATGATGGACGTCCAGAACAGAACCACCTGGACGAAGATGGTCAGGAGCTATGCCTTAGATGTTCCTGTCATTTGTGTTGCTTGGTAACCAGAATATTAAATAAGTTACTTCTTTTTTAAGAAAATGTCATAATGGTTGTCTTCTGAAATAGTCATCCTCTTCACCCCTAGCTACCTATCCTGAAGATACATATCTCATTAAAAGTTTGCAAAATTGCTGCCATGAGTAATAGTACAGAAAGTAAACTAACTTTTGGTTCTGTAGATGTATGCAGGAGCAATGCTACATAAAAGATTAGAGTCAAATTGAGGTCAAAGGGCCATAAATTTTTCCATGTTTTCTTAGTAAACAGCCCAATAATGTACATGCATCTCTTATGAATTCTCATTGTAAAAATGTATAAGGTATAATCCAGATATTCCCTGTGGTTAACTTTCTGCTATCCCAACAAACTAAGTTTCAGAGGAATTTAAATGTGAATTTAAGAACACATCTTTTTTCTGACCAACAGAGCCACAGCTGGCTGCAGGCCTGGGACTGATGAGGAAAACCTCTGAGGGAAAAAAAACTCACTTTCAGTTTGAAACTCATTAATAACAGCAATAGATACAGTAGTTACCTTCTGAGCAAAAATATTATTTAAAAAATTGTTTGACAGATTTGTTCATTAGTTGCTTTAAATATGTTTTTCTCCAACAATTAGCCCTCAAAATTAAAAAAAGTTAAATCAATAAATAGGAGAAATGATGACAAAATAAACGTTTACAAGTTAATAACAAAATATCTGATATTTTATGTTTACTTCAGTGTCATGTTAATGCTGATGTTACAATGGTATTTCTTAATTACCAGGCACAGTTAACCAATGAGTCTCTGAAGGATGCAACCAGGGTCAGCATGTGGCAGAATGAAAAAAACTTGACTTTGAATTGATGGCGTTACATAAAACACGGGCAGAAGAAAATATTCAGAGAAGACTCGGCTGGATAGAAGGTGGATGTGACTGATGATGGTTGAGCTTCAAGATGTCGTGATAACAATGTCAGGATTTGGTCTGTTTTCAGTCAATAAAACATGGCGTTTGAATGGAGGAGGTAATGGTGGGAACAAAGACTGCCACCAGTAATTGTTTTAAATCTGCACATTTAACATCCCAGGTTTTCACTTTGGGACATAAATGTTACTTCAACCAAACCAGATGAATCAGACTGAAGATAATTTGGAGATGTGCAATGCAAGTTTGTCACTTCAAGAAAACTAAAATAAACCCAAGAGAGTCAGCTGCCGGTCGGGACGGAGGCAGGTGCTACGGAAGGTGAAGTTCAGTCATCAGGTAATGATTAGAATGAAGAAACCAGGTCAATGTCCTCAGAAGAATGGCTTTACATGTGCGAGTGTGTGTGTTTAACACGGGCTTGAATAATCGTGCTCTCGCTTCTCGTGAGACTCTCGTCATCTAGTATCGCGAGATTTAACCAGCTGTTTGGTCTATGTTTTCAGACTGGTGCTGGTCGAGCAGCACGTGGGAAGGAGAGCTGGACTCGGACCGTAGTAAGTAAGTAGTTCTTCCGTCACCTCCGCTGTCATCGTGGCGGCCCTGAAGCTCCTGTCTAACCGTGAGTACGGCTGCGCGCGTAGCTGCGGGGGAAACTCTTCATGTGCAGAGTTGGGTTTCGGCTGCGGTCCGGCTCCAGTCCGCGTCCTGCGGGGCAGCACCGCGATCATGGCCGCCTCAGGGCGTCCCTCCGGAGGGTCCGCGAGCGCCGGCTGACGGTGGCGCTCGCGTGTCATTGACCCGCGCGCCCGCTTGCTGCACTGGCGGTGCTGCAGCTAGCCTTTGTCCCTGTTGTGTAACTGAAAGCGCGCGAGCCGCTGTTCGAGGCCCGTAAGATTACGGACCATCTGAGCCCGTTAGCATCCCAACCAAACCTGGTCCGGTCTCGGTGCACGGGCGCATGCTCGGGGTTTCATTGATAGAGCAGTTAGCATGCTAGCCTGAAGGACTGAGGCCCGCGCGGCGCACTCAGGAGACGTCCTCTGACCGTGCGTGACGCACGCACGTGTCCCCCCCGGTGAGTGGGCTCTGGCGCTGTGTCTTTTACAGTAAGCCCAGGGTCCGGGGGAGTTGTAGCTTCCCCTAGACGAGGTCACGATCACGTAACGGATCGGTCACGCCGGTGTAGAGGTGATGCCGCTGAGAACACGTGCAGACTTCAGTTCTCAGGTGCGCTGTGACGTCATACAAGTTCTCCTCAGTACTTTCAGGTGCCTGAGTTGTGAGTACTACACCGGTCACGGCCTTGCCGCTGCAGCGGGGATCAGCCTCTGTTCTCCGCCACCTGCGTAAGCCAAGCCGCGCTGTCTGACCAGGATTGCTAGTTTGGCTGTTTCTGGGACCGAACCACTTCCCCTTACGGGGTCAAGGGTTCGCATCCCCGTGGATAGTGGGCCGGCTGTGGCTTTTGCTCAGGAAAGGCGAGTGAGAGGGTGTTTTATTTTAGTCCTGACTGTAGCAGCTGCAGTGGACCTGGGAGCAGAAGAGACTGGAGGTGTTGCTTTCTGAGCCGTACGTGTGTGACCGTGAACGCAGCACGAGCAGCGGCTCGATGTCCGCAGTTAGAGTTGATGTCGGACAGTCCAGCGTGGTGGGGGCTGCACGGCCCGGGGGTGGGAGAGCAACCGTGAGACGAGTCTTCCGTTTGCGGGTCTAGTTTGCCGTTTAACAAAATAGACGCACGTGCTGCTCACTTGGTGACCTGCTTATTGTTGCACGAGGAACGTTCACTGACGGCTCGGTCTCCTTCGTGCCCGCTATTCGGGTCGTCCCCGTGGGCTCGTAGTTGAGGAAAGTGCGCGGCCACGCCTCCACGGGCGCTCTAAAGTCACGGCGCGTATTCGGTGTGAAGGTCAGGAGGAGTGCAGCGAAACGCTGGTGTGACAGCGGGCTCGGCTTCCATCGTGCGCCTTACCCTTGTTCAAGGTGAACCCGTCCCGCACCACCATTTCAGGCTTCTGTCCGAGCTACACTTAAACGCAGCAGGAGATGTTCATTTCCTGTGATTTTTTTTTTCCCCAGCATGTTGACCGTGAAAGGAAAGTTATCTGGAAGTTTATTGAGAATGTTTATGGGGTTTTCAAAAGTTGTTGGAGCTTTCTCGCTCATAAAACTGACAAAGAATCCCCCTTAGCTTAGCTTTCCAGCCCTGTTCATCAGTCAGCTTCTGGTAGAATCAGTGGTCACATTGGGACTTTATTTGATCAGCAGTCATTGAACAAAGCTGGATCACTTCAGTCTCATATTCAAACGTACACATCTGTGTACTAAAGAGAACAGAGTAGTCTAAACTATGTGCAGATGTAGACTTCTGCAGGATCAGTTCCTAATGTGTCGCTGAACCAGCATGGGGTTTGAGGGCAGTTGGATCAGGACCTACCTAAAGTGAACCACAGGCTGTTGGTGTCTGGGCTGGGTCTGGTTGAAGAGCCCCCAGGTTCCTCCTTCTGTTTTCAGGTTAGCCTGGTGGACTGTGGGACTCGCCTGTCGTTTTAGCTTGAGCAGAATCTTCCATCTTCATGTGGATCTATGTACCATCATGTAATGCTATCGGAGGCGGAGTCTGCTGCTTCTCTCCAGTGGTCTGATCCAGCGGTGGGGTTATTGCAGTCATTTTACTTTTTCATTTCAAACTTTTATGCCCTCCAAAGAATCAGAACAAGGATGTTTCTTTAAGCAAGTTAGAAAACAAACAGCAGGACGTGAATGGGTATTATCACACCTGAGAGCTCTGGGTTTGACCGACGAGCTCTGCAGCACATTTAGGTTTCTCCAGGTAAAATGGGCGATGCGGGATACAGGCCACATCCATCCAGTCTGTTAGACCTGAGCATTCTGATGCTGGGAGGAAAGGTCTATCAAAAGCTGTGAATGTCGTCTGATACCAGTTAATTGGGAGGAAGCTCGTTAAAGACTGACTCTGACAGTGTTTTTAACATGTTTTGGTGACATGTTTCTGACGATGGTAGAGACTTAATTTAAGATAAAAATTGCATTGAGTATGTCTATTAGGGGTGCCACAAACAATTATTTTAGTGGTTGACTAATCGCCTATTTTTTTTTTCCATTTGTCAACTAATCTGGTAATGCCTAAACTAGATTTAAAACACACATCTTAACCATCATTAGTTTTAAACCAACTAAAAATAAAGACCATTAAGATGATAGTTTATTAATGGGGCCATAACATGATTTTCTTAATCCTTTCAGACTTGAACTAATATTCATATAAACGATCATATATTACCTTTGGAACTCTAAAAAGCTAATTGTTTATGAAATATTAGTTATTTTTTCTGAGTTTTTTTCCTACCCGGAAGTATATCGACTCTCCGTCTCAGGGATTTTTGAGGGGCAGGGGCTCAAAGTTGGAGAAGGGCAAGAAAAACACACTTTTTTGTTTGTTTTTTTATGCTTTAAATATATAGATTTAAATATATATACATATATTCGAAAATAACTCAGCTGTATGACCCGTATTAGTGAAGGTGATACAAGCGTCATTTTTTTATGTAAACTATTTATTGTCATAGACTTGGAAAACATCCAAAGCATTAAAACTCTGGAGGCTCTTTATTTTGGCATTGTGATGCAGGAACAATCAATATGAATCATGTTTAATATAAATTGTAATATTTTAAACACAGATCCAACAACTTTTATCCCGTAATGATGAAATGATTCATGTTTAATGTCATTATCAGACTGTTGCTGTGAGGATTTTAGTTTGGAGTTTCAGTGGAGTTTTAGTCAGATTCTGTCTCCTGTCAGTCACTTCAGGTTCATGTTGATCATCTGCAGCTGTTTTCATTTCTGTTCATTGCCTTCAGTGTATAAAAGTGTCAGGTTTTCAGTTTGACATTGTCAGGTCATCTGCGTTTCCCATCTTAATTTCTCCATGAGTTTTGTCCTATTTTAGTTTATTTATTAAAAGTTTAAGTTTCAACCTACAAGCCCAGCTTCCTGCATTTTGGGTTTAAACAGGTTTTCCTGGTTTTGACGGCTAAACCCAAAGTGACTCTTGTTCTATATTCACATCCTGCTAAACTTTTTTTTTTTTTTTTTGCATCATGTCCTCTAAACACATGATTTTATATATAATTTCAGAGATTTGAATACATAAATTGAGAAACTGAATTAAACAGAATTTAAAGAAGGTAATTTAATCCGAAAATATGACATTAAACAGATTGATTTTGTTTCCAACCTGTTGTGAGGAAGCTATTGAAAATCACCACGGTATTTTATTTTGTACTTTCTACCCAACTTCCTGTCCCTGCACGATATGTGTGCTGACTTGATGCTCTGCACTTACTCGTCCGGGCTCCTTGACTAATCTAGAGCGTTTTTCTGAAATATGGACCACATTTAAAGGTCATTTAATCAGCGAACAAAAACTAGTTAGACCAGAACTCACAGGTTTAAGCTTTTTCACTGTCACATTTCAGTTCTCCGTGTAGCAACAGAAGTTTCTCTCTCTGAGTCCGAGTGGAGGCAAAGTATGATAGAACACCAGGGGGATTTTGTAGCAATTTTTTTCTTTATATCACTAACAAGAGTTAATTAATATTAATACAAATAAAAAATGTAAGAAATTATAATAATAAATAAACACAGGGCACTTTTTAATAATGAGGGGAAAAGGGCAGGTGCTCAAGGCCCTATGTGTGCACCTGCCATTGGGTGTGTGGGTGCTGCCCATTTCATAATGTCATCCTAGAGCAAATTGTTTTCCCATGAAATTCTTTTCTCGAGGAAATATTGAAATAAAATAAATTTAGTTAAAAATACTCTGTCATTTTTAACCTTTGCTAAGTAAGTAAAAATACGGAGGGGAAAAAATCAATTAAAATCAAAAATTACAAAAAATCTGAGATTAGATTTTTCGGTCAGATTGCCCAGCCCTAATGACGATCCCTCGTCATTAGGGCGATCCCAAAATAAAATCTTATTTGTGATGTAGAAACTGTGATGGGCGGGCCAAAGCTTCCTGCTGCATTTTGGGGGGGGGGGTAGTGATGTAAAGCCACAATGAAACAGAACGCCTGGTTCATAATGGATGCGGAAGCACTGCGAAGTGGTGTTGAACGCAGGCCGCTTCCATTTGGCGCCCTTGTTAACCTATGGTTTGGTCCACAGCGGGCATAGAACGCCGTTGTCCTCCAGAAGGTTTTTGCGCTGTGCAGTGGATCGTTTCCCCATCAATTCTAGAAGAAAGTTCCATAAAGATCCATGAGAAAATCTGGTTAATTTTCCAAATATAACCAATTTATCACAATAAAACACTGTGATTGACAAATGCAATCATGTTTTTGTATCTAGACAGTTGAGATGAAAATAAACATACAATCACAACACACACAGATCAAAGTAGTAGGCTAACTCTGGAGCGGGGTGTGGGGCTAAGATTTGGGTGTGTTTATAAAAAAAAAAAAGGCAGAGACCAGTTCTTGGCAGAAACATGGGGTGATAGCATTGTTAAATTATGATGCAAAAAAAAGTTCTAGCAGAGGCGCCTGTTGACCGTCGTGGAGAAATGCGCGTCTGGCGTGAATTGACCCTCCTCCATGGGGGCGTCATACAAAAATGGCGACAGGGCCGAAAAAATGAATAGTTACTTTCGGCGTTTGCATTTAGAACGGCAAAGCTGACAGCTGAACGCTGTTTAATACAATTTTATGTAAATGATAAAAGGTGATCTTACCAACTGCAACAGAAAAATGTACAATATTTATTTTATGAATGTCCTGGTAAACAGTATTTTCATTTCCTCTCTCAGATCGTTCCCAAATCTAAATAGAAATTTTAATAATTTTCCAATATTTTAGGTTTTATTGAAAATATCGACCTTTTATTTGAGCAGATACTATTCTAACTGATCCTATATTAGCTGATGTTATTTCCACGTATTTTAAGTGCAATCGAGCACAAAAGCTTATAGAAATTTATGTTGGCCACATGTAATACCTGCAGCAAAGACGCACATTGCTGCATTGCCCGTACACATTTTAATTGTTCTGGCGTGGGGGTCACCAGCCTTTTTGAAACTGAGAGCTACTTGATGGGTACTGAGTCATACGAAGGGCTATCAGTTTGATATAACAAATTTGCTTAGTTATAGAGTATCATTATTCATTATTAATAATACATAACTATTTGAAGACACTGATTTCTATTAATAATCACAACAAGGTAGCAAACAAATATCTATATTCATTACGTTATTAATCTCAGTAATTGTTACGTTTTCAAATGATCACTAACATTTCATGGTAAAATGTCCCTATGTTGTACCATGTTTATCATTCATTCATCTTTTTGGCCGCTTTGTCCCTTTTGGGGTCGCAGGGCTGCTGGAGCCTAACCTGGCAGCTGTTGTACTAGGGCTGGGCGATACGGCAAAAAAAGAAAATCACAATTTTCTTTCAATTTATTTCACAATTTTGATTTTATTACAATTTAAAAAAAATGAATTCAAATTGACAAAAAATGAATTATAATGATTTTATTTGAAAGAAGTAAAAACATTTTGAACAAATATTTATTTTTATTAAAATTAGTTATCTATTAAGATTAATCTGTAAATAGTGCAAGGATTGCGCCTTCTACTGCTACAGATAATGCATTTCTGTCAAATGAACAGCTTCTAAATATCTGAGTTTTTATTTTGTCTCTGTGCTAAAATCCATAAAACAGAAATGATTGTCCAAGACCAGAAATGAGGGAGACTGATGAAGTTTATTAGCATGAATGACTGATGAAGTTTAGTAAAGTCCTTTATTTTTGGATTACATACATGGTAAATAAATCTCAATTGCTTCAGAATTTACCTTCAAATAGACAATTTCGTTGTACTTTGAGAAAAAGGCTCCAGCTAGCATCTTTAACTGATACAAAAACATTTTTAAACTTGGATGATAACATCAAATACATCTGCCAAACTGTTAAGATTCAAACACAGAGATAATAACAGTAAATGTTGTGGCAGGTTAAAGTTTACATCCACAGCTCCTTCACTAACATCTGCTCTCTGCTGTGTTTGTGTCACTGAGCAGAAAGCTAGCGTTAGCGTTAGCGCTGTAGATTCTAGCTGGGCTTTCTCCAGTCCGTACGACCAAGAAAAAAGATCAACAGTGAAGATTAAGAAAATGATTTAACTCACTTACACTTCATACAAAAAAAAAGTGCGACCGACAATAAGATTTAGGCTCTTAAAGTAGCTAGCTACGAGCTGGCAAAACGATGCAGCAACGTGCATCTTGACCGAACATTTTACGTGTTTCCAACATACATTTCCATCAGTTTTTGTGCAGGTTGAACGTGAATATGTGTGATTAACATCCACTATGTTTAAAAAACATGAAACATTAATAAAAACACATCAAAGAACCAAACTAGCATCATGTCTCTCATGAGTTGCTAGCACCCACTTTAGCACAGAGTTCACGGTTCCCAGCCTGATTTCTCTCTATTAAAATGCGATTCCTGTCCTGTGATGATTCATCTCCATCGGATTATTTTGTTGTCAAGGTTTTTGAAGTCGATTGCAAAACACTGTGTCTCATTTTGTTACTTTTTCAGACCTCCGTCATTCATTACTCGAGAAGACTCGATCCATAATGATAGCGCACGTCTGTCATGCCGTATGTTACGTGACTTCCAATCCAGTAATATATGTCATTGATTACAAGAAAAAACACAGAGGAGGAGGAGGAGGAGGAGGAGGAGGAGCAGCTCGGATTTAACCCTTCCACTCCCCTTGGCTTGTTTACACTTAAGGTGTTGTCATCCGGACCCCACAGACAGTGTGCTGAACTTTATCATTGATTTTTGAGTTTCACTAATGTCCATGGGAGACAAAAAATCCTGTTCACCTT
>NC_050526.1:18778377-18783301 GCF_002922805.2 Oryzias melastigma
TTACAAGCACAATCAGCTCTCTATAGAGAGGTGAAGTGGCAGATGTGATTAAGTTGAGAGTGCTGGAGTTCTTTAAAGAAAAAAAGAAGCTTTGTGGACTTTCTTTGTGCAGTAGATGATGATAAAGAGGAACATTTCTACCTCTGAGCTGATAAAAGTATGTAAAATACAAACAAGACTTTTCCTTTAAGGAAGGATTTTTTTAAAGTAATAAAACAGTTTTATTGACTTGTGTTTTCTGAAGTCAGTTTGAAAAATATATATATATATATTTCACAATAAAAGCATATTCATCAATGAAGATGGAAATGAATTAAAAGCCTTAATTGACAGTAAACTCATATAAAGATGATTTTTTATGGAGGGGAAATATCAGTGAAGAGGTCACAATAAATTAACTTTTATGGAAAAAAAATCTGCTTATCAAAAATTGTCCAAGACACATTTAAGATTGACTTTTTTGCGACTTTTACATTATATAAAACTATGACATGTAATCAAAAAGGATCATCTCGATCATCTCGATCATCTCGGTACAAGCAGCTCATCAGATCTCCATGTGGTCTCAGTGATGGAGATTTACTGGATCTTCTTCTGGCTTTTAGTCCACAAAATTACAAATAAGTTCCACAGGTTACTCCAGAGTTCAGCTTTCTGAGGTGTGCAGGTTGTCCAAAAGTCGCTGGTTCTTTCTTTGGCGAAAGCTGCACCCTTTTACTTTTGGTTTAATCAAATCCCATCAAAGTGTAATTATGAAATAGTAAAACAAAGACTAAAAAAAGAGCTTCAGATAAAGAAAAGAAACCAGTAAAATGACCTCATCTCACAGACTTTCTGAGATGATAATATTGCAGATTAATTCTTCTTTCACCACAATGTCCTTAAAACATTCAGGGCTTGTTTACTAAAGAATTGGATGCAGAAAATCGTGTAGAAACTCGACATAAATATTTAGCATGTTTGCCACAAACGCTTATTTTGATAGTCTAGATCATTTTAATCTGGATTTAAAACACACATCTTGACCATCATTAGCTTTAAACTTGACGTGTTAAACTACCTAGCAACTAAGATTAAATTAAACCTTTAATTAATTCTTTCCTTCAGCAGTTTCTGGTATTAAAACAATACTTGTATCCAATGAGGTCGGCATCGGAAACAAAGAACTAAAGTTTCAGTCTCACTGACTCAGATATTTTTTATGTTTCCCACTTTCAAGCTCCGTTGGCGTGTTGTCATGGTACCCGAGTCTTCATAGAACTTCACTACTGACCTGGATTAGCACGACTGCACATGTGTGTCAAACGATGCGCATTAGAAAGTGTAGTTTTGAGATAAAAAAAAAACAGATTAATGGTCTTTTAAATTAGTTATCGACGATTTTAATAGTCGACAAAGTCGTGACTATTCGTGGCCGCCCTACTTTGATAAATAAGCAACATTGGTATTTCTAGTAGAATGCTCAACAAATGAAAAGAGTTCATGTAAACAAACAAACTTGACACAAGTTATGTGATTTCTCAAACATAAACCAGCTCTTTTTGGCTATTTTTTGCACATTTGAAAACGGTCCAAAGATTTCGCTCATATAACTACAATATTCCAAATCCTTGAACTCATTCTCTGCTCGGCATAATTTTTATTCGACAAAAATAAAACTGCTTGTTTCCGGTTTTTAATCAGCCCAATCAGGATACTTTCACACCAGGACAGATTTGGTTAAATTGTTCAAGTTTTTACACCTTCATCTGGATTGTTTGCCTTCACTATGTTTGCCAAACTATCTGGAATAACCGCTACTTTCAAACACATCGCTAGCTGTCTTTACATTCCACAAATGTGCAAAACTTGATCAAAATTCTTGAAATGTCAAAAAACAAAACAAAACACAATTTCACAGTTACACTGTTTCTATGAAATCATAATTATAACTCAGTCATTCGACAACACCTCTGTGGGCGTGAACAATACGTTGATTTACAGCTGATACATTCACACGTCTATCACGACGCTAGCACCCATCATCGTCCATCAAAGGAGACGTCAGAGATTCTGGGAAATGGTGGTTGGTGGTTTTAAGAAGATCTGTTGATCCAACTATCCAACATGACACGCTCAACTTTTGATGGACTGTGTGATGCTGCGGCGGTGTGTACGGTTGTTGGTCATGTGACTCACTTGAAAAAAAGTATTTCGCCAAATATCTCAATTTCAATACGACACGAAAGTTTCTATTTACTTTTTCCTTGAAAGTGTCCTACATTTGTTATTTCTCTTTCAGCTTTTCAACTTAAAATCTGAGTTTGGTGTTTTTCCACATTTTCCTTGTACTGGAGCTCCTGACCTTCTGTGTGTGTGTCGCTGTTTAGCAGCATCTTTTGGTTTGTCTAGTGAAGTAGGTCGTGCTGAATCCGTTTGTCCTCAGTCCTGCAGGGGCCGGGAATGCTGGGTATTTTACTGATGCTTCCTGGTGACCCAGCTTTCAACTGAAGGCCGTGTGGACCGTTGGAATTAATGATGCTGCTGTGAACTGCTGTTGCAAACTTTTAATGAATGAAGCCCAAGCATCCCCTTTACTATAGCCAGCTCATTATTATTCTGATGGTGTAACAAACTGTTGTGCAGAAAGAAAACTCTGACAGTCGAGTAAAGTCACCTCAATAGAGCAGTGAGGGATAGAAATGTCGCCGTGTTGAATGAATAAGTTAACCTCTAAACTCATTTTGATCTAACGCTTAAATTAATCAACTTTTTTAAAACTTTATTAAGATGTTTGTCCATTTATCCAAATCTAAAAATAAGTAATTAAAATCTACGTCATGAAATCATAAACCGGGACATCATAAGTTTTAAAGAAAATCTTTTAAACAGCTGGAATGAGTGTTTGTTGTTCTTTAAGATTAAGGGACATTGATTACAGTTACAGGTGTAGCAACGGGAAAAAAAATTTAAAAAAATGATTTGACGTTTGTTTTTAAAGAGGCCATACATTGAAAAAACAACTTTTTGAGCTTCTAAATGAGTTATAAGGTTCATTCCTCTATAAAGAACACAAAGTGGTATTTTCATCCTTTCACACATTTCTGAGTGATCCTCTAAACCTGTGCTCTAAACAGCAGCCCCTCCCATACGAAAACGAGTGGGTCCTCACATGCTTACATCATGGGTTAAGAACCGCCCCCTCCAGGAAGAGTCTGCTCCGCCCAAAGGCTAACACAAACACTTCCTCCGTGAGCTAGCGGTGATTAGCTAGCGTAGAGAAAAAGAGAAGGCTATTCCCTGGTGGAAAAATGGAAAATATTATTTCCTGGTAGAAAAATGGAGCCGATTATTTCCTGGTGGAGAAATGGAGCAGACTATTTCCTGGAAGGTAAAGGGAGCAGACTATTTCCTGGTGGGGAAAGGGGGAAGAATAGTTCCTGGAAGGTGAAGGGAGCAGACTATTTCCCTGGAGGGGAAGAGAGCAGACTATTTTCGGATTTAAAGGGTGCAGACTATTTCCTGGAAATTAAATGGAGCAGACTATTTTCTGATGGAGAAAGGGAGCAAGCTATTTCCTGGTAGAGAAATGGAGAAGACTATTTCCTGGAAGGTGAAGGTAGCAGACCATTTCCTGGTGGGGAAAGGGGGGCAGACTATTTCCTGGTGGAGAAATGGAGCAGACTATTTCCCTGGAGCGGAAGAGAGCAGACAATTTTTGGATTTAAAGGGCACAGGCTATTTCCTGGAAATGAAAGGGAGCAGACTATTTTCTGATAGAGAAAGGGAGCAAGCTATTTCCTGGTAGAGAAATGGAGCAGACTATTTCCTGGAAGGTAAAGGGAGCAGACTATTTCCTGGTGGGGAAAGGGGGAAGAATATTTCCTGGAAGGTGAAGGGAGCAGACTATTTCCGGGAGGGGAAGGGAGAAGACAATTTTCGGATTTAAAGGGCGCAGGCTATTTCCTGGAAATGAAAGGGAGCAGACTATTTTCTGATGAAGAAAGGGAGCAAGCTATTTCTGGGTAGAGAAATGGAGCAGACTATTTCCTGGTGGAGAAAGGGAGCAGGTTATTTTCTGGTGAAGGAAGGGAGCGGACTGTTTCCTGGTGGAGGAAGGGAACAGATAAATTCCTAGTAGAGGACGGGAGAATATTTTTGGTGGAGAAAGCGAGCGACAAATTATGAGAACTGTTTTAAACATCGATTTTTGAGCAAAGGCAGAAAAATACGCTCAAAAAGGATTTTCGATATTAGATCAATGATGCTTCTAAGAAAAAAGAAACATTCAGAGCCAGTGCTGATCAGAACAATTTTCTTATCATTTCAATAAATCTGGTCGATTAACTTCTGGGTATGAAAAGATTTCACAAAAATACTCGTATTTTAAAAAAATATATATTTTTTTGTGTTTAAAGGTAATACATGATCATATAAATGGATATAGTTTACTCTGAAAGGCTAAAGTAAAGCATGGTATGGCCCCTTTAAGCTTTCCTCTGTCCTGACACAAGACTGGGACAGTGCCTGGACTGAAGCCTGCAGGACACTGGCTACGATCCCAGAGCAGAGCCTTTTGTTCCCCAGAAGAACCGAGGCTGAATTGGTCTTTTAACAAAGTAAAGTTCAGCTAAAGGGCTCCAACTTCATATTTGTACAGCAATTTAGTTAAAAGCAGACGACATGAACCTTTGATCAAAAAGTCCTGTGAGGTCAACGACCTTTAAAGTGAAATTAATAACGTAGACGGACAAAATATGTCTGTCTGTCCGTGTTACTAAAGGATGAAAAGTGCTTTATTAAAGTTTGATTTGGTCAGAATAACACAAAGGAACTGCTTCAATTTCAGAGGCTTTATTGTTGAACTTTTATCATTTTATTAGGAAATGATGTGTCACAAAAACGCACTAACACTGCGATTGTTTTCACACAAAAGTTAGGAGAA
>NC_050526.1:18783320-18788715 GCF_002922805.2 Oryzias melastigma
AACATGTGAATGGAACTGCACCAACAAAAGCATGGAGAACTAAATACAATAAATAATAAAGAATAGAAGAGAGGAGAACTAAATGAGAATAGAGAACAGAACCCCAGAGCTGATCTGAATAATAACCATGATAGAAAATCTAAATTTATATTTAAACGTTTTAAAATTAATCTAGCCTCACAAGGACCACAGGAGAGGGAATATTCTCTGACATTTATCATTTATAAAACAAATATTGTACAAATTTCAGTTACAATTGTTTAGGTTACCTTTTATTATTTCTTTAAAACTGTTTTATTCAGCCGTCAGCTTTGCAAATTCTAAACAATATCCACCAATAGCCACCATAGAGAGATAAGAGACACGTGTGGATCTGGAGCTGCAGGTTGAAGACTCCTGGTTTGGGTCAACCAAGTGTTAGCATTAGCCATTCTTTGGAAAAATCCATTCAACGTTAAACTTTTGCTTTAAGTGCTAAATGAATCTATATTTTTATGAATTAATAATTGATCTATTAGGTTTCAATAGATTTTACCAACCCAGCCCTAATTAAGAGACCACTGGGAACACTTTGAAAACAAATGAAAAGATAAGTTGGATTTTAGACGGAGAATTTGTGGCATTTAAAATGTTTTCTTCTAACGCGTTATATTTGAAACATCACAGCTGTGTTAGTCTACAGATGTTATTTTCTCAGCAACTGTGTGTGTGTCTGCTTCTGTCTTTCAGCTGTGGCTGTCGGAGTGCTGAGGAAATGCCTCTGAGGTTGCGCTCTGTGGTTCCCTACACGCTGCCTGGAGTCCTGGTTCTGATCGGCTGGTGGTGGTTCACTTCTCGGAAGAAAGAGCGGCTCGTCAGCCAGGGCGCACCAGAGGCCCCTCCTACCCCCGTGAGCCTTAAAACATCTCAGGCTGAAGGCAGCAATGGTTTGGTTGAAAAAGGCACTGTGCACTTCCCACCAGAAGTGGACTGCCCCTCCCTCAGACCTGCAGAGGTCAATGACTTGAGCTTGCAGTACGAGGGGGGTTCCCAATTCTCTAAAACGGCACCTTCACTGGACCTAAGTTTGGAAGATGCCATCCCACCCCTCTGCAGAGCGAGCCTTGTGGAGTTTGAGCCGTCAGACTCAACTTTGCCTTCACATGAAGATCAAGAGTTCTTAGCAGGAGTGTTGAAGGAGCACACAGAGCCTGAGGCGGTCTCCTCACTGGAGAGACGGCTGGATGAAGACTCGGTACCCTCCGGGGGGGCCGACCTGCCCCCCCAGGCTTCCAAAATCAGCGGCTTGTGCACAGCGGCGCCCCTGTCGGACGCGGAGCGGCCAGAGCCAGAAGGCGAAGTTGCGAAGCATCAGGGTTTTGTTCATTTGCAGCACGAGCTCCTCTGCCCGCACACCCCCTCCACAAGCTCCGTCCCGTCAGAATCTGACACTCTGGAGACGCCCCCATCTGTGGAGAATTTTCACCAACACATTCTGACCAGCACGCCCACAGGCCCTGCTCCTTCAGCAGACAACGCCCTCCAGGGAGGCACGGAGGAGGAGCAGCTGGAGCTCCTGGCCGCTGGACTCATAACTGGGGTCATCTCTGCAGCCTCTCAGGAAGTCCTTGGTGTCTCCAGCTGCAGGGTGACGGACAGCAGCAGGCCTGGCGAGGAGCCACCCCCACAGGAGGAGGCTGGGGCGTCGCTTCACTCTCAGCTTCTCATGAGTTCCTCGCCAGGAGGCTGCAGAGATGTAGCGGAGGAGAAGCTGCTCAATGGTTGCTCTGCGACACCAGGATGGGGTACCCCTGAGGCCAGTGTTCCCCCGACAGATGATGTCCAGGTTCTCTGCTGGTCCTCACCCCCCCACAAAGCCCCTCCAACTCTAAAAGCCAAAGAGAAAGGTGGAGAGAGAGTGACGCTGACCGAGGACTCCGCCTGCAGCACTTGCCACTCTGAGGACGGCGTCAGCAGCGAGGAGCTGCAGAGCAGCGCCTTTGACAGGCCAGCCGAGGCTGTCCAGGTGAGTCACTTGTCTGAGGGAGGCGGTTTGCCCCAGCCCAACGCCAGCACGGAGGAGAGCTCCATCAAGAGGCTGAATGGGATCAGCCTGGGGACACACGGCACCTGTGACGCTGACACAGACCAGTCTGGAGGTGAGGGGAGAATTCTGACCTGTTGTTCCTGTGAGCTGATGAGTAATAGAGGCTGACATTTTCTCGGGATTCCCGCGGGTCGCGGGATGGGAGTCGTTTCTTCTGTTAATTACAGGACCGGGGCGGGATTAAATTCTGACGAGAGCGGGAGTTCAAAAAGGCCAACAATTCAAGACACTTGTATGAAAGTTTTGCGTCCGAATGGTGCTGGGTAATTTTACAGGAGGAGACGAGGAGAAAGGGGCCGTTCCTCAAAGTTACGTTTGTTTCTCCTCCAGCAAGTCCGCGAGTCGCGACGCACACTCACAGCGAGTCAGAAGTGTCTTTGATCAGGGGTGCGGGAGTTCTCCATATTCACGGAACTATGCGGTCTCAAACCCCCGTACATGTTCAGCGTGCCCAACTGCTCAACAGTTCCGTCACGCAACTCAGACGCTCAGCGGAACAGCCTCTTCAAATGAAAATACAAGATCGATACTTGGTGAGAACCCATCGAGAATCGATCGCAGGACTAAATATCATGATATATCGCAATATCTATATTTTGGCACACCCCTGGTCTTCACCATCCTCCAACAGCCACCTTCACGTCTTCATTCACTGCATCCATAAACCTCCTCTTTGGTCTTCCTCTAGACCTCTTTCCTGCAGCTCTAGACTCAGCATCCTTCTACCAACATATTCACTGTCTCTCCTCTGAACATGTCCAAACCATCTCAGTCTGGCCTCTCTGACTTTATCTCCAAATCCTCTAACGTGCTGTCCCTCTGATGTATTCATTCCTGATCCTATCCTACCACTGCACTACAGTAATTGAAAATATAGAAATGTGGACTTGGCTACTGCTCTGAAACATGTTGGGAGCAGATACAATTAAATGTAATGTTTTACATTATGACTAAAAAGAACATAAAGTAGCGGTACAGCTCCAAAAGCCACGCCCCCTCAGAGGAGATTTTGGAAACAGAGGCTTCAGATCAACATGAAAAATGTATTTTTAAGACACTTAGATTGTGGAATTTTGGTCAAAAACTGCATAAATATAATTAAAACACGACTGGGAATGGTTTTTAAATTTAAAAAAAATTGTCATAAAGACTTTAAACCCCAAAACGGTGTTTGCAATCAGGGGGGCTCAGTGAGGAAAAGGGAGCTTCCAACAATAAGCAATGAAGAGACGGATTTCGTATTCTCAGTTTTCTTTAGAACTTCAGTTGCAGGTTTTTGGATCCTCTGAGAGCTACAGTGAAGTTCTACTAGGATTCTTGGAGGAGCAGCATTTCCGTCTAATCTATCTGTAGCATCCGAGCGGTGAAGTCTCGGCTCATGCTGGTCTGTCCTCCAGGAACTTCACTCTCATCAGACCAACAGAACAGACCAAGGACTCTAGAACGATCTGAAGAAGCCGCGCTTCACGGTTCAGAGGACAAACTTTTCTCTCGTGTCTGTCAGGTTCTGATGTGAACAGCATGGACTCTGTGGACAGTGGCTTCACCATGGGGGCTGGAGAGGGTCAGGCGAGCAGTGCCATCTCCTCTGGCTCCGGACTTGTCATCTGGGAGATCGAGGTGCCAAATGTGAGTAGAATGTCTGACAATACAGTCGGCAGAGCAGAACAGTGTCCTCACCTGACGACTTCCACTTCCAGCGCTTTGTGGGGCGTCTGATCGGAAAGCAGGGGAGATACGTGAGCTACTTGAAGCAGAGCTCTGGTGCAAAGATCTACATCTCCACCCTGCCTTACACACAGGAGTTCCAGATCTGTCACATTGAGGGTGAGGCTGCAGGTGTTGAAGGGTTACGCCTTGACTCCTGAAGAGCCTCTGACCAGCTCCTCTCTCCTCAGGTGAGCAGCAGCAGGTCGACAAAGCCCTCTCGCTTATTGGTAAGAAATTCAAAGACCTGGACCTGACCAACTTGTACGCACCGCCTCCGCCGCCACTCACGCTGCCTTCACTTCCCATGACCTCCTGGGTAAGAAAGATCTCTGTGCTGGAATCTGGGACACTCTGAGTCAGGAATGCTGAGGCCTGTCCTGTGTCTCCTCAGCTGCTCCTGCCCAGCGGGGTGACGGTGGAGGTAATTGTGGTGAACATCGTGTCAGCGGGCCACATCTTTGTCCAGCAGCACACCCACCCCACCTACCACGCCCTGAGAAGCCTGGACCAGCAAATGTTCCTGTGCTACTCACAGCCAGGCACGCCAGCGCTGCCGTCTCCTGCTGAGGGTGGGTCCCCGTCCCTCTGGACCTCTTCTTCAGCAGCAATGATGGGAGGGGTTCCAGCTGCTCACGCGCTCTCCTCTCTCCTCCAGTTGGTGTCATCTGTGCAGCTCCTGCAGGGGAAGGAGCCTGGTGGAGAGCTCAGGTCATCACCTTCTACAAGGAGAGCAACGAGGTGGAGATCAGATATGTGGACTACGGAGGCTACGACCGAGTCAAGATCGACGCACTGCGGCAAATAAGGTCAGTGCCACAGACCTCTCTCTGAGGGTTCCTCTGCTCTCTAGGCTGGTGAAAATGTGCTTTGGTTTCGACGTAAACCTGATGTAATCAGCAGATTTGTGAAAGCATCATGGGGACAAACTGCTGATGAAACTCAGACTCACTCAGGGATTTGCAGCAGAAGCTAGTCCGAACAGTTTCCCTGCATTCAAATCAGAAGGGACTGGTCCATTCGCAACAGAGGTTCTGTTGGGGAGAAAGTGGACTGATGTCCTTTAGATCTTCTTTGAAACTCTAGAACAGGGGTCTCAAACTCGCGGGCCGCAAACAACCCGCAGGCCCTCTGTCTATCATTCATTCATTCCTCCAATCAGCTGGGCGGAGGAGGAGCCATGAAGCACTAAACGCAATTTGTGTGACAAATTCTCGTGCCCCGCGCGGGGAATTTGCTGCTCGTGGCTCGTCAAAAAAAAGTGGTTTCTGTCGCCGTGTCGAAGGGGCTACCAGCTCCGTCTGTGGATGTCTCTCTCAGAATGAATGAGAGACATATATGATGTCGAGGAATACGTTTTTTGGCGTGCTGTCTGTTCCTAACCAGAACTCCCCAAGCTCCGAGCCGCAAACCTGTAGCCAGCCCCCCGCGGCGATCCGCTGCTCCCGCCTGTCAAACATGTGATCCTGAGCTTGGCTCGCGCCTGCGTGGGCGTGTCTGTGACTTTTAAGGTTCACACACCGGTTGTGCCGGCGCGCATTCCAATCCATGAAAACGCGATAGAAGTCCGATATTCTGCTACGCGCGTTTGAATAGAACCCC
>NC_050526.1:18789108-18828360 GCF_002922805.2 Oryzias melastigma
TTGTCCTTCTTTAACTGAGGGGTACCAACACTTTTGTCCACCACTGAAAGTCAGTGTTATTGTGTCATTGTCATTGTCATTTATTGTTAGGAGAGTTCTACAAAAATCTACATAAAATGAAATCCTTTAAAGATTTTCTCGGTACCAGGGCTTCTCTCACTCTGAAGGAGGCGCTGTTAATAGAGACATTTGAAACTGAACAAAAATAATTAGTTTTCTCTAGTCAGTCAATATGTGGTTTCTTCAGTTGTCTGTATCTGTTGTATTCATTATTATTATTTAATTTATTTATTACAAATGTATTTGTTTTTTTTTATTCATCTTTAAATGTACATGGTAAAAAACAAGAAAACAATAACAGAAAATTCTTTATACACTATAAATAAAAACATTACACCTCTCTTATGTAGTTCGAAATGGAGTAGGAAGAAGTTTAAAAAACTTTTTTCAATCCTACCCCCTAGCAATATATCTTAAATTTAATCTTCAATATAAACTATTTCAGAAACGGACATTAACTACCCTTATTTTTTTATATATATAAATAAACACACACAAAGATCTATACACGTCGTTCATTATTTATTCATTATTTTTTGTTAAAAATAAAGATATTTGAGAACACTAGAATGTTTTCTCAGCGATTTTCTTGTGAAAATCCTGATGCGGCCCAGCCTCACATAGACTCTACATCCAGTGGCCCCTGGCTAAATTGAGTTTGAGACCTCTGATCTAGAACAAGCAAAAACGAAGCAGAGGTTTACAGTAAGCTGCTGTCGTGAAGTCGACTTATGACTTATGAAGGATGAGTGGCAAAACTATGTATATAAAATATTTCAAGACTTCAGGTCCAGATGCCCGGACTCAACTTTAAGACAGTTATGAGAACCACTTTTCTTAAAACTAGGAGTGTAACGGATCACAAAACTCCTGGTTCGGATCGTGTCACTGTTTTAGGGTCACTGTTCGGATCAGTAAAAAAAACAAAACAGGAAAATACAAAAACATAAAAGCCTAAAAAGCTTTAAAGCCACAGCTTTAAAACATAAATTTGAGAAACCATATATGAAGTACTTCAAAGCATGAATTTAATCTCACATCCTTGATAAAAACATGTAGTTTCTGATTACATTTACATGTCTGGAGACCAAAGACTGAGAGAAAAGAATGATTAATATGAAATATTTCCCCACCCCCAAATGTACAAATTAATTCTTAAATAAAACGTTACAATTAAACTTTCATTATTTTTGGTAATAATTGTAGTACTGAAACTGTGGGAACATTTAAATATTTCAAATAATTATTATCTGTAGTACATGTGCAGGTTAGGCACCTTTATGCCCGCTTTTCCTGGTGATTTTTTTTTTTTATCCTTTTGACTTGCCATACTACCTTCCCCTGACGGCAAGTCTCTGTAATGGAGCGGCGGCTGCAGGACATCTACTGTTCCTCACCGGGAGATCTGAACCCAGACACGGAGACGTGCACCGATGCTTTTATTCTGCTCTTCAAAATAAATACACCGGATCTTTCAGTATGCACGTCATCCATGACGAGTTCAAGAAAAGTTTTTGACCGAAACGAACCTGAGCTCAAGGGAGAGCCTTCTATTCTGAGCAAATGTTTTATTTTTGTTTCCAAAAATAACCATCTAAATCTATGGCCACATTTACTAAAATGCCATTGTGCGGTGACCTGAATGCCAGTTTTTTTTTTTTTTTTGACAAACTCTGCAGGTGATCACCTGATGGCAGCAGGGAGACGCTTGTAATCGGACAGCGGCAGTTGCATTTTTACATGCTGCGTGGCCACAGCTGAGGTTTTAAGAAAAAGTTGAGATTAAACAACTGGTGGTAGAAATATTTCCTCTAATTTTTCATGTGTCAGTGCATACACATAGTTAATCAGAAATTCACTTCTTGAGTTGTGGGAGGGGCTGTTGGCATGGATTAGCCCCGCCCCTCCCCTTCTGCTCCCCATTTATGAGAGTCTGTGGCCCGCTTGGTGTAGTTTTTACAGCACAATCTTTCAAACTGTGAGCCCTCGATCTACCTCCAAAGGAACGTCTCACCAAAGGATGACAAATATGTTTTACAGCCTCTTCAAACGAAAATCAAAGATCCATACTTGGTGAGAACCATCTAGAATCAATCACAGGACTAAATATCATAATATATTGCAATATCGATATTTTGGCACACCCCTAGTAATTGAAGGCCATTGGTATTTAAAAGGCGACTCGCTGTAGATTTGTGGTGTTTTTTACATTTTGACATGAGTTTCTTTCTATCTTCCAGGTCCGACTTTGTGACGTTACCGTTTCAAGGTGCAGAGGTGCTGCTGGACAACATTGCCCCTCTGCCAGGTACCTCTGTATGCTCACTTTGAATGTATTATTCAGTCGAATCTCTGAGGGAAAATAATAGTCCACTTCATTTCTATTTGGGACTTTGAAAAATTCTTCGTTTACATTTTAGCTTAAATCCTTTTTCAAGGAAGTGATATTTGGTTCAGACCATGCTTAGCTTGTTGTTCCACCGAGCAAGCCTCTTGTCATGGCTGTGAAACCGACAGCACTGTTATCTGTTGGTTGATCTTCTCCACCAGGGGAGGATCGTTTTTCATCAGAGGCCACAACAGCCTTTGAGGAGATAACCAGAGGTGTGGCTCTGCTGGCACAGGTGAGACTCGCTGACATGGCTGACTGAAGCCTCCTAAACCGACTTCATGTGACCGCCTGTTTCTCTGCTGTCTGTGTGAAGGTATCAAACTATGACAACAACACGGGGCTGCCGCTGGTCCACCTGTGGAACATGCTTGGAGAAGAGGTATGAATCTGTCTGCACACAGACCGATGCAAAGACGGGTATGACCTTCAGCTTCTCCTGCTGGAGTCCACATCAGCAAGCAAGCCCCCCCCCATGGAGACAGAGAGCTGCCTTTAGGTTTCTCTAACCTGATGCAGACATGTTCCGCTCTCTCCAACCTGCCGGTCTCCTGCCTCTTTGCAAGACACAATGCCCTGTTCACACGCATCTCCAGCTGCTATGTATTAGTCTGAATGAGGCAAACTTATGTTTAAAAATTAATAGAAAAGTAACCTCCCACTCTGAGCAGGCAAAATTTTGCAGCAGTTTAATCAAAATGAGCTCTGCTGCCACCTACTTTCTGTTAGTGTTGTCACACTCATGCGAACCATCTTTCCTTCCCAGCTCAGTGGCCTTGTGGTAGAATGTCCGCCGAGTGATACCAAAGACTCTAAAAATGGGACCCAGTGTCTCCCTGCTTCACACTCGGCACTAAGGAGTTGGACTGGGGGGTTAAACCACCAAATGGTTCCCAAGCGCGGCTGTGTCTGCAGGTCACCGCTCCCCCAGGGGATTGGTCAAATGCGGAGAACAAATTTCACACACCAAGGTGTATGACAACTAATGGGACTTTAACTTAACTTTAACTTTGGCCACCATTAGCAAATGTCAGGAGACATGGAGAGATTCAAAAGGAAATCTTTCAGGGTGTTTGCAGAATGGGACTCTTTGTGGGAGTTTTCCTACAGCTGTAACAAGGAAATTGTGGAGAGATGAGAGATATTAATTATAGATGCACAAGATGGACTATGAAGGGCTGCAACACAACATCAAGATTAAAAACGTCTCAAGTTGTTAAACTCTTTAGTCAGGCCAGCTGAGTTCAGTCCTGCTGTGGCTCTTTTTACAACAATTGCCATAATTCTCTGCTATGGGACACACCTGTATGAATAGTCTATTTTCCAACTTGTCATATATGATGGGGTGGGAATCACTGGGTACCTCACAAAACGATGCAATACGCAATACATGGCTCACGATATCAATGTCGCTATACTGCAATCATTGGAAAAAATCATCTCTAATACCTCAAATTATGTAGAAAAGCAAATTTTTTAGAAAAAAATATCCCCATTTATTTTTTGGTTTAAAAAAATCATAGTACACAAATTGTGTCTAATTTTGTTCAACATTTCTGAAATCAGTAATACTGCCTTGAACAACCACTGACACCAATTGAATTGGAATTATCTGTAAAATTCAGTGTTAACAATTAGGGGTGTGCCAAAATATCGATATTGCGATATATCGCGATAGTTAGTCTTGCGATCGATTCTCGATGAGTTCTCACCAAGTATTGGTATTATATTTTCATTTGAAGAGGCTGTAGGGCTGAGCTGAGCGTCTGAGTCGCGTGATGAAACTGTCGAGCAGTTGGGCGCACTGCGTCAGACTTTTAATAGCAATGCACACACTTCATTAGGGAGAAGCACCGGCGAGATACAGACTCTGTAGCGCATGTGGGTGCATTTTCTGTATGCGGAAGCAAATTGGTTGCACCGCTTCGCATGCGCGAACCACACGTCACTTCCGCTCTTCGCCTACTATACCACAGAGTCATTCCCAAACAGTAAAACTCCTTGATCACAAGAATTTATGTTTTTCTCAACAACCGAGAGCTTCTCCTGACTGGATTACAGTTAGAAAAAAAGCCACTGAGTTACCGTTAATAATGTATTTGAATATCCGGATAAAATAAAGTGTCTTGAAGTGGCGCTGTATCCTCTTAGCTTAGGGAGGAAACTGCTGTCATGTAAAACTGCAGAAGAAGAAAACATTTGTAGTCCGTTTGTAGTCACTGCAAGATCGTAAGGTCCTGATCCTTAACGTGTCTTTTTCCTTTCGTTTTTTCAACAAACAGTGAATGTTTTCACTATGATAAACATTTTAAGTGCTATATTAACATTCTGCGAGGTTATTATTGCTGTTACCGTCCGAAGACCGGAAAATGCTTTAGCGGAAGAGAGGTCTGGTTCGCTCATGCGGGAGAAGCAACCAATTTGCTTCCGCATACTGAAAATGCAGCCACAGCGCATGTGTGAAGCATGTCTACCTGTCAGCATTTATCATCCATCTGTAGCAGAGGCAGCCGGTAAGAAGTGACTTTGTCTGAGCGCTAGAATGACAGCGATCACTTACTACCTGTTTTCTGTGGGAACAGGCGCGTGCTTCGCAGTTGATTGTGTGTACTTCAGGTAACGGTCGGAATTTTTGTTTTCATCATTGACTGTAAAAATAATGGACTTATTGAGCTATGAGGTCCCCCATTGGAAATGCATTACCTCCTCTGCTCATGAAAGTAGGCCGCCGCTTTTACCGTCACTTCCTGAAACGGCTATCGCCATTTGCAAACGTCTGCAACCCATCTTCAGCGATTGGTCTGAATCTCTGTGAGTCATAGCTGAGTCATGGAATCTACAGGAAGTACTGTCACCAATCTGGAGGGAGTTTATTGCAACCGTCCGCCTCTTTCCACGCCTCTACCACGAGACCGCGGGATGTAAACAGCTTCTACTTTAATAACGGCGGAGAACTATCCCAACATTTGATTCTGTCAGCGGTCCTTTTGGATTTACTTACATTTATTCCTTTTTGTCGAGATAAAAGGAGCATTTGGGTGAGGCCGCCCCCCCTCGTGCGCCGTTCTGCAGCAGCTTGTCACTTCACATGTGCTGCCACGTTACTGTCTGATCAGATGCACGTGAGAAGCGCGTTCAGCGGTATTTAAAATTAATAACCATCCTAACAAGTGAACAGCTGGATCTTTTATCTGTTTGAAAATATGATAACATCCATTGAAGTTTGTCTGTCGCTCCTCACAGGAGACGTCTGCGTCTAATGATTGGTACATTGTTGAATTGTAAAGTAGGTGTTAAAAGGTCTTCACGGACCGCATTGATGAAGTCTGCTCCCATTGGCTACCCGTCATCTGTCACTCAAACTCCCCAGACGAACAACGTCAGACCCACAAACGCTTATTGAACCATCTGATTGGTCAGTTTATAACTCTAATAACTTGTGATAATGGAAAAAAATCTTTAAAAAAATTAGGATTAGAAAAAAGAAGTTAATCAGAAAGCAGCAGAGGAAGAATGATTATTCTGACATATAAAATGACTGAGAAATAACTGTCTGTTTCCCAATGTAAGTCAATGGGACTTTGGCCTGCTGGTGTACGGTGTAACTTTGGTAAATTTATAATGTGACGTTTTCAAACAATGTAATTACTTTTTGCTAATGTTAATTTTAAGTAATTCTTAAATAAAAAAGCAGGATTTGATGTATGGACTTAAATTAAAATGTAATTAAAATAAAGTACATGAATTCACTGTAAAATTAGGGATGTTGCTAGTTAATTGAAGCACTTAAAATTATATTTATTGCCATTATTATGTGTGTTTTAAGGTTTTTACCTATTGACTGCTGACTGACCAAATAGAAAAATGATAAAGATTGAAAAAATAATCTCAAGTGACAGTCTGAGTAAATCAGACTTCAATTTTGGATGCTCAGCTCTTTTCAAATGTGGGAAAAGTGCTCAAAAAATTAGGTAACAATGAATGATTTAATTTTGTTCTGTTGCTTACAACAATTCTGTAGTAGTGTCACTGCTGATCATGTTTACTATTGTTGGCACTGAATTTTACAGATAATTCCAATTCAATTGTTGTTAATGCTTGTCAAAGACATAGTATTACTGATTTCAGCAATGTTGCACAAAAGTGTCTTTAATTTGTTGCACAAAATAATAAAAGTTGTTTATTATGATTGTGTTTAAGCTAAAAAAAGATAAATGTCCATATTTTTTCACAAAAAATATGTTCTTCTATATAAATGTTAGTTATTGGAGAGGATTTTTACCAATTATCGCAGTATTGCAATATTATCGATATTATCGTGAGCCATGTATCGCGCATCGTATCGTATCGTGAGGTACCCAGTGATTCACAGCCCTATTAACAATGGTAAACATGAACAGCAGCGCCACTAGTTAGTGCAAAATTGTTGATAATAAAATAATTGAAGTAGCTGCCAGACTGTTCATGACAGCCAGTCATTCAGTGTGCTCCCTATCTAACTCCAAAGGAACATCTCACCAAAGGATGACCAATATGTTTTACAGCCTCTCCAAACAAAAATAAAAGATCAACACTTGGTGAGAGTCAATTGCAGGACTAGTGTCCGAATTCCCCCATAATTACTATATAGTGCACTATATAGTGTGTTCGCCATTTTCTAGTGCTGTCCAAATCTACTAATTCGAAATCAAGTGCACTTGTAATTTACCAGAAGTCTTTGTGAAAAACTAGCGTCCGTTGATGCTCACTAGATTGCACAATGCATTGCGGTCGAACAATTTTGAACAAAAAATTGTGTTTACATTTAATATTCGAATAAACATCCACATTTTTAGTCTCAGACAAAGTGGAGTCATAAATAAGTCGTGCAATGTATTGATTTGATTTTCATTTCATGAAATCGGTGACGTCACATCCGGTGTTTCGAAAAACGAAAGAAAAGTAGTGAGCATCGTGTCCAAATTACCTTTAAAATCCAGTGCACTAGATAGTCATGCACTGTACTTTTTTGGTAGTTAAGTGGGGGGATTTGGACACAACCTAAATGTCGCGACATATTACAGTATCAATATTTTGGCACACCCCTAATATTTATGGCACACTAAACTATCAGGAGCATTAAGCCAGACAATAGTCATAGATGCATCCTTCAGACTTTAACTTCATTTACAGCAGCTCTAACACTTTTCTGTGACACGCTTCAATGTTAGCAATGTTATCATGTTCTCAATACATATAAATCTCAGCCTTGTTAGTCCAGGGTTCCCGCGAGGTCTTAATAAAATTTTGAAAATGTAGAAATAAGGACTTAAAAACCATTTTTAAAAAACTATAAAATTTTGATATGTTGGTCTTAAAAATTGTGAAGCTTAAAGCTTTTTCCGTATGACTTTTCTGGTCTAAAGTTTTATTTTTTTAACTTAATTGTGTAACTAAAGCGCGTTTATCAACACGCTGGAGGCCAACTGCTGATTGAAATGGTTCTTCTTTTTGTCCTTTTAAGACGAAAAAGAAGGGGGGTAAAAAAGAAGCGCTCGCTTCAGCCTTCACTTAAACAGAAAGTACAAGAAGGTGAGAAGCCAGCTGTGACCAGGGCTTAAAGAAAGCTGGTATTGTTGTATTGCGTACGAGTTTAAGATGTGGTGGAGGTACGCATTGCTGTGTCCAGCATTTGCTGCTTTAACTCTCAAATAAAAGCAGCTACAGGCTGATGATGCTAAAACTTTGAACCAGACAAACTTTATCTCATCATTTTGGTGTTACTGTTTTTAATGTCTTATCATGGCTACGAAATGGGATTTCTGCCCCTCTCTCCTGCCTGTACGAATGTGTCCATGTTTATGGTTTCTTAATCTTACGTTTATCAATCTCAAACTCTGGATTAGTTCACATGGATCAGTACTTTTATTTATTTTTTTATTAGTATCTGTTTTGTTTGATTTAACCAAAAGACAACATCAGAGCAAACTGTTTTCACAAATCTGGTTTATTAGTCACCGATGGTTTCACTGCCTCAGATTGTGTGTAAAGAAGGTTTCTGTAGTCCATAATTGTTATTTTTAATTACTGGAATTTGAACTGTAATTAATTACATTACCCTGTTACTTACAAGGACTTAGTTTTTTCTTCGTTCATGGGGCTGGGAATTAGGCTGAGAAATTGGTATTAATTTTTCAAATGCAAGGTCTTGAAAAGGTCTTGAAAAGGCTTAAATTTAGCTTGAAGAAACGTGTAGGAACACTGCAGTAACACGTACAGTGTAACACCAACATTTTGACAGCCATGTGCCTCTCAAAATCACTTGAACATCAGTGAACACAACCAGAAGGAATTCATATGTAAGGTGCTACAAATTTTAACAAAATTGGTGCGTTTAAGTTCACCATATAGTGCAGAAAATACAGTAATCAGCTGCCAACCACATCAAGAAAAAAAATCCAGCATCAGAATGTTACTAGTGTTTACTGCAGGTCTTCAGTGCTTCTCTGTCTCAGACCTAATTAATCAGTTGTTTTATTTAATTACATTAATGTTGTGGATTTTAGAAATGACTGAGGAAGCAAATAACCTCTTTTCTATTTCTAATGTTCTGGATTTCAACTCCTTTCTAGAGGGACTCCTGCTTCCTGATGCTCATGTCACACAGGGAAGATTCTTCTCTAAAAAGGGAATTGAGACACACCCTGAATAAATATTCAGAAACATTTTTCTCTAGTAGCAGAACCCGCAGAGCATTCCCTCCTATATGAGCCCAGTTCCTGTGGTTCTGATCCGGGTATTGCTTAGGTTTGCGGTGCTGGTCTGATGCTGTGCGTGTCCTGCAGGTGGTCTCGGTGAACCGGACGCTGGCGGAGCGCGGCCTGGCTGTTTGGGTGGATGGATTCTGAAGCTGTGGTGTGTTTGAGCTCCACACACTCCTCCCGCTGCTTCCAGTGGTCATCAGTGGGGGCTCAGGCTGTCCCGAGGACCCCGACCCCACTTCCACACACCACTGGGTCTAAGAGGATTGTCTTTTTGTTTGTCCCTCCTTTGTTTTCTCCCCCTTCCCCTCCTTATTCTTTTGAAAAGAAATTAAACTTTGTTTTTGGGCAGAACCTGTCTTGGCCGCTCTCCCTTGTTGTCCACAAACACTAAGAAAAAGGGAAGAGGTCAGTGTCATTTAAAAATATATATATATATTGTAACATAATAAAGGATCATCAAATATTTTTTTAGCCCCCCATTCTGCACTCATGTTTGCTCTGGGTCTTTGCACACTGTGACCCCCACCCCCTTACACTGCATGAACACACATGAACGGCTGTGATGGTGAGCCGGCTCGGTTCTGAACTAAGACCTGGCTGTGTACGTGTAAGTTCTGCTGCCCTTCACGGGTCTGATGCACAGCTTCAGTCACAGACAGACCTGGGGGGTGGGGGGTCGGTTCTTGATCAGGATGGATCTGGATCAGATTGATTTGGGCTGTGATGTCCCATTTGGACCCCTCAGTGAGCAGGCCAATCAGAACCTCAACAAACTACTGTTGTGACTTCAGAACCAGGAGAGTGTAGAAGAAAAGAAGCTTTCAGTAAACGTGTCTGTCAGAGAGGAGCAGGGTGGTACCGATGGAGAGGCTCATGTCTTTTAGGTACCAGGAAATCAATTACAAAATATAACACACAAAGTGTGTGTTTATGGATGAAGTGTCATTTATTTTGACTGTAGAAAGACAAAAACTGAAAGGTTCATTAATGAAAAATATCCCAGAGTCCTTTGTTGCAGCCCGTCCATCCTTTCCCAGCTTTGACTTTGGTTTGCACACTTCAGTGTTAATCTCTATTGCTTCAGGTCAGGGTCAGCTGTGTCCCTTAGTTCTCCCTGAAATGTTAGTTTCTGTGGACATCAGTTAAGACACTAAGAAAATCTGCACTGTGGACAACAAGACTGCGTCGTCTGCAAACATGAAGATCACTCATGTTTCTGTCTTTGGAGTAAACTCAAGTTTCTGAAATACTTTCATCCAGATTATCTGTGATCTGGGACTTCTGACATCAGTATCATAAGACTCTCTTCATTCCTCACAATAAACACGTTTGTAATTGCAGATTTAAGGTGTGTGTCCTTTATCAACCACAAAAACATTTTCTTGTTTCTTACCATCTTTGCGTATCATGTCTCTTCCTTCCACTCAACAGTGGCATGTTTTCTTGCTAACCAGCGGATTCAATGGTCCTTTGCGCTGCTGTTTCATCCTCAGCTGAAGGCTCTCCTATTTGCTGTCAGATCTTCAGGTCAGGACATGGGTCAGTCAGTCCTAAGAGATGGGCGAACGCCGTTCGGATTATTTTTAAACATTAAAGGAAAACTGTTTTGATAAAATAATCATGTTTTGGAGTTGAATAATTGTCTGGGGGGGATAACTTGAGTGACAAAGGACTTGTCTCTCATAGAGAAACCAAAGTCTAAAAGCTCATGTGAGCATTTTTGTTCCCACCACGTGTCAGAATCATCTGGTCGGGGGAGGGGCATACGTGGACCCAAATTTTTAAAAAGAAGGGAACATTGGAGGTCTGCTCTTCATATTGACCATAGCTGGGCTCAATTTCATCCCTACTGTCTCTCCTTCTCTGGCCCCCACCCCTGAAACCCTGATCTGACAGCCACGCCCATCCTGTGATACCCCCTCCCCTTCTCTGTAAATAAACGACTGACTGAACTTTTATATGACAAAGCGCTCTAAAGGGAATTGAGTTTTGCTTTGGCTTGTGCCCCCCTCCCTCCTTGTCTGTCATCCAGCTGATGCTGTCAGGTCTTGTGTGGCCCCACAACTTCTGCCTGGTTATTTAAGTGGCTGCAAAGCCAGTGTGCCCCAAGGCATCTACTATGTACAGTTGAGATTTTGTTAGTCCTCGGCTGGTTTGTGGATTGTACAGATCTATTAGGAAAGAATAAAAGCTATTCAAAGTGTTCAAAGAGCTGCATGTGTCTTCATCATTTCTGTTTATGTGTGTGTGTGGGGGGGGTAGGCATTGACTTCCATTGAGAAACAGACAGTTATTTCTCATTCATTTTATATGTCAGAATAATCATTCTTCCTCTGCTGCTTTCTGATTAACTTCTTTTTTCTAATCCTAATTTTTTTAAAGATTTTTTTTCCATTATCACAAGTTATTAGAGTTATAAATTGACCAATCAGATGGCTCAATAAGCGTTTGTGGGTCTGACGTCGAACGTCTGGGGCGTTTGATTGACACATGACAGGTAGCCAATGGGAGCAGACTTCATCAATGGGTCCGTGAAGACCTTTTAACACCTACTTTACAATTCAACAATGTACCAATCATTGTCCTACTGTTGTTTTCCTCAATGGAATGTACCGATGCAGCAGTTTAAAACAACAAGAGGAGCATGCTGTCGACATTTTTAGATGAGGATTTACTCTGTAGAAATAGATTTCACTCTGAGGTTATGTGCTTTGGACTTTTTTGTTTGTTTAACGTTCGTTTTTCTTTATTTCACTGTTTTGATTGTAGCTTATAAATTATAAGTTGCGTATATGCGCATAAAATCACCAACCAAAGTTTCATCTTCTTCACTTTTCCAGCTTCAGCCTGAATTAGACGCAGCCGTCTGAGGAGCGCGAGACAAACTTGAAAGGACCTGGTCGTATTTTTAAACAGATAAAAAGATCCAGCTGTTCACTTGTTAGGATGGTTATTTATTTTAAATACCGCTGAACGCGCTTCTCACGTGCATCTGATCAGACTGTAACGTGGCAGCGCATGTGAAGTGACAAGCTGCTGCTGCTGCGGTGCGAGGGGGGGCGTGCGCCGTTCTCCAGCGGCCTCACCCAAATGCTCCTTTTATCTTGACAAAAAGGAATAAATGTAAGTAAATCCTAAAGGACCGCTGACAGAATCAAATGTTGGAATGGTTCTCCCTCAAAGGCTTGAACAATGACTTGTATATTTCTCTCGAAGTGGTGTTATTAAAGTAGAAGCAGTTTACATCCCGCTGTCTCGTGGTAGATGCGTGGAAAGAGGCGAGAACTCACAATAAACTCACTCCAGATTGGCGACAGTACTTCCTATAGATTCATGACTCAGCTGTGACTCACAGAGACTCAGACCAATCGCTGAAGATGGGTTGCAGACGTTTGCAATATGGCGATATCCGTTTCAGGAAGTGACAGTGAAAGCGGCGGCCTACTTTCATGAGGAGTGGAGGTAATGCATTTCCAATGGGGGACCTCATGGCCTTTATGTTTAAATATTAGATTAAAAAAATAACAATCAATTTATAACAATGACCTCAAAGAGCAATATGTTTGTGAGAAACCTAATAAAAATAACATTTTACATACATTTGATCAAGATATAGTGATTACATTTAGAAGTTGATATATAAAATTCCTATTTATTCTTAATGTAAAAAAACTCATTGTGAAATACTAAATTATATGTATCTATCTTTAAGATTATGGTTTAATATGAATGATAGTATGTGTGCAAGAAATAAAAATAATTTACGATTTATAATTTAATAGAAATAATTAGAAATAATTCACTTAATTTATTTTATTTTTGTCCCCAAATACAAATATTTTGGGAGGAACCACATAATTGGCTGGGAGAGGTTTTCCCACAACGGCCAACATTTCCATCAAACCCCATCATGACATCATATTAGAAAACAAACTAGAAGAAATGTCAACCTGTAAATGTCATCCTTTGTCACAAATATAAATGTATAAAGATGTAGAATATCTACCAACAAACTCAAACTATATTTAGAATTGCTGAAGCTCCTCAAGGAACCAAAAATAAAAACAATGTATGGTGAACTAAAACTTCCCTTTTGTGGTCATGTGAAAACATGTTTTTGTTCTTTGCCTCACTCTGCTCAGATCTGTATTCATTTTATTAGTTTTGTTTGTTTGTTTGTTATTTAATTCCTCCTCTGTTTGTTCAATAAAGTCAAGTCTTGTTCTGTAGTGTAGTTAAGTAAAAAACAAAAAAAAAACAAAGTTGCAGATCTGGATGTGACAATTGTCTCTATAAAGTCAATGTAGGGACAATCTACAATAATTAAATGACCTAGTTTACCAAAAATCTAAGGATCCCGTTTCAAACTAATGAATAAAATCTGTCCTTTTGCTGAATTTCTTAAAAGCAGATTGTGTTAAACTCTGCACATTTTTGTCATTTGGATGATGAAACTGGAACGTTTATTGTTCCCATGTTCATATTCCAAGATTTTTTTTTGGAGAAACCTTAGAAATAGGAATAATCTTCAATTTTACATTCACCATTTTTGTGCCTCAGACGTATTAACATTTAAGGAAAATGTATTTACAAATATTAATATTATTTTACTAATTAAGAAATGTAGTATTCATTGTTGTTAATGGAAAGATTGTAAACGTCCTGTTTTATTTAACAGATTCAAAATATATGATGTCTCATTAAAAACCATGAAATCCTCAGAAACTGTCCAGATAACCTTTGAACAAATCTCTGTTTGGTTGTTTCCTTCCTTTTTTATGTCTTTATTTTACTTCTTACTGTAGTTAACATCTTATTTTCCAAAGATTTCTAAAGTATTTTGACCCCAGCTGTTCCTTTTGCATCAATCCTATTGAAACCTAAACCTATTTGTTTTAGAAATGTTCTCCCTGTTTGAAACAAACTGTTCTGAGACTTTGAAGACCAACCAAATCTTATCTTATTTTGGCCAAATATTGTATTGATAAATGTAAATATACAAATGACAAACATTTGACCATTTCCTCTGTGGAATTAAAACATATAATTAATCTAATAACTGAGAATTTCAAGCCTTTCAAAGACTGAAACATATTCATAAATAATGATTTGAACAATTGGTGAAACTTTTTTCTCTCCATTCTTTTAAGTTTGTGATTAATAGAAGGCTCTGTAGTTTTTCTTTGTTTTCTTTTTTGCTAATTTCATGTTGAACTAAACATTTTTAGTAGTTCAAATGAATAAACTTTAGAACATCTGGTGTTCCATGTCAGTATAACACAGGTGTAAAAACCACCTGTGTGAAGCGCTGATGGTGATTGGCTGAGGCGACCTCTGAAGGGAGGAGACAAAAGTGACTGAGCTGTTAGTTTCCTTGGATCATATCTTTGGTTCCTGTTTTTGGTCATGTTATGTCATAATCATCTGCTAGAGTTATGTTACAGTGGATTATGAAATGTTCAATAAAAATGCAGGAAATAAATTATTAACAGTTTATTCAGGCAAAAGTGACAGCAGTAGTGGGGGGGGTCTCCTCTGAATCCAATGTCGTCACTGCTCCTCTCTTCCTGTTGTCGACACTTCCTGTGAAACATGAAAATGATTCAGAGATGAGAAAAGACTCCAGACTGTTTGGTTCTCATGAAAATCCTAAAGATTAAGGAAACAATGACTTCACTCCTTCTGCTCTGATGGAGTTTTGTATGATAGCAATGACTGATTCAGTTACAGCAACACCTTAAAGAAAATGAAGAATAAATCACTGACCTCCACAATAAAACACCTGCCAGCATCAGCATTAATGGAGATTTGGAATGTTTAGAAACTACCAGACAGTAGTTTAGAAATTCAGACCTTCAGACACAGAGAAGCCGAGAGAGCGGACAACTAGATAGAAAAACAAGTTACTGGAAAGATATTTCATGTATTTTATATCCTGCTAGTGGAGGAGCGCATCACGTCCTCCTCCACCTTTCATGTGTCTGCATGTTCACAAACGCAGTAAGACTGTGAGGAAGATGTTCTTCAGGTTAAAAATAAACGCTGGAGACGATCCCATCACTAGAAAAGCATAAACACCTCTCAGAAGTTCATCGCAGGTTTTGTGGACAGTCACAAGCAAAACCAGCCGACATGAGTCTGAACTAGAGCGGTGATTGTGGATGAGACTGATGTGATGAAGTCTAAACAGCTTTAAGGACCAGAAAATAGAATCTGAAGACTGAAACTGGTGTTTTTCTGAGGAAACTTTCTTCACTGAATCTCATTTCAGAGCAGGTGCTGATGCAGAGAGCTTATTATAATGTAATATACATTTCTTTAGCATATTAACATTATAATCTAGTAACAGGAAGAAAATACTCACATCAGCATGAAATGCTGCAGCAGCTGTCTGACATCTGCTGAGAAAAGAGCTGAAAAAGAAAACAGGAGAACTTAAATAAAGAGAGCTGACGTGAACCTGCTAGTTCTAATTACATTATTATGGATTCAATGAGCTTCAGAAGTTTGTACTGACACACCTGAAGGTCAAAGATGCCATTCTCCTGGTACTGCAGAGAATACAAATAACACACAAATCAAATGTTTACCAGTCAAAATAGATCAATAAAGTATTCTGAGATGTGGCTCTATGTTGAACCTTTAAATCTGTTAACGAAGTTCCATGTTGAACCTTTAAATCTGAGGCTCCATGTTGAACCTTTCAGCCTGAGAACCTAACAGGCTGCTGTTAGACAGTCTATCCAAAGAACACACTTGTCCTTGAACAAGGTCAGAGCAACTTTTCATTTCTGTAGCATCAACCTAAATATTGTTCTGTAGAGATCATCTCAAAAACCATCAGGGTGAAGTGAGTCCAGAAAGAGCTTCTGTTTCTCAGCTATAAATATAGTCTGAATAGAGACGTTATCATCATCATCCACAAAACACGACACATCAACCTCTCCTTTTCTTCTCTATCCTATTAAAAACACAGAGTGAGAAAGACAGAGGACACTCACACAAAGCAGGTAGAGATCAGCTGGACCTGTCTGTCTGCTCTAAGTGGAAACATCAGCATGACCTCTGACCTGAAGGTTTCCTACAGGGATTGATACTAATTAGTAAACATGCACACAGACACACACATGCACACACACATGCACACAGACATGGACACACACAAGAGAAAAAAAATAAACGATCAAAATAGTACCAGCAAGGAGCGCAGTAGGTCATCTTTGAGATCCTTCCAGGTGGTCATAAAGGCAGTAGAGGTCATCAATGTAGACATTTTTCTCCTAAAGGAAACAAACACACAAACATTAACACCATCATGTCTATAACCAGAGAAAAGATGCACCAGAATGACTAATGACATGTCTGTGCAGCTTTCCTCACAGCTATTAGACAAACATTCTCAATCTGAAATAAAAAGAAATACTCTTCAAATCTTGTGTCACATGATATTTTCTTTACAGTATTTTGGACTAACAATACTTACTGTGTATTCCATCCATTGTGTCATATTCAGGATCCTAAAGTCTTCACAGGTTGAGCAGATATCATCCTCTTTCACTATGAGCTCTCCTGGAGGACGGTTTTGGTCCAGGACATATTCTATCTAAAAACAGAGAATTTAATGTTGTTTATCAAATAAACCAATAAAGAAAATAATTTAAAATTTAGATTAAAGGGAAATTTCAAACTAAAGGTAATGTTATTTCTCCTGCCCCAGCAAATATGAAACCATCAACAGCTTTAACATTTACTGTGACAGTACAGAAATGTGTCTGTAGAACTTGTAGATTTTACACAACTACAACATTTTTACAAACATGTTTTCATTTGTTCTTGATTCACAACTATTTCAATCATTAAATATTAAAAAACACCATAATTTTAATCCTCATTTCTTCTTATGTCCTCCATGATCATCAGGAACATTCTACAAGTAAATACTAAAACATACAAAACACGTTTTTGGGGTCTTTATGTAAACAAATATGATAACGTTGTATTTATGAAATGTATGAACTGTTTAAATTAGCAACGAAACACAAATATCAAGGACTTAAACTAAGTCGTATTTACCTGATCAGGTTGTAACTGTAGTCATCCTTTGAACGTGGTGGAGTAACTCTGTTGAAGGAGGAGATCCGTTACTGACAGAAGAATGGATGATTTTGGAATATGGTTTATGGAATAGTAGTGACTGCGATCAGCTGTTAAATATACAGTTGTCGGATCTCTGTTTCGGCTACCCGATCACCCAACTGTCGGAAATCAAATCCAGCTGACGCAAATCAAATCCAAAACTCTCCACCGTAGCAAATGTTGGCGGCAAAGGGGAAGTGACGTAATATATCTGCGCGTGATTAGGGGGTGGTTAGGGAAAGGGGATCAGGTAGTGTCGAGAAGTACAGTATTTTTTACAGTCAATGCTGCACACAGAGCTAAGGGGCGGCTGCTTCGGCGGTGGAGGTCTGTCGTATCTGCATCCAGAAATAACAGGGTGTTTGTTTGTTTGTTGACTGATTCTGCATCTACCGGACCCGGAGGCCCTTGGCAGGCGGCCCCCGCCGGCGGGGTCTCGGTTTTGAGCTCGGACCGCCGTCCGTCCGTGTGCCCGACTGACCTCCAGACCGGGTCCAGGCGGAACGACAGCCTGGCTGACATGTGAGCTGTCATCCCGAGACTCTTCCGGCTCGGTGGAAGGACAACCTGCTCGTTCTGCGCGTCACGGCCTGTCTGTTCACGTTCTGACAGAGTCGAGCTCCACTCCATGAAGTCTTCTGACCGAATCCTCCAGCAGCAGCACGTCTGTCCTCGATCCGTCACCCGGGAATAAGCCGCCATCCACTCCTGATCACGGAGTGAGAGCAAGTTGAGCAGAAGACAGGTAAGTCCGAGTGCTCCATCTGAGCAGGGCATGAAGGTTGAGGTGCGATGCTGAGTCGGCTTTCTGATGAGTGATCATAAAGCTACAGGCGGACTCAGCCTGCTCCTATATCAACATGGAAAAACAAATAATTCCTGTAAGTTTGGTCAGAAGAACCAACAGAGCACAGTCCTTTCTGGGAAGGAACAGAAGGACAGAAATTTGGTTCAGCTACATGTTTGTGTTCATACTGCTTTTTCTCAAATCAGAAACGTGGAGACTGAACAGCTTTTCTATGAGAATTCTGATTCACTTCAGCACAACTATGACGGAAGGATTTATTGATAAAGAAAACTACTCATAAATCCAATATATTTAATACCTGAGAACTTGAGAAGGATGTGAGCTCTGTGTGTGTCTCTGTGCTGCTCATTCTTCAGGTGTACACTGTACTTCCCTAGAAGTGGTTTGAACTATGAGGAAGTTTCAAAGCCAAAGAATAAAAGCGGATAAATGAAACCTGGAAGCGCCGGTACACTAGCAACAGGTTACTAATGTCCAAACAATCATTGAAATCACTGTCAACTCCACTTAGTTCATTCGCTGTCTCATCACCACTGTAATTTAAACTCCAACTTTATATTTTTTCTAGTGCAAAATCATTCCATATGGTCTTCTAATTCAGATTATACAGTTTTTAGTCTAAATTAAAAAGCCTGTGTTGTTGTAACCCTTCCACTCTCCTTGGTTTGTTTACATCAAAAGTGGGGTCATCTGGACCCCACAAGACAGTGCGCTGAACTTTTTTCATCAATGATTTTTGAGTTTCATTAATGTTCATGGCAGACATAAAATCCTGTCCCCCTTTGTCCACATTTGTCATGGAAGGAATCACACATCAATATGTGGGTGGAGTCACCTGGACCCCAAAGAGAGCAGAAGGGTTAAAGAAATATTTTTTGCAATGCAGCTGGAGCTTTAAGCTTAAATTATTTTATGTTTATATTCCATCCATCTTCTTGACCGCTTCATCCCTTTCGGGGTCGCGGGGGTGCCGGAGCCTATCCCGGCTACTGAAGGGCGAAGGCGGGGTTCACCCCGGACAGGTCGCCAGTCTGTCGCAGGGCCTCAACCACACACACATGCACTCTCACATACGGACAATTTAGAGTCACCAATTAACCTATGAAGCATGTTTTTGGACGGTGGGAGGAAGCCGGAGTCCCTGGTGAAAACCCACACATGCACGGGGAGAACATGCAAACTCCACACAGAAAGGTCCCAGCCGGGAGTCGAACCGGGGCCTTCTTGCTGTGAGGCAAGAGCGCTAACCACTGCGCCACCGTGCAGCCCCATGTTTATATTAAATTATTTTATATTTGTCCTCCATTCTGAGAAACATTCTACATATTAGCAACATCCAAACCACCATTTTCATTGGAGTGGGTCTTTGACACTTTCATCCTACACATTTACAACGATTCACATAAATGAAAGGCCAAATTCGGCCCACCAAAAGTTACCTTTCAGTCCGCCTAGTTGTGGCTGCAGAAGCTGTGTAGTGTTTAGTTCAAACACCTTACCTGTTTCCAATGGATTCTCTGTGGTGTTCCAAAACTCTACAGCTGCAATATTAATTTGGGCTGTTAGCACTTTCTTTTCCTGCAGTTATGGCTGAAACAACCCCCAAGTGTGTCAGCCCTGGGTTCTCTTGTGTGTTTGAAATTCCTAAGAGCCTTCTTACTAAGTTATGTTACTTAATGAATACAGAATCAAAATTAATAAAACCATATTCTTTATTTTTTCTTTTATTTCATGGCATGCAAGAAAAATGTGTTTGGGCCACAGACTGGGATCCCATTTAGATTTTAACCCTTTGAGTGAAAAAGTTTGGGCACCCCTGATTTAGACTTTAAAGTCAGAACTGGGTAATTTCCTTTTTTGTTTTAATTGTTAGTCTTTTATTTTCAGTATTGATGAAAGAATGTTCACCAGCATGTTTTCTCATCACCTCAGCGGCCGGTTGCAATTATGAGCTCATGTCTTCATCCATCCATGCATTTTCCACACCCCTTACAGCCAGAGCTTTATCAAGCACTGACTTGTTGATTCCTTTCATAATGATTTCCAAAGAAAGATCAAATAAAGTCCCACCACATCTCTGGGGAGCAGAAAAGAACAGTGTCAAAACAAAACTGTGTATTAAGAGTCAGGAAGTTGGCACGCTTCTGCAGAAAGAGGCTTCTAGAATGTGGTTGAGGATCTGAGCAGAACTGTTTGGATCAAAGACACTCACTCAGTTGCCTGGTTTAATATGATGAAGCTTGTACCTAAAGCTATCTTGCTGCAATGTGTTTGGTTCTGTTCACACCAAAGCTCTGCTCACTGGATTCTGTGAAGCAGCAACTCGTTCATAAACTGAAAATAACCCCCCCCCCAAAAAAAAAGCTGCTGACAAAACTTGGAATGTCTTTCAGGACGCTCGGACAGCACCTTCTGCTTACAGGATGATTGGAGCACACAGGTATGTTTATTGAAGTGCAGCTGCTGCAGTACTCACCTGCTGCATGCTGAGAGTGCTAAAAACAGCAGTACAAGACATGCAAGTGTAGCATTTTTGCAGTGATCTGCCCATGAAGCAAGACTGTCAGAGGGTGCGTTTGTCGTTTTGTTGTACTATCTGAATGTACAATTCCAAAATCCAGTGCTCTAGAAATTTCCCAGAAGTCTCTGTGAAAAACCAGTGTGCATTGATGCTCACTAGACCTGTAAATGTAGACCACAATGCATTGTGTCAGAACAAATTTTCATCCTAAAAAAAAATCATATTAATTGTCTTTCATAAACAGTCCTTGTTTTCATTATCCGATTTATATTATTGTAAAATGTTCATATTTTTTAGGTTTTTGTTTTGTGAAATGGTTGATGACATATTCGCTATTCCAAAAGAAAAAAAGTAGTGAGCATGATGTCCAAATTCCTTTTAGAATCCCAAGCATATTTAGGTATTTAGTAGTTAAGGAGTAGGGAGGGAATTCTGATATGGTCCAAGAGAGTGTTTGGAACCTTTTGTGATCCATGCAGAATTCATAGGTGCCTAAAAAACTTCCATGCCTTCATTAAACTTATCTAAGCTAACCTAAAACAGGAGAAGGTTCCTAAAGTTGACTGTAGAACATGTCGCCTTTCCAGCAGCCCGTTGTAAACCTGGCTGACTTGCAACCATACAGCAAAGGAAATAAGTATTTGATCCCTATGGAAGTTTTTCTGTTCCATCAGATTGTGAATTCTATTTCTGATTTTTTTCTTTCGAACCTTTGATTTTCAAACAGCAAAATTTTATGCCCCGAAATATTATTTTCTATCTTAAATATTTCAGTGTTTTCAATTTTGAGACTGAATATTTCAATGGCCCTTGCATTTTATGGAAAAAACCTAGCTTGTTCTGTCTCACTAGAACAACTAGTCGATCTAAGAGCACATCGATATCCAGCCAGTCAAATCATGACACTGACGTACTGTCAGCGTCTGCTTGACTGTGTGGACTGATCTGCAAGTGAACCACATTTCTGAGCAGAGTAGCCAGGCTCGTGACTTTGTGTTTGTGAACAGGAAAGGGTTCTTTGCGGGACCACTGTCTGTCTGGACTTGGGAAAACCGTGTGTCTCTGAGATATGTCTCTGAGCGGCTTAGGAACAATGTGAGCTGGTGGAGGCTTTTGAATGCGGAAATGCCACTCCGAACAGTTCTCTGAAACTGTGCAAACTAATATGTGAATTTGTTTTACCAATTGTTTGTAGACAAAATATAGACTGATGTTATTCTAGGGCTGGGCGATAAAACAATAATAATCGTTATTGCAATAGAACATTTTTTTGATTGTGAAATGAGTCTCTTACGATAGACTTTCGTTTTAAATGAACACGGGAGAAAACCCACGGAAGACCTGCCCTTCTACTTCTTCTTCTTCTTTTGGTTTTACAGCGGCTGGCAACCACCTTAAAGGCGCATTACCGCCACCTAAGACCCTCCCTCTTGTCCAATCAGAACTAAGTATCACAAGGCTAGACCAATCACTGAGTAAACTGCGCCACGTCAAGTTAGGGTAAACGTTATTTACAAGCTAGTATGCAAGCTAGTATCTGCATATGTTGCAAATGATAACACATGCAGAAAATGAATGTTCCGTCTGAAGAGCTGACAAACTCGAGCCACAAGGGCGCAGATGAAGGTTCAAGAGGCGACGGCATTGTTGAAGGGAAGGGCCCAAAAAGTTTCGCCGTGTGGACGTTTTTCGGTTATTTAAAGTCGGATGAAAGACAAAGTAACGTCCACTGCAAATTGTGCAGAAGATACGTTCCAACTAAATCTGGAAATGCCACCAACCTTTTTTTTTCACTTAAGGGAGCACCATCCCCTCGAGTATGCTCAATGTCAGACTTCAAAAACAACGGTTAGACCTGCACTGCAGCAGCAGTCTTTACAGTTGGCATTTTCCAATGTAACACCATACGACAAAAAATCGAAGAGACATTGCGACATCACAAATGCTGTAGCCTACTGTTAGGTTCAAACAACCTGAAACATTTCTCTGAAAGGAAGACAAGAGAGGGGTCAGTTCTTAAATCAGATTTTACTTGCACAAGGAGAACAGACAGAGAATGTTCAAACCAGTCTCCACCCGCTCTGAAGATCTTGGTTTAGGGTTTCCATATTTATAACCTTTCAGGGCCGGTCTTATTTTATTTACATTTGCTGCTCTCAAGGTGTGGAAGGAAAAACAGCCTCAAACTGCTACTATCATTAATGTCATAGTTCAATGCAATATGTCGGCGTCAGCCTCTTTGAGTATCTGTAATGTCAGCCTCCAGACAGCCTTCAGCTTAGGATAACTGCAACCTTCCAGACACCAGCTGAGCACGACCTCAAATGAGCAGAAAGAGAAAAAAGGTTAAAAATCATACAAAGCAAATATAGGATAAATGTATGTTCAACTCTATCAATTCCCCCCTGTTTATCACATATTTGCTCAAATTCCCACATCACCTGTCAGCCACTCCCTGGGAAGGTTTTCAGCCGGAGGATCACATTCATCAGCACAAATACATTTACACTCAGAAGTGTTGCCCTACACAGTCACCAGTGTCTGGGAACAGATCAGGCAGGCAGAGGGCGTCTCCTTCATCAGAAACTGGTTCAGGTTCTGGATCGTCACCTAAAAGTGGGTACAGCTGTTCCGGTGGTGGCGCTGCTGGTGAGATAGCAGTTATTATCAATCGGTTAACTAAAGAACGGAGGCAGGGAATACAACAACATCCACATAAGGTCAGAATAGCTGCAAAAACTGCAATGGAGACTAGAATAGAGGACACAAGGGCTTTATAGTTGCCGAACACATTCATCCATGTATCCTACATGGTGGCGTCAACCCCGGAGTGCTCCTCCATTTTACCATTGAGGGCACGAAGCCCTTCTATGGCTCTGGTCAGGCTGCCATTCGCAGCGGTGATGTTGGGGATGAAGATGCAGCATTGCTCCCCGAACATCGAGCAGACTCCGCCTTTCTCGGCGAGTAGCATGTCCAAAGCTATCCTGTTCTGGAACGGCATCAGAGAGATAGCCTGCAGTTGGCCATGTACTGCTAGGGAACCTGCTGTGGCCACAGTCTCACCCTGGTTTCCCCGCACCTGCCGGAACCTCGTAGATGTCTTGGGATCCGGCTCGAAGGACCAATTAAATGTTAGGTTCAAACAACCTGAAACATTTCTCTGAAAGGAAGACAAGAGAGGGGTCAGTTCTTAAATCAGATTTTACTTGCACAAGGAGAACAGACAGAAAATGTTCAAACCAGTCTCCACCCGCTCTGAAGATCTTGGTTCAGGGTTTCCATATTTATAACCTTTCAGGGGCGGTCTTATTTTATTTACATTTGCTGCTCTCAAGGTGTGGAAGGAAAAACAGCCTCAAACTGCTACTATCATTAATGTCATAGTTCAATGCAATATGTCGGCGTCAGCCTCTTTGAGTATCTGTAATGTCAGCCTCCAGACAGCCTTCAGCCTAGGATGACTGCATCCTTCCAGATACCAGCTGAGCACGACCTCAAATGAGCAGAAAGAGAAAAAAGGTTAAAATCATACAAAGCAAATATGAGATAAATGTATGTACAACTCTAACACCTACTGTCTGGCCAAAGACATGCTACCAATAAACACAGTCGAAAATGACGGATTCAAGCAGCTAATTAAGGTAATCGACCCTCGTTGCGAACTACCTGGACGTAAACACTTCTCTCAGACGGCTCTGCCAAACTTTTATTCTGAGTGCTGAGAGATTGTCGAGACGGAGCTCCAAAATGTGTCATACTTCGCTACCACATCTGACTTGTGGTCAAGTCGCACGTCGGAACCTTATCTTAGCCTCACTGCTCACTACATCGACCAAGACTGGAATTTGAAGAACAGATGTCTTCAAACTGCCTACTTTCCTGTGGACCACACGGGTAAAGCCATTGTTTTGGGCCTGTCAGACGCACTTGCATCTTGGGGACTTGAGTAAAAACAAACAAGTCTGCATCACAACCAACAGTGGGATAAATATAGTGAAGGCCACATCACTCAACAACTGAAAAAAAACCTGCTTTGGACATCGTCTTCCCTCAGCTGTTGGTGAGTTAGGGAGCAGAATACCAATCCTATTTTTGTGTTTTTTTAACCTAATTTACTTATAATGAGTTGTTTAAATCTACATTTACAAACTGATGACAAAAACAAAAGTTTTTCATGTTGACTATTCAGCTGAGGAGGTGGTTGGTGTTGGTACTCATTTATTCAGTCATTCTCGGGTGTAAATCAAGTCGATAAATGTTCTTGGATTTCACCAGCATCCAAATTTAATGCAGCACATCAGCCTTTTTCCTATACTTCATTAAATAATTTCTGTGAAATAAAGGATAACAAGTCACAAAGACAGGTTGAAAAAATTAAGCTGGAGATAATTGATTGATTGATTGGTTTATTTCAAGCATAGATTAAAAAAATACAGGACAAAACACACAATTATTTCAAACTCATGACAGCATTGATTATAAGAATAACACACACATATGTCACATTTGGTTCCTTCATTTTTGTGATAATTAAAGTCAGTAGAGTGTGACTGATTGCTTGAAAAAGAGTGGGAAGAAGCAAACTTTTATAATCCCACCCCTACCTAATTACTTAATTTCACTGTTTTGCAGAATTATGTAAAACAGCTCACAAAGGACATCAAGATGGCAGTGATGGCATACCTTGATGAAAAGTACAATGACCAGGTTACTAACGAACTGCTTGACATCGCAACCCTGGTAGATCCACGCTTCAAGCTGCAATACACTGATGCAGAAAAGGTGGATGCTGTCAAACTGAGAGCAGTGTTTGAGATGATGGCTTAAAACGAGGAGCCGTCTACTTCAGCCAGAACGGAGGGAGCGGAAGAGGGAAGAGCTGCAGCAATGCTACCAACACAGAAGAAACAGAAAAAAAGTAATCAGGCAGCTTTTTCAAGAAATCACACCCTAGCAGTGAAGGACTCACTGACAAAGAAACGGTTGAAAGGGAGCTTAAAAACTACCTGCTGGCACCAGATCCAGACAGTGAAATGGACCCATTACAGTGGTGGAAAATCCACGAGAAAAGTTTCCCAAGGATTATTTGTGTAGTTGTGCTATTTGTGTATCCCTGCGACCAGCACCCCATCTGAGAGGATATTTAGTACAGGGGTAATATTGTGACCTGTCAAAGGGCAGCTTTAAACCTAAACGGTTGATACTCTCGTCTTCCTTGACCTGCAATCTGTAGGCTTTTGTTCATTAAGCACAGTTACACGGACCATGCTTCCCATTTGTTGCCTCACAGAATAGGAGGACATTTAAGTTGATCTCTTGGTCTTTCTTCAGTCTTTGAAAGCTATTTGAAGTTGCACAGAATGTTTAAATAAGAAAATATTTGTTTTTAAGCTTTAATTTCTTGAAGAGCTTTTTAAAGAAACGGAGGAATTTCTTGGAGTTTTTTTAGTTTATTGCACTTTTTTATATTGACATAATTGTGTCGATTTTTTGTTTATTCTCCTGTAAAACACAGTGACAGTTGGGCCACTCAGGGACAGTTCTTCTTGTTGGCTTTACCCTTCCTATCAGAGGCTGGTAGAATGGTGCCAGTAGCAGGGAGATGTGGTCAGAGAGGCCAAGGTGGGGGCGAGCGAGAGCTCTGTATGCACCGCGGATGTTTGTGTACACACAGTCCAGTGTGTTGTCTCCTCGAGTGGGAATGGTGACATGTTGGTAAAAACTGGGAAGGGTGTCCGTCAGTTTCGCGTGATTGAAGTCTCCTGCAACCACGTAAACCACTTCTGGGTGCTTGGCTTGCAGCGAGCCGATGACATCATGAAGCTCCTGTGTTGCAGCGTTGGCACAGGCACCCGGTGGAATGTAAACAATGGTGACGAACACAACAGTAAACTCCTGTGGTAGGTAGTGCGGACGACATTTCACTGTCATATGCTCTACGGCCTCAGAGCAGGAGCTTCTTTTCACCTCACAGTTAGTGCACCAACCTTCATTTATGTACACACATAGTCCTCCTCATGTTTTGCCTGACCGGCAGTCGCGGTCTGCTCTGAACAGCTGCAGGTTGTCCATCTGGAAGGCCGAATCCGGCATGTTTTCATTTAACCAGGTTTCAGTTAAACAAAGAGCAGCACAATTCTTCTTCTCTGCCATACTCAGTCTAAGGCGAAGTAAATCCATTTTGTTGTCCAGTGAGTGGACATTGGCCAAAAAGAGACTTGGTATTGCTGGTCTGCTGGCTATCAACCGGACCTGCACACCCGCCCGCTTGCCTCGTTTTTGTTTCCTGGCGCATCTCTTCCTCTTGACAGTTGGTCCCGTTGATCTGTTCCGCCATGCTGCAGACCTCAGGAGATGCAGTCTTCCAAGTAACGATTTTAAGTTATTAGATATGAAACTAACTGAACTCTTCCAGATGTTCATGAGTTCAGTCGAGCTATACTTCAGACGCGAAGTGGTTTCTAAATTACCACTAAAAAGGGTTGAAAAAGTATTAGAAAAATACTTTTTTCCGGGAGCTACAGAAGCCGCTGCCAAGCATTGCGCCGCCATGGCAACTACTACTATTAACGGTTCAGATCGTGTCATGGTTTTAGGGTCATGGTTCTGATCATTTTTTGGATTAGTAAAAAAAAAAAATAAAGAAAAAAAGAAACGACTGCAAAAAAAACAAAGTAAAAGTTAAATTAATTTCTGGAGAAGCCTATTTATTAAAAAAAAACATCTTTAAACTTTGAGACAGACAAAATGCTAAAACATGTAGTCTCTGATTACATGTACATGCTTTTAGACCAAATCTAAAAAAACTGAGAGAAAAGAATGCTTAAAAATAGTGTTAAAACACCAAATCTATCTGGAGTACCCCTTGGAATTCTGATGTCCAAATTAATTCGTAAAATAAAACAGTCACATTGAAACTTAAATTTTTAAACTTAAACTAATTGTGGGAACATTTAAATATTTAAAACAATAATTGTTAGCTGCAAAAGACGGTGCTGCCGTGGCTGCTTTTCCTGCCGATTTATGATTCCTTTCGCTTGCCGTACTATCGTCCCCGACAGCACGTCCCTGTTACGGCTTTCTCCTGCGTGGGACAGTTCCTGCTATGGCTGATCCTAACTGGAAGATTCTCTGAACCCAGAATGGAGATGTGTACCAATGGTTTTATTCAGCTCTTAAAATTAAATAAACCTGAAATTTCATCATTTTGGTCCTCCATGATGAAGTCGAGAACAGTTTCTGACGGAGCTCCTCCCACACGGGAGCTTCAAGTTCACACACTTCTGGAGAACTGTCAAGCAGAAACTTTAGCGCTTGTTAAAATAAAGACAATTTACATGAATTTGACGTGACGATTGATTTCAATTATGCTAGCGTGAGGAGTGTGCACGCGGGAGGTGGGGGTTGTAATGGTCCGCGGTACACGTGCGTGCTCAACCGTGGCTTGTGATCTGTATGGACTACAGATTATCCATGATCCGTTACACTCATGTTGAAAATGTAAAAGTTTTAAACTTGAAGTACACATGGTAAATTTTAGAAAATATCTGAAATTTTGAAAATAGAATTGTAAATTTGAACATAATTTTAAACTTAAGAGAAATTTTGAAAACGGATGTAAACTTGAAACTTGAATTAAATAAACAATTGCTAAATGAAAAATAACATTTGTATTATCGTTTTTGTCCCTGTTTGCTCTCAGTTGTCAAGTTACAGCTTCAATTCAGACTTTTCAGTTTTGCAGTTTACATGGGGGCAGGGCTTTGAGCCCATTGGCTACCGGGACATGATTGAAATCAGGTTATAGATGGAGTTTCTGTCATTTCTGAGTCTGAACCATAGACATAATATATAATTAGACGAATCATCTCTGACGTCACCCATTGACTTCCATAGTCCCTGAAAAGAAGCCTGAATATTCACCTCATGGCCGCAGCCATATTGGCTCGAGTTAACTCTGCCTCACACTGACGTTTCAAATATGGGGAAAGGGGGCGGAACCGAGTTCACTCGCTTTTCCCGTAGTTTGTTTTAGTTCACGCCCACAGCTCTGGCGTCTCCGGTTCCTTAATGCTAACTATGGAAGTTTTTTAGGTCATAATTCAAAGTATTATTCATTTTTCAATTGATAGTTCAATTTGCAAATTCACTAGGCAATTTGAAAATTCATTTTTCAATTTGCAATTCAATATTCAATTCAGGCTTGCAAAATGATCATTCATTTTGTAATTTACAATTCAATATGAAAATGTACAATTCAATATCACAATTTTTAAAATAAAATATTGAATAAAATTAAAATCAATTATATTGTAAATTGTCATGGGTTTTTGATGTCATAATTCAAATGACAATGCATTTTGTAATTTACAATTCAATATTCAAATTAGGCTTTTATCATGAAAATAATTTTTGCAATTTACAATTCCATATGAAAATTTACAATTCAATATTGGAGTTTAAAAAAATTAAATACTGAATAAAAACAAAAATCAATTGCATTGTATATTGTCATGGGTTTTTGATGTCATAATTCAAATGACAATGCATTTTCTAATTTATAATTCAATATGCAATTTGACCTTTCATTTTGAAGCAGCTAAAACTCTAAATTAGCCTAAAAACCCCACTAGATAACAAATTAGCCAAAAACGTTAGTATGTTGCTACAATAATAGCTAATCTCCAATATTGTTTTTAGTTATTATTATTTTATTTTTCTTCAGTCAGAGAGCCACTATGGAGAGATAAAAGAGCCACATGTGACTCTGGAGCCTCAAGTTGCAGACCCCTGATCCAGATTGAAGCTACTCTTTTATTTTGAAAAACTCCCGGACGTCGCTCTCTTCATCCGTGTTGGTTTTCATGACTGAGAGCGTCTACTGGCTAACTTCGTAATTCCAACCTAACAAAAACAAAACAATAAGACGTATTCAGAACCTCTCTTTCGGGCAGAAAAGAACCACTGAAGAACCGAAGCGGGACCTTCAACTTCACAGAAAAAAAATCTGCTGTTTACAGACAAAGCCGAGTCTTCCTCGACAAAAACGGATTTAAGGAGACATCTGTTCTCACGTAGCAGGAGCTGCTCTGTGTAATGAAATGTGGCGACAGAGTCTTCAATCCAGTGTTTAATAATAATGATAATGGATTAGATTTATCTGCGCTTTTCCAGATGCTCAAAGCACTTACATTGTTTATTCATTCACACCTCATTCATACTTGGTGATGGTAAACTGCTACTGTAGCCACAGCTGCCCTGGGGCAGGCTGACAGAGGTGTGGCTGCCAGTACGCGCCTACGGCCCCTCTGACCATCACCAGGACATTCATACACTGGAGGCAAGTAGGGTTAAGTGCCTTGCCCAGGGACACAACGACACTTGGCTGGTGGGAGCCGGAATCGAACCGCCTATCCTTCGATCATTGGCCGATCCGCTCTACCACCTGAGCCACTGTCGCCCCACACACCGTTTCACAAACACAGATAATAAAGATGAAGACACGGTGGATTCACGTTTATTATTATATTCAGAAAATACAATGGTTGTGTCGTTTTATTTTGCTTTATTTATCCATGACACCTTAAAATTCAGACTCGGCTAAAGTTAGCGTTTGATTAGCATCTACTTTGAAGTGAAAGAAGAATTTAACCACGAAGGCTAAGTTTAAACCTTTAGACTTGTTAAAATCATTGAACTAACGCGCCCGACCGCACGTTTTTTTCTGTCTGTGACCCGGTACCAAGTGAGCCACGGACCGGTACCGGTACCGGTCAGCGGCCCGAGGGTTGGGGACCGCTGTCTTAAAGTTCACAGCAGCCCTAAAGTTGTGCTCCAAAATCTCTTTGAGCTGTCACACAGCGGTTGTAGTGTAAGTCATCCAGATAGAAGCTAACTCTTTAGCAGATAGCATTCTCTTCTGTAACCTCCAACAACAAACAACTCCATTGATTAGCTGAGTCTTTACTATTTTTTGATTGGTCGAAAGGAAGTGGAGGCGGGATTTAGCATATATAGGGGTGGAAGGCCCCGCCCTGATGAGCGTCTGACAGAATGCAAAGTAGTTTGAATTTTGACAGACTTGGAGCGGGTGGATAAAACTGAGAATGCATTACAGCGGGGGGGGGGCGCTGTTTTGCATGATGAATTGAGTTTTGGCCCAAACAGACCGTGAGATTTTACTATGCAATAGATTTAAAGTTACTTTAAAATTAATTTGAACCAAACCATGTATTGAAATGTCAATTTTAAATATTGAATTGTAAATTACAGAATGTATTTTCACATTAAAAGCCTAATTTGAATATTGAATTGTAAACTACAAAATACATAGTCATTGGAATTATGACATCAAAAACCCATGAGAATTTACAATACAATTGATTTTGTTTTTGTTCAATATTTTATTTTAAAAATTTTGATATCAAATTGTACATTTTCATATTGAATTGTAAATTACAAAATGAATGATCATTTTGCAAGCCTGATTTGAATATTGAATTGCAAACTGAATAATGCATAATACTTTGAATTATGACCTTAAAAAACTTCCATAGATTATGGCTAACCGCTTCAATTCTCCAGCAAAGCAGCACCGCGGTGGATTATTGACATCATGAATCTTTACAGGTGAGTACTTGGTGTTTTACACACAATCTGTAAAACGGTGGAAGTGACTTTTAGACAACAATGAAAACGTATTTTCCCGTGGTACGAGTTTAGTACGAACTGAACATCCACTGTTTGAACATTTCTGTGGTCCTAAGCTAACTTATTCAATAAGAGTTATTTAGTCTTAAGTTACTGAAGTCGTTATATTCACATCAAAAATACACCACAACAGTAATATGATTGTGTAAAACGTAGTTTTTCCTCTGGTGTTAAATCAAATTGTTGATATATGATCACATGATGCTGTGATTACAATATGAGGAGAATTTCTTTTTACTTCATAGTTAAGTCAATCATGTCAACGTCTTAAAGCTGGAGCTAATATTTAAGTGAATCCTCTAAACACAGTCACAGTGAAGCAGAATGAACTAATATCACTTAGAATGTGATGAACATCAGGTCTGAAGAGGTTAAACATGACTGATGCTGCCTCCTCTTCTGCTGACAATCCAATCTAAATACTGTGATGCTCTTTCATAGGCAAACTCATTTTCTTAAAAGATTTGGTTTAAAGATATTCATATGTATTTTGAGCTTAAACAAGATGAAATATTTTATTTAGTGTGTTTAGCTCATCTTTACAGAAACAGCACATGTACAGATATTTTTGAATTAAAACTATTTTCTTTTCCTTACAATTACAGTTTGGATTAATGGGGACATCATTTCCATTTGGCACCAGAAGGACCGTTCAACAAAACCACCACAGCGACATGAGCTCGGCGAGGACCCACATCACCTGGTTCAGAGGAGGCGGGCAGTGGTGGACATCTTTTATTTTAATTCTACAATGTTTTCAATGGTTTTAACTGCTACAAAAATAAATTTTGTACGATCTGACTTTGACCCACATTTCCTTTTGTCTTACCTATATGCTAAAACAGTGAATAAACAGAAGAGACTGGTCACTCAAATATGTTAAACATGATTTTTATTGAATCACACACATCAGCAAGAGTCATCTTCATATCTTCATATGCCTTTAAATGTAAATGCTGTTTTGGATTATAAATCCACTCACCACCAGAAGCAGACCTGAAGAAGAACATACAAGATAAACATTAGATACAATTAAAAAAAATAACATTTAATATGCATACATTTGTTAAAAATTAAATATTCAAATTATATGTTCGTATTAACTGAAAGTTTTCTGTCTTCACATTTGAACTTCACATTAAGAGATTCTGGTGTCACTGTAGCAGATCTGAATCATGTCCTTATGTTATAACTTTTTGATTATAGAAAATAACCATCAATAAAAATACAGAGAAAACGTCCTTTTTTAAACATAATAGACATAAATTTTGCTGAGAATAAAAAAATTGAATTACTGGAACTAAACCAATCATAATATACATTAATGATTTATTTCCGGCAAATATAAAGTTATTACTTTAGTACTTACCGGAGAAAAGACACCAGATGACTCCCAGAGAGTGTTAGAACAGTTTACATCACGGCAGCAGGACAAAAACCGAAATATAGCGCTCATGCTAACGCTAAATCTGTAGCAGACCAGCTAAACACCGGAGCACAGCTCCCAGAATCCACCGCGATCGTCACCTGTCAATCAAAGGCCGCGCCCCCTCATTAAACGAAAATAAATCCTGTTTTTTTTTTTAAAAATGTGCAAACTTAGAAAAAAATTCACTCCCCTCAGAGTTGTCATGGATCAAATATGCAGCTATTGATGAAATAAAAACTTTAAGCACCAGGCATTAAAGGGGTTTATTGGAGGGCTGAAAATGAGGATTTTATCAGGGGAGTCTATGGGAATTTGCTCACTCTAAGCACCAGCCTCTCTGGTCAGCGCCGGTACTGCAACGTTTTGTTACTTCCGGGTTGGCTTCACGTTTCACCTGCCAGTGTTGGGGGTTGGTCTGAACAGCATCTGCTGTTGGCTCCACCCGTCATCTTTTCTCTGATGTGGCGTCCAATAGTGATGATGTTTTTGCAAAGTTTGGTACTACAGGTTTAAATCCTTCTTTCTTCAATGAAATGCACAAAAAAGTAAAATTGTTTTTTTTTCTATGCGATAGAGCAGCGTCCAGCGGCTGCTGCCCACCACTGAGAGAATTTCCCCATTGTGGAAGTAATAAAGGATTTTTGATTGATTGATTTTGATTGATTTTCTATCTCAGTGTCCAAATGAATCGATGACAGATGGTCATTTTCTTTTCAAGTGGGAAAACGTACTAAATCATCAAATACGTATTTCTCCTCCACTGTTTTTGTTCCTGTTGTAATAATTCATTCTAGTATTAGACAGTCTTTGTAAAAACAAAAATAAATCTTTCATGTTATTTTTCTGTGGACTGTTGAAGAAGTCAATTATATGTTTATTATTTAAAATGTCCATTTTTCATCCGATTACTTCATAAACATCCCCTTATGTTACTAGCATGCTCTGAATGCACAAGGCTGAAGAGTGTTTCTTTGCAGGCGGCTCTGTCAGCTGCTCACAGTATGGAGGAGGGGTCCAAACACCAGCCTGAGCATCAGGACCGTCAGCTCAGCCTCTTCAGCTCCCGGTTCAACCTTCATTCAGACAGAGCGTGTCCTGATTTTATAGACTTGTGTTCTTTCTAATGTTGTGTTTCTGTGTTTATGCAGACCCCCTAGACATCCACAAGAAGAAGCTCTTCCTATGGTTCAGCCATCTCCCCAAAGAGGAGAAACAGTTCGGGGGCTCCTTTAGACCAGAGACCATGCATGTGGACCCACTGATTCTGGAAAGAAGGGAGGAGGAGAGGTCAGGATTGCTCAACTCGCCCTTCCAGAGCAGCAGCCCCTCCAGCCCCCCTATGACTGTGGAGCAGCTGTTCCACCACACTGACGCCTGGACCCCAGATCTGGGAATGAATGTGCTGCTGTACGGCGCTGTTGGGAGCGGGAAGGACACTGTGGTCCGAAAACTGGTGCTGGACTGGTGCTGTGGAACCACGCTGACCCAGTTCAAACTGCTACTCCCCTTCTCTTGCAAGGACCTCAGCCAGCTGTCAAAGTAATCCGTGTCTTTGCTACAGTGTCATGTTTGGCCTAATGGAGAGCTATCGACTCGTACACTGAAATCTGTTTTCTCCTGGGAAAATCGATCTTACAGGGCTGCCTCCTTAAGGGAAATAGTGGGTCGAAAATACCTCCACCTGAGAAACCACCCACTGCTCAGTGGAAATGAAGACCAGGCCAAAGAAGTGCTTTTCCTCTTCAATGGTATGGAGAAGATGCACCTGGACTTCCGAATTGGGTCCACAGAGCTGTGCAGTGACCCAGGCGAGGCTCTGCCTGCAGCTGGGGTTGTGGTGAACCTGCTGAGGAAGTACCTCCTTCCTGAGGTGAGACCCAGCTCTGCATCTCTTTTTAGTTTTTAACATGCATGTTTTTCTTCTGAAAGAGAGCAAATATAATAAGAAATAATTTTGCTTTTGCATTTCCAAGGATTTCTCCTTTTAAATCGCAAAACCATCAGCGCTCAGGATCCGGGTGATTTAACCGGACAGCGGAATCATTCTCCTGAACTTAACCCTTCGTCAGAATCTAAAAACGTCACCACTGGCTTCACGCATTTAGAAACTGACGCACGCTTAGACCCTTTCTGCTGCTGCTGCTGCAATGCAGCCTAAATGATCATGATTTATTTATTTGTTTTTATTTTTTCATGGGCTTATCAAAGTCTGTGTCTCGCTAACATGTCTGGGGGATAAGGGGCGGGGTTACCCAGCTCAGTACCATAAGCCACGCCCACACAGAGTGATTTTTTTTTTTTTTAAACGAAGGCTTCAGATCAACAGGAATTTTTGTTAAAAACTTCCCAGTCCTAATTAAAACGCCACTGGGAACGTTTAAAGAAAATAAAAAAGTGTCATAGTTGGACTTTAAATGCCTTTAACGCTTAGAAAGGCCTCATCATTCTTTTTCATTGACACCAGCAGCAGATTTAGTTCTCAGATTCTGTTTGCCCCGTTTCTTTTCTACCCCTGCTTGAGCAGAAGCTGTTTCGGGTGATACCCCATATAGCCCCATGTAGGATCCATAATGAGGTGGCACAGATGCAACTTAGCGGCGTCTTCCTGGTTGTGGGTGTGTCACTGTCGGTGCACGCGTCACAAAGTTGTGAAATGTGCTCACTTGTCACCTGTGGAGGATGCATGGATGTGGGATGAGCCGCTGGCTGTGGTCATATAAGTTGTTGACCGCGTTAACTTGGCTAGAAAAAGTCTGTCACAGCTGCAGATAAAAGCAATAAACACATTGCAGCAGACGGACGCTTTGGAGTTTTTTTTGTCAGAACGCGTGTCAGACAAAGTAAGCTGGAGTTTAGCCCACAGCGGCCCTCAACTCAGTTTTGCCGCAACACTCTATCTGCAGTATAACACCACCAAACCATTCACCATCTGCTCGCTGTCTTTTCTTTACTCCCTGCTCAGTAGGGCTCGGCGATGCTGAGCATTTGCGTATTGATCTAATACTGATCCAATACTGATCAATATCACGGATATCGGATTTCTTTAATTTCCCTGCGGGCACGTCCCAAATGGATTAATAAAGTTGTCTATCTATCTATCTATCAATACCAATATTGATATTTTTTGTAAATGGTGACACGAACCTTAAAATCTCTATTGTTTTTAGAATTAGGACAGTATTTGAAATTCAATGGACAACATTTTTTAAGATAAAAACTTCTTCAAATTAAATAAACAGGGAAGAATTGAATGCAAAACAGTCAACAAGCCAAGAGACAAGTAACTATGATACAAAATAAATCAAATTTTTTTACTATAAAAAACAACTGGTAGAAATATAAAGAATTTGTAACTTCTTAGCTTTTAAATAGAATAAAAACAGGTCAAAAGTAATTTTTCAAATCCAAGTCAGCATTTAAATAGAATAGAAATATGGTGAACAATGCATGCCACCTGCATACATGCACTGTGAGATCTGCTGCTGAGATCTCACAGGACTAGTGAGAGTGGTGAGGCAGAGACTCAACTGGGTCCTTTAGGCTAATCTAGAAACATTGTCAACAAGAGTGGAAATATTGATATCTGCGAGCTGGTAACGATCCGGCAACGATACCAACTTGAGATCAATACCATCGATATTTTGGATTGATCCCCCCAGCTCTACTGTTCAGAAGATTGGGCTTGAAGCAAAAAAAAGATCCACATTTGGAAAAAGCAAAGTTAAACTAAATTTGCTTCAAAATGTTTTCATCGTGTAAACTTGAAAAACCTTTACTCCAGATCTTTAACCCTTCACACCAGATGTCTGTAGTTGGTAATGTACCATTGAATCCAGGACTCCAGTTAGTTCAGCATCACCTTGGACCAGGGCTCTAGAGTGCGACCAAATTTTTCCTTGGTGCGCCTAAAGAAAAATTCTTGGTCGCACCAGTGCACCAAAAAAAAACAACACTTAATCTCTGCGACTCCAAAAGTCTCCATCCTGTATGTGTGTGCAGGTGTAACAACCACCAATAAGAATTATTATTTTATGAGAATGTACATCTGAAGGAGCTTCCACACCGGCCGCGTCGGCGCGCATTAAAACAAACACTTTTGTTCAGTTTGGGTGCAGATCAGGGTGATAGGCTCCACCCATTTCACTTGTTGTCCCAAATTTAAGCTTTTTTAAACTGCACATTTTTATTCATTTTATATACTATATAAATGTAGTAGTTTGTCATTATTGTAGAATTGTGTTTCAAATAAAGAGCTTTATGTTTATGTTACTTGGTCATTTTCAAGTTTTAATGCAGATATTCTCAGCAAATAAAAAGGAAAGTGACCACGTAAAAGTGTAGAGCTAAATGTAATGAGGTTGAGAAGGTCGCTGCACCGAACCTTCATGCTGGTGCACCTAAGAAAAAAAGTTAGGCGTACCGGTGCAGCCAATACAAAAAGTTAGTCTAGAGCTCTGTGGAAGGAAGAATATTTTTATGAAATTAGAAATAAACTTAGGCATGACAAATGAGGCTGGAAAGAGCCAGTTTGAAATAAATATATACACCATTAAATACATAAATAAATGTGTTATTAATTATTTAAAAGTGGCAATAAATAAATAAATGTTGAAATCAATAAATAAATGTTGAAATAAATGTGGCATTAAAATATTAAAATGGAACATTTAAACATTTAATGACATATTTATTTATTTCATTGTCCCTTGTAGGTTAAAAACGCCAAATTGAAATAAATAAATTTAATATGAAATACATAAATAAATGTGTCATTAATTATTTAAAAGTGGCAATAAATAAATAAAAGTTTAAATAAATAAATAAATGTTGAAATAAATGTGGCATTAAAATATGAAAATAGCCATTAAAAAGCACTTTTTAACATTTAATAATATATTTATTTATTTCATTGCCGGCGTGGTAGAAAAGAGCCAAATTGAAATAAATATATTTAATGTGAAATAAATAAATAAATGTGTCATTAATTATTTAAAAGTGGCATTAAATAAATAAAAGTTTAAATAAATAAATAAATGTTGAAATAAATGTGGCAATAAAACATGAAAAGAGCCATTAAAAAGCCCTTTTTAACATTTCATTATATATTTATTTATTTAATGATTTAATGACACATTTCATGAAGCAGGAAGTGGACACACCATTCAAATGCAATCTGTCAAACTCTCCCGTCAAACTCAGAGGGCGGGCCTAACTCTCATCATCGCTGCTCCATTGCTCTGGCCTGCAGTGTTGCCAGATTGGGCGGTTTCCCGCCCAATCTGGGGGTTTTTGGTTCTAAATTTGCGGACAAAAATGGCTTTAGGCGGGTAGGTATATTTGGGGCGGGCTTAGGGTCGGTTCGGCGGTTTTTATTTCCTTATCATAAAAAAGTAGTGGACTTAGTTAAGCTGGGTGGCGATCGGACTTCCACTAATGTTCTATGTTCTGAGGCTCAGTGAACGCACTAGGAGACGCTTCATGGTCCTGGGCTCTGTCGTTGTTGAGGGGATTGCTGCCTCGCCTGCCAATAAATGTGTTCAAAAGCTTTGGGCTCGGTCTGGGAGGGGCTTTCTGTTAATTTTTTTTAGCGTGATGATCATTATATTGAGTGGTGTGTTCACAGTAGTCCTGTCTTGGCTGGTTATACTTCCAACCGACTCGTAATCGCTCAAGTTGTTGTGGTTGCGCGGAATTTGACACCTGCTGGTGACGTCACACACAACTGGAATTTTACACCCAGTGTGCAATAACCGGCGGATCGCGTAATTTAACTTGAATTTATTTCAGCGATTGGAGTACGCGACTACGCAGAAAACTGTCCAGAAAAATATCTTTGAACATTGAAAATGATGAGTGTTATAGAACGGAGGCAATGTTCATAGAAGAACATTAGAATATTGCTCAATAGGAAGAGTTTTTTTTTTTTCTTCAGAACCAAAAACTGTACGGCGACAGCATACTTAGTGATGCCGATGAGAAGTGTCACTCTGTGCATTAAAGCCAGGAGCGCGCGCTTCTGCCTTCATTGAAGAATAAACTCCTTTTCGGCTGCTTCTCTGTACGGAGAAGTGAGGGAGCACGGACACGCACGGACACGCGCACCCTCCTCCCTTCATGTCCGCGCTTCCTCTCCGCGCTCCGTAAAGGGCTCGGTCGCTGACGTGGGAACGCAAACGTTTGCACACTGCATTCAGGGTTATTTGGCGAGCTCCGTTCCCAGCCAGGGAGTCTCCCATGCCGGACAAAAGCGGAAACTCCGTGGAGAAAGGATCCGGTGTTAACAACGGTGCCGCAGAAGTGGACGGAGAATACATTTTTATTTAGCGAACCTAACAAAAGTTCTTTGTTTCACCAAAACAATATTTTATGTGAGTGAGGTGTCAGACAAAAACTTTCAAAACGAAGATTCCCGAGTTTCCTGAGATCAACGGTCCTGCTTTGACGTCCTGTCCA
>NC_050526.1:18828782-18838373 GCF_002922805.2 Oryzias melastigma
ATTTATTTAATGCCACTTTTAAATAATTAATGACACATTTATTTATGTATTTCATATTAAATTTATTTATTTCAATTTGGCTCTTTTGACCTACAAGGGACAATGAAATAAATAAATATGTCATTAAATGTTTAAATATTCCATTTTAATATTTTAATGCCACATTTATTTCAACATTTATTTATTGATTTCAACATTTATTTATTTATTGCCACTTTTAAATATTTAATGACACATTTATTTATTTATTTATTTAATGGTGTATATATTTATTTCATTTTGGCTCTTTCCAGACTCCATAATGACAGGGTTATCCCTGTGAATGTAAGTCGAAGTCAGAAACTTGAGCGTCACTTTGTACTTCAGGCCATTTTTAAGGTTTACTTGAAATCCACCTTAGGCTTCAGTTGTTTGCTCAAAAAGATAATTTCTTCTTAATAAAAAAAAACAAAACATAAAAAAAGTAAAAAAAAAAACAGTAGATCTTGTAAACTGTAAATTCACCACGTTTGCTCATTCTGTTGCTTAAAAAGATTTAAGTGAATTTTGTATTCAGTCCATAAAGGTTCAGGCTCTCATTTTGAGCTATTATTGGGGAGGAGAGAAAAACATGAGCCTTCAATTTTTTACTGGCTCCATCATTTATCAAGAATATAGGAAGAAAATAGACATCCAAAGACACAAGACTCCAAATATTTGTAAAAAAGTAAACCAAGAACATCATCTTCTTAGTAAAGTGTGGTGGGGACAGTATTAAGGTGTGGGATGTTGATTATCAGCAGGGGTTGAAAATGTTGAAAAATAGTGAAGCTCCAACAAACAAAATGAGTCATGATACAGCTTGTTTAGCTGCTCTGAGCCATAAGTCGAGGAAAGGACAGGTGGGAGGAGCCACCAGGACAGGAAGCTGAGCTGTTGAAATCAGCAAAAACGGGAACACATCACAGACTTGTAAATGACAGACAGGATGGATCTAGGTCAGGGTTCTGCAAACTTCAGCTCTGAAAGAGCCATTCAGGTTGATTTCTCATTGACTACAAGATTCAATTCAAGATTACTTACAACCCAGTAGGAGCAACAAAGTCTTCATTCATCCTTTAAAAAATAAGACACTGATTTGTATTTATGCTATAATATTGCATGAATAAAACACAAACATTAAAAGAAAATATCATTTTTTTTTACTTTTGACAGACCTTCCTTTGTCATATGATCATCTCAATGCAGCTAAAGTAGTGGTAGTAGCAGGTGTAATGTCAGCAGTAATTAAATAAAAATAGTTAATTTCACTGTTGTTGGTTCATCTCTGCCAGAAATCTAAATCTAACAAACCAAAATCTGGGATAAGTAAATAGCCGCTGCAATATTCTTCAAACACACTTAAAATTAAAGTGAGTTAAACTTTAAGCTAGTTTACTTTTTTCCCCTTTTACTACTTTCTATTTTTTTACTTTACAGTTACTTTTTAACACTTGGAAACTTTTTTATTTTTCTTTAATTAAAAAAACACAGTGGAGGGGTAAGAGGGCCACATGTGGTTTCATAGCAGCAGGTTGCAGACCCCTGTTCTAGTTTTTTTTTTTAAAAACCTGGTTGACAAATTGGTCCTGTTGATATAAAGAGATTCTCAGTTTGGCTGAAAGGACACAGATGAAGAGGAGCAGGAGAACCAGGAGCACTTAGGAAACCTTGTTCTGTTTTTCTAGACCTCTGTTTTGTTTCACTATTGCATCATTCAGTAGTAAAATCTGATTTCATTTGTTCAGCTAGTAATTGAGCAATGAGCTTGCTTCTTTTTTATCTTTGGCTAATTTGGCTTCTAATGAAATTTTTTTTATGCTAATATGGAGATAAGCCAATATTTTAGCTAACATTTTTTTCTAATTTGTCATTTACTGGTTCTTGGGCTAATTTAGAGTTTAGCTTTTATTTTAGCAACATGCTAACATTTTTGGCTGATTTAATTTACTGAGTAATCTTATGCTAATTTGGAATTCATCTAGTAATTAGGTAACGAGCTAGCTTTTCGGCTAATTTGGCCTCTACTAAATGTAAAAGGTAAAAATGTTTAAAAAATCTCATTCTGAGAAATGCTCGTTTCTTTTTATATTTTTGCTATTTTTCGTGCCAAAAAATACACATAGTTCATAATTATTAAAAACAAAAAGCAAAAAGAAGGTTTTGAATGCAAATTCAAATTTCTTAAAGGCTAAAGTAAGACTATGCGGCTCCTTCAAGGTTTTGATCAATAGAAAACGAGCCCAAATGGCTCTTTTACTGTTAAAGGTTGCCGAGCCAATGTCTAAACAGACTATAGATAAAAATAAACATACAATCACAACACACACATACACACACCAAACAGACACACACACTCTGCGTATCTCAACAACAGATAAATTAAAGAAGTGTAGGTCTACTAACTACTTGCTTCTTCTTAGCAGAAACATAGGGTCACATTTTTAGGTTATTAATTTACCCATGATGGCAAATACAAAACAAAAAAAGCTCTAGCAGAAGCGCCTGTCGACTGTCATGGAAAAATGCGCGTCTGGTGTGAATTGCAGAACAGAGCAGATACCATTCGGGCTGTGCTCCCGCGGCTAGTGTAAACCTAACGTAAAAGCTTTGACAGTCCACCATCTGGGATTTGCAGTTTCACTTCTGCGACATTCAAATGTTATAGATTCTAACTAGGGCTGTCAGATTTGTCGCGTTAAAAACACATTAACCTGACATGTTCTTGACGCCGACAATTTTTTTGACGCATTAATCGAGGATTTTCTCATACGTGCCTTTCCATACCGCGCACGGGCGTCCCGCCCTCTAACTCACCGGCTGCTATCACGGGCGAGTCTCCAAACACCGAGCTGCGAGCTAAAACCGGCCGGCGCTAGGACCTGGAGAGCTCCTGCACCCTAACCCGACTCCGGTTCGCGTCTGCTACCTACACCGACTCGCATCCGGCGCCGCGTCCCGAGAGCTGCAGACCCCGACGTTCCGAACAGCAAGCGCACCGGGGGACGTTTTAAATGTTCTGGAGGTTTAAGCGTGATCCAGCCCCAGCATAGCAGTCTGTCTGCCGGCATATTCATGGCGTGAGCTCCGCTGGACACGTCGCTGCATCGAGCTGCAGCCAGAGAACGCGGCGGCAGTAACAGACTGTCAAACTATCCACAGAGTATCCCGCTTTTCTCAGTCTTTAATGTTTTAAAAAACAAAAGTTCATTGGAAATGATAAATCTCTATTTCATTTATTACTGTAGTTCAGCAGAGGAGAATAAGATTTGGTCCTGACAAAAAATGAAGTAAAGTATTTCTGATGAAAACTATTAATTTTGTCATTTTTGTCATTCCTGTTTTTATAATTAATGTAGAACTGCTAAATTCCATGAACCACACATTTTTTTTCCTTAAAAAAAGGCCACATATAAATTTGCGATTAATCGCGAGTTAACTCTGGACAGATGTGATTAATCGCGATTAAACATTTTAATCGCCTGACAGCTCTAATTCTAACACATTTCAATTTTCCTACTTGGTTCAATGCTTCTCCAAGTAAGTGAGGGTAGTTTTGGTGAATTCATGTGACCAATAATTCTACCAGGACTCAGATGTGGTTTGTGCATTTTGACTTAAAGATGTATCTGTGAATCTTTTGTTTCCTGCAGGGGGTTTTTGAAGTCTCCCTTTTTGTCTCCTAGGCCAGCATCTTGGTCACCACCAGACTTTCTGCTCTGGATCGCATCCCTTCAAAGTATGTAAGCCGCTACGCTCAGATCTGCGGCTTTAGTGACCCGGACCATCAGCGTGCATATTTCTCCAGCCGCTTGCTGCAGCAGACTGGGATGAATGCTTCCAACCGAGAAGCAGAAGTTCTGGTTGAGCAGCTCTACCTTAACATCCAGAAAAAAGGCCAGCTGGCCGCAGCCTGCTTCCTCCCATCGTACTGCTGGCTTGCATGTGCGACCTTACATTTTCTTCATTTCACCAGCACTCAGGCGCCTGTCTGCACGCTGACGGGCATATACACCAGCTTTCTCACACTGAACTTTGGGGGGGAGGTGCTGGATTCCAAAACGGGGAAAAGCGTTCTGAGTCAGGAGCAACACATCTCCCTGATGCTGTATGTGGTCAGGACTCTGGGGAAACTTGCCTTTGATGGTGTGACATACAAACGGAGGATATTCTCAGAGAGGGAGCTGGAGCAGTGGATCGGCGGAAAGACCAAGACGGACGAGGAGCTCCGTCTGCTGGCCATCTTTCAGACCGATGTTCTGAATTTCTTCTTGGAGCCATGTTTAGAAAACGACAAACATTTGAGTGAACTTGGAGAGGATGACGACAGGTGGTATGTGTTTGCGGTTCCAGCCATGCAAGAGTATCTCGCGGCTCTGTATGTGGTTCTTGGAGAGAATAAATCAGCCCTGGAGTTGTTGAGCAAAGAGTTCTCCGCTGCTATTGGCCAAGCAAGCGATGATGTCAACGCTCTCTTCAACATCTTGTCAAAGTTCATCCCGCTCCGCATCTTCGCTGTGTTCAACCTGCTGAAGCTGTTTCCAAAGTTCTTTGAAAAGATAAGCCGGCACAACAAGGGCAAGATCGCCTGGACCATGACGGCTGCCATGTTTCGCTTAGAAGACAGCAACAATGACGACGTCCTGGAGCAGGTGGAACAGAACCTTCTGGGATCTCATGGTCCAGCGCCGCAGAAGTACAGCAAAGGCAGGCCTTTTGAGCTGTATCCTATCTTCATGGGTGGACTGCTGCATTATGGAAATCGTGTCCTCCTCCAACAACTCGGTTGTAACATTCAGAGCAGCACTGTGGCCCAGATCACACGAACCCTCCGGAAGTACTTAGTCAAAGGTACTGACAAGGATTTTGACCTGTATTATATCTATAAATGAGTCATCAATCTTTGGGAACTAGTGTCTTGCTACTTCAAGTAGAAATTCTCAGACCCTTCGTCAAATTGTACAGAAGATTGTCTGTATACAGTGTGTTAGAAGGGGACAAGAACAGTCATTTCATGTGTTGTGTTTATAGACTTTGGCTGAATCATGAGTGTCTCATATATTCCAGAGCTCAGCAAGCCTCTGCCTCCAGATGAGCAGATGGATCTGCTGGTCCTTCTGTATGAGATTCAGAACCCCAGACTGACGGCTGAAGTTCTGTCCTCTATCAGAAGTATCTGCCTGGCCAGCGTTTGCATGACGTCGCTCAAATGCTTCATCCTGAGCTCTGTGCTGTCCTGCACAAACACGAGGTAACCTTTACTTTGAACTTGTCAGAGGAATCTCGGACATGGTTGATCCTGTAGCTTGTTTAATTCTTTAACACTGAGCTCCAGTGTTCATGTTCTTTGAGTTGCTGCAATTTTTTATCCTTTTAACACCAAACGTGTCGCTGGCACAACACCCTTTAGAAATTACTGTAATTCCTAAATGGTTTGCTCTATTTGAAAAATCCAAACAGTTTCCAAAGGCTGAGACATTACGCTTTCTTGTCAATTGTGTCATTACGGTAATCTCACCTGGAAACCCGCGAGGAGCTCCTTTGTTTACCGGTAAGACAGACAGAGCAGTGGAGAGATGCAGGGAGTGGAGCGGTCAAAAAGAGTTTTTACAACGGAGAAGAAAAGAGGAAAAATGTCACAAAGACAACAATCCTGGGAACCTCCATGGAGGTTCACAGAAGACTTCGAGAACGAAGGAGCAACAAGAGCAGTCATTTTTGGCCAGAAAAGGTACAATTTAGGAGTATTTTCAGGTTGTTTCTTTCTGAAAGAATCAAGCACTTGCTAGCTAGTTTCTACTCTGAAACACAAACAATGTGAGAGAAATAACAGTCAAATGTAAGTTAGCTTAGCTTTTACTCATAAATTAAAAGTAATAAATATAAAACTAGCATATATTTACTATTTTTTTTTTAGGAAGCAAATATCACAATAAACGAAAACCATTTTTTTTTCTTCAAGTTTCCTGCGTCCCGTCAGAGGCTGTGAGCTGCAGCTGATGAGATGCTAGAGGACTAAAGAGGGAGAAAACATGAAGATGCTGGTGGTTCTGGTAATGTGTTCAGAGACCAAAGCTCAAAGATAAAAAAGAGTGAAAGGCAGAAACAGAAACTGATGATGGAGACCCTCATCCACTGAGGTTCAACCTCAGACACATCCCAGGTGTTCAATTATTCCTAAATACAGGAAACTCATCAGCAGGTGAAATCTTTCCCTACTAATGCTGCAAACTCTGCAGAATCCCTGGAAGTAGTGCTGGGAAATATGGAAAAAATGTATATCACGATATAAAATATTTATATCACGATAATATATATCATGATATACAACAATAAAGTATGTTTTCAGCTATTCTCTGAAAAAATGTCATAGCTTACTTTTCTGACTATTTTAACTAACAGAATAGATACAATTTAGAAACACATTTTAGTATAGAAAAATAAATCAAATGAGAACAGATGTGGCTGATATACAACAGCCTTCACATTTGTTCTAAAAATCAAAGGTATTTAAACTGAATTAGAAAAAAAAAATACTTTGAATGAAGAACATTTTTTGAAGTGCACAACAGTTTCATGTTTCTGAGTCAACTGTTGAAGAGTTATCATAATTAAAACAATATAAACACTGGAGCTAAAGCTCTGATGTAAAAGCAGTTATTTTTTCTCAGAACTTAAGTCAGTGAGGAGAACTTCTGTCTCATTTTTTGAACGCATAGAAAACAACTTGCTAGTTTTACTTTGAAAACAGGAAGCTTCACCGACATTTTATTTTGAAGATTTGATTACTTCTGGTGACAGTCGCGCAGCACATCCGGCTTTAAAATCCAAAATTATTCTGAATTCCAGATCAATAAATATGTTATGATGACACTCTATTTATAAAGATCACAAATCAGAGATCTTGGGCGTCACAAATTTTTTGACTCAAATTTTCGGGAATCCGAGTGTTTGAATACTTGTTACAGCTCTATTCCAAAGCTTTGGTTTATCTCTTATTTTTGTAATCTCATCTGTTCATTTTTGTGGACTTTCCTTGAGTGATGGAAGGTTTGTTGTGTTAGCATCGGCGTAGGAATAGCCTCCTAGCTTGTTTACAAACTGCTGTCTTCAGCTCTGCATCGGACGTCTTGAATCCAAAATGCAGCCAAATTACAGACGTCCCCTCTTTTGCTGAAAGTGCTTCTTCTTGTGCCGCCTGCATCGGTGTTTGTCTGTTTCTACTTCAGGGAAACAACTTCAAGATGTTTCGTCCGTCGTTCTGCACTCGTGTTAAGTAACTTAAAGTCTGTCGTAAAACCCGCATGCGTGAGAATCAAAGAACATGAAGCAGCTCTACGTCACAAAACCAGAAGACGGAGTTTCTCCATGAAGAATATCTTTTTAATTTGTCTTTGCTTTCACTTTTATACATTTTTTGTGTCCACATTGACGAGGCAACACCTGCGCAATTGTCTTGGGCTATTTAATGATATATTTGGCATAATGATTATCACCCACACGATATGTATCGTCATATCGCCCAGCACTAAGTGGAAGTTTGGGACTTGTGACTGTCACTGGCAGCATCACCAAGGCCTTTCAGGAGCCTAGGAGAACAGAATTGCCCTCTGTGACCATAAGTGCTTACAGATATTTTACATTTTATGCACTGTTTTTTTGCACATTTAGAGAGAAAGATAGAGACATTTTGTTGTAAATAGTTTGATACTGGACAAATTCAAACTTTTAATAAATTAAATCTGTTGTTCATGTTCACTTGCACTGTTTTTATCACTTAAAAACTCAAAAAATCACACTTTGATTTCGTGTTTTTTACTATTTAAATTGGTCTAACACAGGGGTCTGCAACTTTCGGCTCCAGAGCCACAATGGAGAGATAATTCAAGCCACACGTGGCTTGAATTATCTCTCCATTGTGGCTCTCTGGCTGAAGAAAAATAAAATAATAGTATTTTTTTTTTAAGTAAGGATTACTTAATAGGCATTTATTTAATTTAGATTAGTTAAATGTATAAATTGATGGCTGAGGTTCACATAGATGATAAACTATGTAGGTTTTTACATCCTGTTGACCTGAAGTCGTCTTGTTTACTGAACTCTACCTCCAGAATGAACAGATTTTATATTTAAAGCAAAACTTTGGTAAAAAGTTTGATCTGTTCTTAGTTAAAAGCACAAATTATCTTATGTTGCACAACATTGATCAATAGCTGTCCAGAGCTGCACTGAGATGATCCTGTTTGGCACTGTTTGTCTTTTATATTGAAAACAAGTTATTTGAGTGTCTGTCAAACGAAAGAAAAAAAAAAGAAGAATCACATTTTGGGAGATTCAAGTTTTTCTTTATATTTTTGCCTTTGTTCGTGTAAAAAAAAAAAAAATTCATATTTTTTGTAAAAAAAACCCCAAAAAGGTAATGAATGCAAATACAAATTTCTCAATGGTTAAACTTAAACTTTGTGGCTCCTTTTAGGTTTTGATACGTAAAAAACAAGCCCAAATGTTTTTTTTTTGTTGTTAAAGATTGCCGACCCCTGGTCTAACACTATTATGAGATAGAATAAATTATAAAATGATGATAGATATTGAAAATTCAATGTCTTCTGGAAAGAGGAACAAAAGCACACATTTGTAGGACTTTCTCTGACCCTTTCATAGTCAAAATTAGCAGGAAAGTCCAGGCAGACATTTTGAGGATTAGGTGTTAAATTAATTACCACGATCAACGTAATTCCAGTAGATTCTCCTGAGTTTAAGTGTCACTGAAAAATTAAGACTTCGCACAACAATTTGATTCCACCTTCTTTCTAAGTAGATTGCGTTCTTTTCCTGCAGTTATTGCCTGGACAAGCTGGACCTGTCTTCCTGTCTGCTGAACCATGGCTTGCTTCAGATGCTGTGGCCTGCCCTCAAACGTGTGCGCCAGCTCAAGTGAGATGAACTAGCGCCGTTTGTCCTCCTGCATGTCTGCGTTCAGACTGAGGCGCCATCAACCTGAATCAGTTTTGACAGATTCTACAGTTGGAATTTACTAAATTTGCAGAAATTAAACCGTAGGAATGAAGATGCGTCGGTCATTGACTGTATAAGACAACTGGACTCGTTGACCCCTCCCTCCAGGCATTTCAAACAGGAAGTACCAACTGACTCCAAGAAGCCAAAATCCCACAGACTTCTATAGAGAATGAAATGGTTATTACTCGGTCATTCTATTAGTTAGAATAACCATTCTTGATCTAATAATGCGAGTTATTCAAGTTACAAACTGAACAATTAGATGTCAACATTCCAAACATTTGATTGACAGATTCTCCCGAGCCTGCTTTCAGTGAAAAGGGTGTGGTCTTCCAACAAGCTCCCTCCTGATTGACAACAGTAGTTGACTCAGATCAACTTGGACTGACAATGTCTGCCTTCAACATGGCCGTGTCCGTATTGTTAAAAATTGTTGATTTTATTTGGTTGAAACTTTTTTTTTAAGTTTTATTTATAAGCAAGTTTTATTTATATTTATGTACAACAAAGGTGTGAATGCCAAAGGGAGGTAAAAGAAAAAAAATGCCAATTTAT
>NC_050526.1:18838451-18847153 GCF_002922805.2 Oryzias melastigma
GAAATTGCTGTTTTGTTTTAATTTGTTTAATGATATTACCATATTGCATTGTTTCATGCAAAAAGTCCTGGAAATTAGGGCTGGGTATAATAATTTCCAGAAATTATTTAGTTCACTGGATCAATTCAATTCTGATTTTTTTTCCTATTCTTTCAATCCTCTCAAATCAATTCAATTATGAGTTCACTCAGTTTGCACATTTATACACATTTGTTTAGAAATACAGTAATAATAATAAAACCCTACTATATGATTTAAATGCATTTATATTAATCTGATCCAGTTCCCATACTGTAAATGTATCAGTGAAATAATGAGATTGTTAATATCATCCAGTGTTCCATGGATTCTCTAAAGGAGAAGTTCTAACTAAAATGTTCAGATCATTAACATTGGAAACATTGTTCTGTTTCTACTGAAGGACGTTTCAGTTTGACCACTAGGTGGCGATCGCACCACAGCTTTACACCTTATTCAAGAAGAAGAAAGTAGGGGAAAAAACTGTTTTAGACCCCAAATGATAACTTTAAAAGTGTTTCATTACAAGAGTTTGTAAAATCCATGTCTGTGAGTTTATAAAGATGTTCATTTAGTCACCAATGTATGTTTAGGTCGACCGAGCGTTAGCATTAGCCGTCTTTTGGGAAATTCTATTAAACATTAGCATCAAGCTAGCGGACTTTAGGTTCATTCATTCATTCATTCATTTTCCTGACAGCTTTGTCCCTTTTGGGGTCGCGGGGTGCCGGAGCCTAACCCGGCTACTGATGGACGAAGGCGGGGTTCACCCTGGACAGGTCGCCAGTCTGTCACAGGGCCTCAATCACACACACATTCACTCTCACATTAACACCTAGGGAATATTTAGAGTCACCAACTAACCTATGAAGCATGTTTTTGGACGGTGGGAGGAAGCTGGAGTCCCCGGTGAAAACCCACGCTTGCACGGGGAGAACATGGAAACTCCACAATGAAAGGTCCCATTTGATGTTTTTCAGATTTCCCAGGGCCTTCTCGCTGTGAGGCAAGAGCGCTTACCACTGGGCTACCGTGCAACCCGACTTTAGGTTTATGTGCTAAATCGATCTATATTTTTAGGATTATTTATATATTAAGCTTAAATCGATTCAAATTGATTAATCGATTTTATCAACCCAGCCCTAGTAAAAATTAGATTTGTAGTTTGACCACTTCCTTTCATGTATATGAACTTTCCCCCCAACACAAAATCAGTTGTGTTACAAAAATAAAGTCCTTGTCCATATATGTGGTTGGAACTTGAAGTAAGCCATTTTCTATGGATGACATCACCCTCTCTCGGTCCAGTTCTCTTATACAGTCAATGGCCTTTGATTAATGGGAGAATAGGTCCAAAGGGGAAGAACTGCATGTGATCCAACTGTTTGCAGCATGGCTCTCTTTTATTGTAAATAACAAATATTGACAATACTACTATTATTTTGTTTGCATGTATTTTATCCATCAAAGTGCACATCACCTGCAGCGCAGCAAATATATAGCCAGGGACAAGGTTTCCCATCACAACTTTTTCAAAACACAAAAACAAGCTCTCTTTGGACATTGAGATCCAAAGTGGCAGATGAGGAGAACCTGAAGGCTAGATCTGGTGTTATTTAAAACATGGTTTGTGCAGCTTGTGTGTGTGTTGTGGTTTTTACATTGCATTGCCTGTCTCTGGTTTTCAGTCTGCAGTTTAACAGCCTGGGCCCAGATTCCAGCATCCTGCTCAGAGATCTGCTTATAGAGCCCAAGGCGTCAGTCAGTTCTCTACAGTAAGACTTGACTTTCCTCTTTAGGAAACCTTCGTTCTCTCTGTCTGTCATCACTTTAAACAGTCTTAGAGGCTCACTTTAAACACTGGTCTCTGCAAATCCAAATGCATTCCACTTAGATCACTGATAGCAAGATGGCTTTGAGTCTGTGTGTGTCCATTTGCTGGAAAATGAATAAATCAAGCAGGCTGTCTGAAACTAGTCATACATATATTTGCCCTGTCCTCATTGATGCATACGTTTGATGCTTCCTGTGTCCCCATGAAACTGCGTCTCATTATTCTGTTATGTTCCTCAGGCTTTGTGGAAACCCGCTGCAGGGATCTGGATGCAGCAGCCTGCTGGAGGCGCTGCCTGAGAACCAGACTCTGCAGCACTTGTCACTGGTACACACCAGTCTGGGGGACCATGGGGCCCAGCTGCTGGCAACGAGGCTCCAGCAGCTATCAGGGCTTCAGGAGCTCAATGTGGCGTACAACAACATTGGAGACGAGGCGGCTGTGGCTCTGGTGGAAGCCTGCAGGGACCATCTCAACATCCACACTGTGCAGTATGCACTCCCCACCGCTTCAACACACTAACTATATTCATAAAATGGGCTCATAACGTCAAACTTTCTCCTTGATTACAATAAACATTTGGCATGTAGGAGGCCTTATTACTGTTTTCCTCTTTTTGGCTATATTCTTCTTCAACTCCCGCAATCCTCTAACAAATATTAAAGGGTAATCAAACAGAGAAGTTGGAGGTTGACTCCACCCACAGCCAAAATGTGAAAATCCAATCAGAGGAGTGGGGCTTGTGGAACAGGACTGTCATCATTACCCCAGCGAACATTTCAATGTGGACCTCATCTAGTTTACCTTTGGACTGAATTGGTGGTCTCCATCTGGGTTTGTCCGTGGGTTCCATGGTGGCCCCGCCTGAGCTTGCCCACACTGGCTTGAATGGGCACTCAGTAGTCTGGCTCGCTAACTTGCTACACTGTCTGCCGGGCAACTGGTTAGCATAGGGACCCAGATCACTGAGTCCCCATCTAAGCCAGTGTGGAAAAATCCACCTGGGACCCACCAATTCAGCCCAAAGGTAAACCATATGCGGCCCACATTGAAATGTTGGCTGGAACTAGAGCTGAAGATCATGACGTGAAACTTCTGAAATGACGTGGGGCTTAAGTGGTTTGACCAATCACGAAATTCAAATGTATTACCTCAATTCAACCTGTAGATGGCAGCACACAGACATTTTTTACTGTATTTTCAAGAATTAAACAAGTTTATTTTAATTTATCAAAAATGCGGCAATGACCAACAGACAGCACTTTTAAAGCCCCATTTATTGAGAGAAACAGACAAAAAAAGTTGATTTAGGGTTTGGTTACCCTTTAAATTATTTGCATTCTGTATTCCCCCCTTATTCGCGGGGGAGACACGCCGAATCCGCAAATACGGAGGAACAACAGAATCAGTTCTGTCCAGCTGGTCCTGACTGGGAAAAACCTGCTCAATGTCTAGCCTTCAAGAGTCCTCCAGCCTGATGAACCACAGCTGTTACAAATGTAACCTGTACTAATGTGCCTTTCTCTGTGTCCAGCTTGTATCTGAACTCCCTTAGTGATGCGGGAAAGAAGTCCTTGTGTGTTCGGGGAGAGAACAAGAAAAAAAAAGGCCAGCGGGTCAGGGTCCTGGCTTCTGTCACCGAAGGTTCGGACATCTCAGAAGAATGGCATCCTATCCTTAGTATGATACAGGAGAACGCCTCAACATGGGACAGCAAACATGTAAAAGACCAGCTTGAGGTACCATATCCACCAGCTTACACATGTTTAGGTCGCAGGACACACATTCATTTTGCTGAGACATGCAAACCTGAAGAAATCTGATAGCAGCGAGGAACCAACAAATTAATTTCAGAAAGCTGTAAGCAGCTAGAACCCAGAACACAAGAGTGTCCTCAAACGGAGCCCCAAGAAGCTGATGAGTAACTGAAGCCTAAAGGCTTGGATGACGGAAGAAGATGAATGGACCCTATTTGCTTCTTCCAGTGGGGCTTTATTTCACCTAATTTGAAAACAGTATAGAAGCGAGATTTAGTACTGAACCTCTCCTCTAACACTGTTGACTAGGGCTGGGAATCACTGGGTACCTCACGATACGATACGATACGCGATACATGGCTCACGATATCGATAATATCGCGATACTGCGATAATTGGTAAAAATCCTCTCTAATAACTACCATTATATAGAACATGTTTTTGGGGGGAAATATATCCCCATTTATCTTTTTTACCTTAAACACAATCATACTAAACAACTTTTCTTATTTTGTGCAACAAATTATAGACACTTTTGTGCAAAATTGCTGAAATCAGTAATACTATGTCTTTGACAAGCATTGACAACAACTGAATTGGAATTATCTGTCAGATTCAATGTTAACAATAGTAAACATGATCAGCAGTGACACTACTTAGTGCAGAATTGTTGTAAACAGAACAAATATTAAATAAGTCAAGTAGTGACAGCTATCTACCTCCAAAAGAACGTCACACCAAAGGATGATGAATATAATGTTTTACAGCCTCTGTCAAAATTGACCTAATTTTTTGTGCACTTTTCTCTCACTTGAAAAGGGCTGAGCATCCAAAAATAAAGGCTGATTTACTCAGACTGTTACTTGAGATTATTTTTCCAATTTTTATCATTTTTCCATTTGGTCAGTCAGCAGTCAATAGGTAAAAACCCTAAAACACACATAATAATGGCAATAAATATAATTTTAAGTGCTTTAATTAGTTAGCATTCTCCCTAATTTTACTGAGAATTCATGTACTTTAGTTTAATTACATTTAAATTTAAGTTCATACATCAAATCCTGCTTTTTTATTTGAGAATTACTTTAAAATTAACATTAGTAACAAGTAATTACATTGTTTGAAAACGTCACATTATAAATTTATCAAAGTTACACCGTACAGCAGCAGGTTAAACATTGAAGTGCATGAAAGCGAAAATTCCGACGCTCCTTGAAGCATACACAGACAACTGCGAAGCACACGCTCAGTTCCCACAGCAAACAGGAAGTAAGTGATCGCTGACATTCTAGCGCTCAGACAAAGTCACTTCTTACCGGCTGGATCTCCTACAGATGGATGATAAATGCTGACAGGTAGACATGCTTCATACACGCGTTACAGAGCCTGAATCTCACCGGAGCTTCTCCCGAACGAGCGCGTGCATCGCTATTAAATGTCCGACGCAGCGTGCGCCCATAGTTCCGGCGTGTGACTCAGACGCTCAGCGCTACAGCCTCTTTAAATGAAAATATAATATCGATACTTGGTGAGAACCCATCGAGAATCGATCGCAGGACTAAATATTGCGATATATCGCAATATCGATATTTTGGCACACCCCTACTGTTGACTACATATCTATGACACAACTTCTAAAACTTTTTAGGAGGAGCCCCTGAAGGACCATATTTTTTTAAAGGAAACTTACTTGTGATGTTCAAGTAAGTTTACTTAGTACTTCACAAACCAGTGATCCTTCTATATCAAGTTGTGAACTTTCCAAATTAAAAAAAAAAGTTTTTTCCAAGTTTGTCAAGTCAGGAGTGTCAAACTCAGTCACACACTCGGGCCAAAATCAGAAACACAACTTAAGTCATGGGCCGAACAGGATAAACATTAATAAAACGCACTAAAACTAAATTAAACATGACCGGTACCCTAAGCCTAGCTTTATCTGCGTCTGCTATCGCATCTGAAACCAGTACTGATCTGTGTTCGGTACGGAATGTCCAGTACCGGGTTAAGGTTTGGGTTAGGACACTGGTGCAGTCCATGTCCCAGTACTGGTCTGAGGCCCAGAAGTTGGGGACCCCTGATTTAAAGTCCCTTCCAATGAAAATCCTGTTTTAAGAGTTTCTAACATGTCTGTGTGTCATTTTTCTTCTGAAAGAGAACAAATGTAATAAGACATCATTTAGTTTTTTCATTTCCGAGTATTTCTCCTTTTAAATCAATCAAACTGTCTTGGACAGACTCTGTTTGAATGAATGATCTTCTTTCCATCAACAGCTCTGCTGCACATGCACTAAACCCTCATCTGTTCCTAGCGTGTCTAGTTCAATTTCTGGAGAAGAGAAGATGGTATCTTCACATTACTTACTTACTTAATTACTGCCCTTTACGCCTTGAGACCCTTAGGGCAGCAACAAAATCTTTCCATTTCTGACGGTCACGGGCCAGGGTGTAGATTGTTCCCCAGGTGTATCCAGATTCTTTTAGCTCAGCCTCTACTGTTTGGCGCCAGGTGATTTTGGGCTGTCCTCTTTTTCTTTTTCCATCTGGTGTCCAGTGTAGTGCTGTTTTTATGATTGTGTTTTCTTCACTCCTCAGTACATGTCCATTCCATGTCCAGCGTCTTTTGAAGATAATTGTTGACGTGTCTTCTTGGTTGCAACGGGACACTAGGATTTCATTGGAGATCTTTTGGGGCCAGAAAATCCTTAATATCCTCCTTAAATTTCTGGTGTGAAAGTTGGAGAGTTTTGTTGAGTCTTGCTGTCTCATTCTCCAACACTCTGCTTCATACAGTAACACCGACAGAACACAGCTGCTGCAGGGTTTCAGTTTGGTCTTGGTGTTATACTGTGATGACTTCCAAATATTGTTCATGCTGTTGAATGTAACCCTTGCTTTGTTAATCCTGGTCTGTATGTCCTTATTACTTCCACCATCTGATGTTATGATGCAACCCAAGTAAGTAAAGCTTTCTGTGAATGGTAGATTCTGATCATTGACCTTGATTGGGGTCTGAGATGAAATGTTCGAGGTCAGAATCTCCGACTTTTTCTGGTTGATTTTGAGACCGACTTGGGATCAAAATCGACTCAACCGGTCAGTCTTGTCCTGCATGTGTTGGTGAATATGAGACAATGCCAGATCATCAGCAAAGTCGAGATCCTCCAGGGTGGAGAAAAGTGTCCATCTAATGCCAGTTGGTCCTTTTTCGGTCGTGCGGCGCATCCCCCAGTCTATCACCAGGTTAAATAGAAGAGCTGACATCACACAACCTTGGCGGACTCCAGTTTTCACCTCAAACCAGATGTCACTTCCTCCCTCACAGCATTTGTAGTTGTCATAGAAGCTTCTAATCAGTTGAATCATATGGGTCGATACTCCATAAGCCCTCAAGATTTGCCACAAGGTGTCTCTGTTCACACTGTCAAAAGCTTTTTCAAAGTCTACAAAGTTAACTAAGAGCTTTTGCTGCCATTCAGCACTCTGTTCTATGGTATTTCGCAGAGTAAAAATCTGTTCTGTGCATCTCCTTCCTTTTCTAAAACTGGCTTGTTCCTTTCTAAGTGTTGCATTCATGGCTTCTGACAACCTATTAATGATTATCTTGGCCAGGATCTTGCTGGGGATTGACAGAAGGGTGATACCCTGCCAGTTGTTACAGTCACTGCGTGTGCCCTTCTTTGGAATTTTGATATTTACACCTTTAGCCCATTCTTCTGGTCTGCTTGCTGATGTCCAAACTGTCTTGAAAAGTGGTTCCAATATCTCTGTTGCTGTCTCTGGGTCGGTCTTGAACAGCTCTGCATTCAAATTGTCATGACCTGGTGCTTTTTTTTTAGTGACTTGATGACTGAAACAATTTCTTCTTTTGTTGGTAGGTCAGTGTTGATGCCTAGGTTTGACTCGCCTTCTGGAATGTCTGCTCCTTCTACACTGAAAAAAGTAAACCTTTGCTGTCATCAGTTTAATGTATTTTTCCTCATTATATTAATCCGCACTATAAAAAAATAATTTTGGCCATTTTCTGAACGGCTGTTTCAGAGCTGGACTGCTACTCAGAGCGACAAGTTGCCGAGATAAGTAAAACATATACAATAAAACAATATTTTTTGCTTCAATTTAGTATTTTTATCCTTTTACATTCACACGATAATTTCCTTTACTGTCTGGGCATTCTCAGATGACGTTCTCTCAACTCCCAGTTGATTCATAGAAAGTTTGGGAAAGGGGAGCAAGCGACAGGAGCACTTTCTACACTCAAAAAAATGATTCAAGCTCTTCTTAAAGGTGACACATTTAGATTTAATTCATTTTACTCAAATTTAGTAGTTAATCAGAAAATTATTTATATCTCATTCATGTTAACTAAAGTTATTTAATAGCAAAGAGCCTCTGATCCATTAACTCAAAATTATTAAGTTTTATTTTGTCCGCCTCCCCGTGCGCATGCGCTTATGTTTCAACGGTCTCTCCCTTCCTCCACATCTCCTTCCCGCACTATCAGAAGCTGCACGTCGGACTTCGGGTTTGAAAATAGAACTAATTCCTGGTAAGTATCCTTTGATTTTCGGGTTTCCTCGTCTTCCTATTAGTAGCATCACTTCGGCGCAGTCCGCGAAGTTGCGCGGTTTTACGTAAAACTATGGCAATAGTGAAAACGGCTCGTGTTTCTCGTTTTAAAAAAAGTCGGACTACCTTAACTAGCTTGGCTAACCGTGGCTGCTGTTACCATATTTTGAACCGTACGGAATGCTGCTTTTGAGTCGGTAAGGTTTAGAAAGAACATCTCGTTTACACGAGGAAGAGATTGATCAGTTTATGTACATTGAGAAGGTTTCTCCCACCCACAAAAAGGCGCCATGCTGCAAAATTGGCAGCAAAACTGCGAAATAGCAGGGTCCGGGGTTGCCAGGTAGTTACGGTTTTCCAGCCCAAAAGTCATCTAAAAGCTGAAAACCCACAAGAAATGGCTCTTATTCGCACGTTTTTAAATGCAACCAAGAACAAAAAATTGATGGAAATTCATATTGGCCACATGTAACCCCGTGGCCAAGATGCACATTGCTGCATTACCCGGATGCATTTAATGTGCGTTC
>NC_050526.1:18849539-18852180 GCF_002922805.2 Oryzias melastigma
GAAGGTACTCATAAGAACTTGACACTGGAGGTCACTTTTTAATGACCAGGTTTGAATGTTTATAGATTGTGGTCACTTTTGCATTTGAAGAAGTAAAACAAAAATGGAGCCACCTGTAGATTTTTTTGCTTTTAATAGTTATTTGTTGTGTTTCAGACCTCTTCCACTGAAAACGACATCGCAGAAAGCATTCCAGCTACGGTCAGCCATCTCAGAAGAAATGGGATTGGATGTTGCTGTTGGAATTGAAGGTGTTCAAGACCTCAGGAACACACATTAGACACATTAGAAGAACTCCTTTTCTACCAAACTAAATTGTGGTAATTGGCTTTGAGGTCTTTTGAATTCCTACAAATCCGAAAGTTTTTGCCATTTCTTTTTCTCCTTTTTTATTTCCCCTTTTCAAGATCTGCTTAAAATCTTGTAGAGTGAAACTGGTTTTAGTTTAAAGTCCACATTTTATATTTGAAAAAAAAGTTTATATATTACAAATTGATTTTTAAACTGTCAGGGTATGCATCTTCATGTATTGTGGGGACTGAGTTTTATCCTCAGTTTATTTTTACATATTTTCATTTTTCAGAAGTGCTTCTATTTTTTCTTTTATTTTGAAATATTAATTTTATATCTAAAGTAAATTGTATGTTGTCACACTTTTGAAAGGGTTTCCTTGAACATGTAATTGTATTTTTCAGAACTGTATTTCAGAGACTAATGTTTTTTTTGCTGTACTCGAGTATAAATAAAATTGAGTTCATCAAACCAATTTTTATTTGATGTCATTATTGTAACATTTTCACTTCCACTGAATTGAATTCAGTTGAGTTGGTTGAAATCAAAACACTTCTCATAAGACGAAGTAAATAATTTAAATTAATTAAATGACATTATTTTGAGATGAACTAACGTAAATCATTTATGTTTATTAAATGCAATTTTTTCCATTTACAGTAACTAAAAATAGGTTGGTTGGACTAACTCAAATACTTTACATTGCATAAACGTGTACAATTTGAGTTCACACTACACATATTTATTGGATGGAAAACCTGCCCTTAATTAAATTGAGTCCATCCAATGAATCATTTTTTTGAGTGCAGTAACTAAGAATAGGTTGGTTGGACTAACTCAAATTCTTTACATTGCATAAACGTGTACAATTTGAGTTCAGACTACAAATATTTTTTGGATGGAAAACCTGCCCTTAATTAAATTGAGTCCATCCAATCTATCATTTCTTTGAATGTATGCATCTTCATGTATTGTGGGGACTGAGTTTTATCCTCAGTTTATTTTTATATATTTTCATTTTTCAGACGTGCTTCTATTTTTTCTTTTATTTTGAAATATTAATTTTATATCTAAAGTAAATTGTATGTTGTCACACTTTTGAAAGGCTTTCCTTGAACATGTAATTGTATTTTTCAGAACTGCATTTCAGAGACAAAATAATGTTTTTTTTTGCTGTACTTGAATATAAATAAAATTGAGTTAATCAAACCAATTTTTATTTGATGTCATTATTGTAACATTTTCACTTCTACTAAATTTAATTCAACTGAGTTGGTTAAACTCAAAACACTTCTGATAAGACGAAGTAAATAATTTAAATGAATTAAATGACTTTATTTTGAGATGAACTAACATAAATAACGTTATTAAATGCTATTTTTTCCATTTACAGTAACTAAGAATAGGTTGGTTGGACTAACTCAAATTCTTTACATTGAATAAACGTGTACAATTTAAGTTCAGACTACACATATTTATTGGATGGAAAGCCTGCCCTTAATTAAATTGAGTCCATTCAATGAATCATTTTTTTGAGTGTAAAGGTACTTTTTCATTCTTTCTTTCTTTTCTGTTTTACCTCGAAGAATAAAATTATTATTTAAAATATAATTTACATTTTCCTAAGCTTACACGGTTTGAGTTTTTCTCTTTCTGCCACAAATTTAGATTTTAGCTGTTAGCCAAAATTAACATAACAAACATAAATTACGCTGTCATGGATCCATAGATTGTTATTTACTCATTTAATATGGTTCGGAATCACTTCATTGAGGGATATTACGAGCTCCTCTGCCGAAAATAAAAAAAGTGTAAATATGTGCTCTGGGCTGGAAATGGGGGAGAACAAGTTTTAGATGGGGAATATATTGATCTAATTCTGTATTGACACTGGTCTGTGTGCAGTCTTCGTCGTATTTTTGGGGGAGTCTTTCAAACCGCTGCCGGTTGTTTATTGTCTTCGATTCCCTCCCTTCCCCGGTCTACCAAATGAGTTGTTTGTCCGGTCAATTCCGCTACACTCAAAGAAATGATCCATTGGATGGACTCAATTTAATTAAGGGCAGGTTTAAAGCCAATTACCACAATTTAGTTTGGTAGAAAAGGAGTTCTTCTAATGTGTCTAATGTGTGTTCCTGAGGTCTTGAACACCTTCAATTCCAACGGCAACATCCAATCCCCTTTCTTCTGAGATGGCTGACCGTAGCTGGAATACTTTCTGCGATGTCGTTTTCAGTGGAAGAGGTCTGAAACACAACAAATAACGGTAACACTTTATAATAAGATTCCTTAACAAGCTTTGTTAACACATTAATAAGCATTATTAACATTCTTATAAGGTGTTAGTAAG
>NC_050526.1:18854982-18860932 GCF_002922805.2 Oryzias melastigma
ATATGATATAATTCAGAAGGTATAAAACATACAATGTATACTTCAATACATACTTTTAATTGCATGACATTACATCATATTTAACAAATATTAAAACATCATGATCTAAAGAAGGAATTGGAGGTAGAACAAAATACAATTTATCATTGTCAATATTGGGCAGGAAAGGGGGTTATTGCTAATGATAATGGGTCACTCAAACTTGAACGCACATTAAATGCATCCGGGTAATGCAGCAATGTGCATCTTTGCCACGGGGTTACATGTGGCCAATATGAATTTCTATCAATTATTTGTTCTTGGTCGCATTTAAAAACGTGCGAATAAGAGCCATTTTTTGTGGGTTTTCAGCTTTTAGATGAGTTTTGGGCTGGAAAACCGTAACTACCTGGCAACCCCGGACCCTGCTATTTTGCTGCCGATTTTGCATCATGGCGCCTTTTTTGTTTTTGTTTTTTTGGGCAAACCCTCTCAAAGTACATAAACAGATCAATCTCTTCCTCGTGTAAACGAGATCTTCTTTCTAAACCTTACCGACTCAAAGCAGCATCCCGTACGGTTCAAAATATGGTAACAGCAGCCACGGTTAGCCAAGCTAGTTAAGGTAGTCCGACTTTTTTTAAAACGAGAAACACGAGCCGGTTTCACTATTGCCATAGTTTTACGTAAAACCGCGCAACTTCGCGGACTGCGCCGTAGTGATGCTACTAATAGGAACATGAGGAAATCTGAAAATCAAAGGATACTTACCAGGAATTAGTTCTATTTTCAAACCCGAAGTCCGACGTGCAGCTTCTGAAAGAGCGGGAAGGAGATGTGGAGGAAGGGAGAGACCGTTGACACATATGCGCATGCGCACGGGGAGGCGGACAAAATAAAACTGATTAATTTTGAGTTAATGGATCAGAGGCTCTTTGCTATTAAATAACTTTAGTTAACATGAATGAGATATAAATAATTTTCTGATTAACTACTAAATTTGAGTAAAATGAATTAAATCTAAATGTGTCACCTTTAAGAGGGGCTTGAATCATTTTTTTGAGTGTAGTAGTTCTTCCCGCTCTATTTGCTAATAAATCGAAAACCTCGGCAATCACGCCTGATGCCCTCAACGTCCGAGTTATTGTAAAATGCATGTTTGGTTTCATAAATAGTATGTTTTGCTTCGTCCATTACGAAATGAGCGCCGATGTTATCCGCGGTGTTTTAGTTTTGTTTTGAAAGTACAAAGGAAGTTTTATTTTGAAAAACAGACCTGGCTTTATGCCGGGGAATTGACTGTGCCAATGCGCTGAAATTGAGGTCATGCCAAGGGCGGAGTGGGTAATCGGGAGAGTCGGGAGGATGCCCGGTAGGCCGCTTCATTCATGGGCTGGTCAGTCGCCATCATGGAAAAACAATATTCACGGTTACATAACACGGATTGTAAGCGCAGGAACAGATAGATGGATGAATGGATGGATGGATGGATAGATGGATAGATAGATAGATAGCTTTATTAATGCCCTAGGGGGCAATTCAGTTAAAGGGTTAGTAATGGGCTGGGACAAAGCTAAAATAAGTATCCAGATATATTTCATATGTTCTAATGTATCAAAAATAACAAATAATTACCGTTGACAAACGCAGGTTTTTGTAAAATTTGACAAAATCAACGACAAATCACACTCGCATTTGGCCCTGCTTCAGAAACGGCTCGATTTGGGTCACGTGACGCGTTGACGTCATGTGGGTAAGACAGCGCCAGCAGCAGAATGCAGGCGGACCCGGGGTGTCTGCAGATACATGTATGTGTGTGCGCTGCGGCAAAGTTGAATTCTATAAACATCGGTGTTATGGTCCGACGGAGTATTAGGGCCACCAAAAAAAAAAAAATAAATAAAATTATGATTTTTAAAGTTGTAAATTTACGAGATTTACAATCAAATGAGCCTATTGTGAATGAACACTGTGAGCAGAACCAGACCGACTAAATTGTGAAAAGCTTCTGATTTCAACAGGTAAACTGAATGTTTAAAACATTGCACATGTTTGGAAGTTTCTTTGTTTGATTTGCAGTTTATTAATCATTGATGGTGGCTTGCAGGATCTCTGCAGATCCGTTGATGAAACCATCGACACTCGCAGTGGTCCACCAGTCATTTCTTCCTCCGTGAAAGATCAGATCTCATTCATTTCTGTGTGATGCTTTCATCTGAAGAGGAATCGTTTTCGGAATTTTCAGTGTACTTAGCTAACGTGACAGACTGTTGTCCTCCCCTGTTGTTGTTGTGTGTTGAAACGGGACGATTCACGTGGAGAACGGGGCGTACGGAGAACTGTTTACTGGGTTTCTGCGCACGTGCAAGTAAGGTGGTGAAAGAGCTTCCGGGTATGTGAATAAAGTGAATAAATAAGTGAATAAATAAATAATAATAAAGTGGCGGACGGTCCTGCAAACATTTCTCTAAGCTCTTTATTTTGCATATGAAACTCTGCATTACCGACCCGGATAGTCAGCGTCATTGATGATTTGATTTAGAGTCGCCAAAAGGTTCCGATCTGTAAATAAAGCTTCACGAGATGCTCCACGTCTTCCAGCTTCGAGCATGGCTCTGATAAACTGACAGCTTTCGGTTTCATCGGCACTCTCAGCGTCACTGTCAGTGTCATTGCCAGATTGTGAGCTCTTACTTTCCGCGCTGCCGGCTCAAATTGATAGGGCTTTACAGTCCTCAAACCACAAACACCCGGCGCCTCTGAATCAGCGTCACTTTCAGAACAAATGTTTCCACAATCTGAGTCTGAAGACAGAATTGTGGACCTTGAAATATCGCCGCTATCGCTAGCTTCGACACGCAAAGGAGAAGCCATCTTGCTGTGTTTACCCTGTTACGTCACACGCACCACGTGACCGAAACAGAACTTTTTACCCGGAAGAGACAGGTTTGCCAAATTTGGCCGCAAAAATGCAATTTTCTTTCAATATTTCTTGCTCAAAACACACCAAAACATTTGGAAATGGTAAATATAAGGCAAAATACAGTTAACACCGAAAAAGACCCACAACCCCATTACTAGTCCTTTAAAACAGCTCTCCAGCAAGGACAGATAAAACATGACAGTAAAAGGCAAGACAAAACAACACAACAACACAAAACAGTGCATGGAACAATAAATAAAATAGTTTGTAAATGAATTAGTTAAAAGATAACTGTGGAACAGGTTCTACCCTAAGGCCGGGTGTAGCCAATCTCATTTAAAAGTTTTATAGCACTAGGGATAAAAGATGTTGTGTACCTGTTTGTTTTCCTGGATGGGACAATAAAACGACGGCCAGACGGTAACATTGAGAAACTGGAGGACAGGATGTGTTCGTTTGTTTGAATAATGGTTTTTGCTCTCTGTACCACCTGCCTCTCCCACAGAGAGTTCAGACTCTTCTGTTGAATACCTGTGATCCTAGAACAGACTTTAACAATCTTATTAAGTCTGTTTTTGTCTTTGATAGACAAGCCGCCAAACCAATAGACAAAAGAAAACAGTAACCTGTCCAAACACAAGAGATAAAATTGACACATTGTGTTTTAAATTATTCTTAAATTTTTTTTTAGAAGAAAACAAAAATATACATTTGTGTTTAAAATAGTTATATATCATAAATTACCAAGGTAATATATTGATTATTGTAATGTTTACCATTTTGCAATAATGTTGGTATCATGAATCACATTGTATCGTAAGTGACTCTGAGATTCCCAACCTTAATACTGACATAATATATTGTTTTCACAGATGGATACCCAGATATTGTGCTGACATTCACATTCTTATTCAGCTTTTATTTTCCCAAGTTTCATGTCAGAGAACCGTCTCCATTCTGAAGTTCATTAAAAACAGGCTGGAGCATGCTCAGTCAGGACACTTGGAGGCATTTATGCTCATGTCAACAGAAAAATGAATTCTTATGTCCATTGACTGTGACAATGTAACAAATAAGATTAAAGAAACTAATTCACTTCTTATGTGGTGACTTATGCTGTAGATTCTGGAGTTACATGATGTTTTTTCAGATGTTCACAAAAAAATTCAATTTAGCTTTTCATTCACATTTTCATACGGAGAAATATTTCTGTTAAACCACATGTTTTTATTATAATTATGTGTTTGTAACTTATGACCCCCCTCCTCCCCATACATTCTAAATGCTTGCCTAATTTTTCATGTGGCGAAAAATGGGCCGGTCTTGACCATTAAACTCCCAGGCTGAAAAGTTGTCCCACTCCGCCCCTGGGTTATGCATAAAACTTTGCGGAGGGACGGATGTCAAGCACAGACGTGACATAGGTGATATTTACATTCGGATTGATTGTTGAGCGTTTTATCTTTTGCGTCGATGCAAAGCAACGCAGATGGAACTAAGTATGGAAGTTTTTTTTGCTCATAATTCAAAGTATTATGCAATTGATTTTGTTTTTATTCAGTATCTTATTTTGTAAAATTGTGATATTGAATTGTAAAATTTCATATTGAATTGTAAATTACAAAATGAATTATCATTTTGCAAGCCTGAATGGAATATTGAATTGCAAATTGCAAAATGCATTCTCAAATTGCATGATGAATTTACAAATTGAATTGCCAATTGAAAAATGAATAATATGAGCATAAAAAACTTCCATATCCATAACTAAGGAGCGCGCTTTGTAATGCCAGGTCTGCCTTTCTCTTTGACACATGCCCAGTGGACCCTTCGGTTGTTCCTTTTTTGTTTTTGTTGTTCTTCAGTCATTTACTTGTCAGAATAAACATTCTTGCTCTGATACTTCATTCTTAACATGTTCTTTCTAATCCTAATTCTTTTTATAAAAATGATTTTTCTTTATCACCAGTTATTCAAGTTATAAACTGACCAAGCAGATGCCTCAGTAAAAGCATGTGGCTCCCACTGGCCCCACCTCAAACATTTGATTCCCCAGAGCTGCTCTCAGTGGGAGGGGTGTGGACTTCGAACAAGCTGGAACAAGCTCACTTGTAATTGGTAATAATAATGGATTGGATTTATCGGCGCTTTTCCAGACGCTCAAAGCGCTTACATTGTATATCCATTATTCATTCACACCTCATTCATACTTGGTGACGGTAAGCTACTATTGTGGCCACAGCTGCCCTGGGGCAGGCTGACAGAGGCGTGGCTGCCAGTACGCGCCTACGGCCCCTCTGACCATCACCGGAACATTCATACACATTCACACACCAGTGGAGCCACACTGGAGGCAAGTAGGGTTAAGTGTCTTACCCAAGGACACAACGACACTTGGCTGGCGGGAGCCGGAATCGAACCGCCTATCCTTCGATCATTGGCCGACCCGCTCTACCACCTGAGCCACTGCCGCCCTTAAATTGGTGACAGTAGTCCTTCTAAAAATGTGACTCAGACTGACTGGGACTAATCACCGTTGAGGGGAGGCAATTGGTAGCAATATGGCGGTAGACGTATCAGGAAGTGACGGCAAAGGTTCTGGCTGGATTTTGTGAGAGCTGGAGGTAATGAATTTCCTATGAGGGACCCCATGGCTCGAGAAGTCCAGTATTTATACAGTCAATGGTTGTTGCCCATAGAAAATGCCTCACTTCTTAATTCCAACGAAATTAAGTAATTTCAGTCACCATTTTTCCGTAATACGGACATTGACCCGTTTGTAATCTGAAGATGTTTGCAAATGGTGATTGGTCCAAGTCAGTATGAGTCACCATTTCTATAACAGCCACATTATCTAATAAGGAATGAACTTGTTGGAAAGCTACAACCCTTCCACTAAAAACCGGCTCAGGAGAATCTGACAAATATGTTTGAATGTTCAATTTGAGGCCAGTGGGCACCTTGTAATTATGGCCCGCAGCAGCAGTCTACTGACTGCAAGGACCATATTGTTTTTGCTTAAACATTCAATCTTTCTGCGCCTTTGAG
>NC_050526.1:18866807-18867288 GCF_002922805.2 Oryzias melastigma
CACACCACCATCCTGTGCTGTCTGGAAACACTCTCACCAACCACTACTTTACAGTCACTGATCTCCTTCAGATTACACTGTCTACACAGGATGTAGTCTATCTGTGTGCTTCTACCCCCACTCTTATAGGTCACTCTATGTTCCTGTCTCTTCTCCAAGAATGTATTCACTATCGCCATTTCCATCTTTTTTGCAAAATCCACAACCATCTGTCCTTCTACATTCCTCTTCTGGATACCAAACCTGCCCATCACCTCCTCATCACCTCGGTTTCCTGCACCAACATGACCATTGAAATCTGCTCCGCGCCGCTCTGCTCCTGGTGTGACCGATGCCATAAGTTAACATGGGTGCCGAATGGAAGCGCACTCTGCTCTGCGCCGCTTTGCGACGCATTTGCGTCCGGTGTGACCCCGGCGTTAGTCCTGGTTGTTTTATGATGTTGCTTCCCTCTGTTGCCATCTTCCCCCCCCCCCCCCCC
>NC_050526.1:18867382-18915777 GCF_002922805.2 Oryzias melastigma
ACAGTAAAATCTGCCCAACACAAGAAGCTCTCAGCCCGCATCTGTTGGCTCTGCTGTTGGACAGGACAAGTTAAAAGAAAAAAGACGACTAGAAAAATGTTTTGATGTTTGTGTTTATAGTTTTAACATGTGTCCCTGTTTGGGGTCTATCAGCATGACTGCTGAAAACCTAGGAAGTGGTTTTATTTCCTGTTAAATGTTTGTTTTTCAAAACTGAAAAGAGGAAGGACCTTGAAAGTAAAACAAGTGTCATTTTTTGTGTTGAAATATTGTTTTGTGTGCAATTTTCAGAAATGTCTTGAAAGGAAAAGGAAACTTTTGCAGATTTTGTATTGCACTCACCTTTTAAAATTTTAGTCCATACCAGTAGACTGTGGGCCCCATATGGTTTACCTTTGGGCTGAAATGTTGGCCCCAGGTGGGTCTGTCAGCGGGTTCCCTGGTGGCCCCATCTGTGTTTGCCCGCACTGGCTTAGGTGGAGACTCAGTAGTCTGGCCGCTGTGCAGCAGAACTCACTACTAACTACCGGGCGACTGGTCAGCGTAGAGACCCAGACTACTGAGTCTCCACCTAAGCCAGTGTAGGCAAACACAGACGAGCCACCATGGAACCCGCTGACAGACCCACCTGGGGCCAACAATTCACCCCAAGAGTAATACCATATGGGGCCCACATTTGAATGTTCGCTGGGATACTTCAGAGTTCAGTTTTGAAATTTAGATTTGAAAAGATGTGTTTTTCAGAATTTAGTTCAATTCTAGAAAGCAGAATTAATGAGAAGATTAGCTCTTAGTGATCAGTCTGATTTATTTTGAGACAAATGTAGACGCATACAGATAATTCTTGTTTTCCTCACATTTTTCTAGTAAAACGTGCATTGTTGCTGGAGATTTGTTGTTTCTACATCCAAAAGATGTCCTGTTTGTATGTTTTAAATAAAATGTGTTCATGGCACAATAAATATATTATGATATATTTATAATAAATATAAATATAATATTCATGAAGAAATGTGATGTGACTTGTTTTAAATCAAAGTATAATTTTATAGTTTGATTCAGTTTTATTAGATTGTGAACTTGAAGTATTTGTCTGATCCAACAAAAAAAAAAGTACATTTGCTCAAAGACAAAAAAAGGGAATGTATTAACTTGATCCCTGTTCAAAATTTCCTGAAAATGTTCAGCCCAGCGTGCATCGTGTTCTGCTTCTGTTGTGAGAAGCTTGCCCTGCTTATCTTTAATTGGTGAACTGACAGTAAAGTGGTATCTTCCACACACTAGTCGACTAATTCTGTACAGCTGGTCTTGTTCTCCTCGGGCTGCAGCACCTTCCGCCTCCTTAGCGAGCTCCTCAACGTAGGCTCGGCAGTCGGCACGCAGCATCTTCTTCACTGTTTTGTTGGCTTCTCTGTATTGCTGCTTGTATTTTGTCTCTGAACGGGTGTTCATTAACTGACTCTTAATTCTCCGTCTATCCTCAATGGCCTTCCATGTTTTCTGTTTAATCCATTCCTTGAGCTCTTTCTTGGTTCTAAACCCAAGGCATTCCTTTGCGCTCTGCTAATAAGAAGTCTTTATGTTTTCATATGTTAAGTTAATCTGGTCAATCCCGACTTCTCTATTCAAATCTTGAAGTGCTTCAAATCTGTTCTTGACCTGTATAACAAAACTGTGTCTAAGGTAAGGGTCTTATAGTTTCTGCACATAGAATTTCCTTGGAGCATGGGCTTTGTTCTGTGCTTTCCACAGTTTCAGTTCAACGGGATGCGGAGAAGGTCACTGATGGATGTTAGAGTCAAGCGGGAAGCTGATATTGGAAGCGATCATCAACTTGTTACGGCCATGATATACATATTTACATGGCCGTAACAAGTTGATGATCGCTTCCATCATCAGCTCCCCGCTTGACTCTAACGTCCATCAGTGACCTTCTCCAAATCCCGTTGATCAGCAGGTGGCCGATTTGGTTCTTGTCTCTGTCATTTGGTGAGTACCATGTCAGTTTGTGGATATCACGGTGTGGGAACAAGGTGCCCCGCACCACAAGATTGTTGTTGTTGCAGAAGTCAATCAGTCTCTCTCCGTTCTCATTCATTGTCCCACAGCCATGCCTGCCCATTGCTCTTTCGTTATTGCTGTTGTCTTTTCCAACTTTTCCATTTAAATCGCCCATTATGATCAGAACATCATGCCTTGGTGTGAGCTTAATTTCTGCATCCAATTGTTCATAGAAAGAGTCCTTAGCGTCTTCCTCACTGCCATTAGTAGGACTGTAGCACTGAATTATAGTCATATTAACGTGTCTCCCTCTCATCCTGACTTTTATCAATCTACTGTTGACAGGTTTCCATTCAATCAAACCTTTCTCCGTTCCTTTCTTTAAAATGATGGCAACTCCCTCTTCATGCTTGTTGTCCTCTCTGCCTGAATACAGTAGTGTTTCTCCTGTTGATGTCATCACTTTACCAGATTCTGTCCATCTGGTTTCACTTACGCCTAAAATGTGAACATTGTATCGACGCATCTCTGATGTCACTTGCCCCAATTTTCCTGTTTGGTACATTGTTCGTACATTCCAGAATCCTAATCTGGCTCAAGAATTCCATCTTCCTGTCAGTGCCTTCCAAGGTATGGCTTTCACCACCGTCATTCATATAAGCCTTTTGTTGGAGCACTGGAGGCCCTTTGCACGTTGGAGTGGTTTTTGATTTCATTGCTGTTTCCGTAACCATGTTGCGTTTTATAGGACCGGGTGGTTAGCCCTGTGCCAAACCCCCAACCTGGAGGGCCAGTGGACTGCTCTTAGTCTGCCCTCTACCCTTCTGTCTGTCTGGCATGGGAGACCCTACCAAGAGCATAAAGCTCCAGCCAGCATAGCTATCCAGGTCCTTGAGACACACAAGCCCCCCAACCACGACAAGGTGGCAGTCCATGGGCACCCATTACAGGTGGTCTCATAGGGATCTTCACATTGACTGCAGTCAAATGAGCCGTCGTTCACATTTCTGTGGTCAAATCAGCTATCACTGGATTTTTTGTGTGAGTTTCATCCAATACTTATGGTAGCAGGACTGAGAACGCTGGAAAATTTCCACCAGACTCCACGGAGCTTCTTGATGTGACCATGGAAATGTGAACGGCGGCTCATTTGACCGCAGTTGGAAAGGATTGTAAATCAATGAAAGAGCATTTTGATGTTAGCTTTCATTATTTTATCAAGAACTCTGAGAAACCAATGATTGAATGTGATCACAGCAACGTCAATAAACATTGGAGAATTAGCTAAAAGAGTCTTTGGTGAACTGGAAGGAGAAAGAATCAGGATTTTGGAGGAAGTTCTGTCCATGAAGATCTTCACTTCCTCGTCCCAGCTGACATCTGGATCAGAACCATACGGCTTGGCATTACCCAGATTGATGGATGTTTTTATGTAGCAGTGGTGAAGATTTATGCTAGTGAGACAGAGCTATCATAATCAGACAGGGGGCATCAGGGGCAGAGCTCCAAAAGCCGCGCCCCCTCTGTCACAAACAGGCAGACAGCTGGTTCCACGTGCAGCAGGTTTATTAACAGTTCACAGAATAAGCAGGGTCAGACAGGCAGAGGTCATACACGGGCATAGGATCATCCGAGACGAGCGAGAAGAGGAGTCAGAGTCCAGGCGAGGGTCAGGGGCAGGCGCCAGGCAATCAGAGTAGTAGGGTCGGAGGCAGAAGGTCAGATCCAGGAGTAAACGCTCAGAGATTCAGGTAGGGTGGCACAAACAAAACTTCGCAGAGTGAAGTGTGGAGCCAGACTATATGCTGAGGAGGTGATGGGAAACAGCTGATGCTGATGAGTCCAGGTGATGGCAGGTGGTGAGCTCAAAACTCTGGTGAGCGCTCCCTCTGGTGACTGGAGACGGTAGCAGCAGGTTGCTCCATGACAGAGCCCCCCCATGCGAGCGGCTCCGGAAGCGAGGAACTCTCCGACGCCGAGGTCGTTCACGAGTTCGGGGAGCAGGCCTGTCTGGGTGGTAATGGTGGAACTCACTAATCAGGGAGGGGTCAAGGATGTCATCTGCGGTGAGGAGCGTTCTTCTGGGCCGTACCCCTCCCAATCCACCAGATACTGAAGCCGACCCCCCCGGCGCCGGGAGTCCAAGAGCTCCTTGATGAGGTAGGCCGCCTCCCCCTCCACCATCACCGGGGGTATCTCAACTTCCGATGGTCCAGAATAAGACTCCGCTTCCGGGCGACCACCAGCGGGTTTCAGCAGGGAGACGTGGAAGGTGGGTGAGACGCGGTATTCCGGAGGCAACTGCAGGCGATAGGACACAGGGGTGATCTGACGGAGAACCTTGAAAAGCCCCACATACCTCGGACTGAGCTTCTTGCAGGGGAGCCGCAGTCGAAGGTCTCGGGTCGAGAGCCAGACCCACTGGCCGGGAACCAGATCAGGCCCTGGACGCTGGCAACGATTGGCCTGCACCTGGGTGTGGCGAACAGCATGTTGGAGCTGAACATGAGCCGCCTCCCACGTCTCCTCACAGCGACGGAACCACTCGTCCACAGTTGGCAGCTCGGTGGATCCGCCCGACATGGGGAAGAATGGAGGTTGAACCCCCAGCACACACTGAAAGGGGGTAAGTCCTGTGGCAGCCTTCCTGAGGGAATTTTGGGCATATTCGGCCCAAACCAGGAATCGACTCCAGTCCTCTTGGTGTCGACGGCAGTAGGTGCGGAGGAACCTTGTTACATCCTGGTTCAGGCGTTCCACTTGGCTGTTAGATTGAGGATGGTAGCCGGAGGTGAGGCTCACATTTATGCCCAGATCCCTGCACATGGCTTGCCACACTCGAGAGGTGAACTGCGGACCACGATCTGACACGATGTCATCCGGGAGATCGTAGTGCCGGAACACGTGGTCGAGGAGCTGCTCTGCGGTTTCCAGAGCCGTGGGCAGCTTGGGTAATGGAATCAGCCGGCAGGCCTTTGAAAAACGGTCAATAACACTGCGATGTGAGACCAGGGACGACGTGGAACAGGCAGTGGTTGCAGGAGACCGGCTGGAAGCTGTCTTGGTGATTTGGCTGTCTGACAGGCAGCACACCGGGTGACGTTCTGGGCTACGTCTGCCTATAAAGTGGGCCACCAAAAGGTATTCGTGGTTAAGGCCTGTGTGCCAGCCATACCTGGGTGTCCGGCTGCTGGAGAGTCATGGACAAGGTGGAGAATCTTTTGTCGATGGGACGGAGGAACATACACCTTATCACCTGGGCAGGATAGTGGTGGTGCCTCAGCTGCGTTAAGCTCAGCCAGCTCAGTCATTACATCCCATTGCACAGGAGCCAGGATCACTGATGAGGGCAGGACAGTCTCTGGAGCTCCCGACCCCTCCCCAGGGTCGTCATAAAGATGAGATAGGGCGTCGGCCTTTCCATTCTTCGAGCCTGGGCGATAGGTGATCTGGAAACTGAAGCGTGAGAAGAACAGGGACCAGCGTGCCTGTCGTGGGTTTAACCGCTTGGCGGTCTTGATGTATTCGAGGTTCTTGTGGTCGGTTAGAACCAGGAAAGGCTGAACCGACCCTTCAAGCCAGTGTCTCCATTCGGAGAACGCCTCCTTCATGGCCAGCAGTTCTCGGTCACCCACGCCGTAGTTCCGCTCTGCATCGTTTAACTTCCGGGAAAAGTAGGCACACGGAAACATCTTGGCTGGTTGACCCTGGCGTTGCGACAGCACCGCTCCTATGCCCGTGTCAGAGGCATCCACCTCCACAATGAACTGTGCACCTGGGTCCGGGTGACGGAGGATAGATGCCTGGGTGAAGCGCTGTTTCAGTGTCCGGAACGCCTCTACTGCAGCTGGAGTCCAGGTCAGGCGTTTGGGAGCCCCCTTCAGGAGGGCAGTGAGAGGAGCTGCCACCATGCTGAAGCCACGGATGAAACGCCGGTAGAAGTTGGAGAACCCAAGGAATTGTTGCAGCTCCTTGACAGTGGTTGGCTGGGGCCACTGTTGCACAGCCTCCACCTTGGTCTGGTCCATGGCCACGCCCTCTGTGCCGATTACATATCCCAGAAATGCGGGGTCCTTTACCATAAGTCAATATGTGACAACTTGGAAATGAGAATGTTTTGCAATATATTACCAGCGCAATTTTATTTCATTGTGATGCAATTTTTTTACATCACACCTGCCTTTATAAAGAATTAAAAATTAAAACATCTTAAAAATAGATGTTCATTATTTCTGAAGCCAAAAACGGCCTATCCCACTTTTTTTCTTTTTTAAAATCGTTTTCTCCTTAACGAGACAATCAATAGTCGCATTTCCATTAACTCTGAAATTTCGCAAAATGGAATTTGGATAATAAATTCTCCTAATGGAAACACTACAATTTTGAAAAAACTGGCATTTTTCGAAAAAAAGTTTTTGCGCTTAGAGGAGGAAATATACATTTTTCGCAAAACTGTAATGGAAACACTTTTTTTTAAATAAATGCGCTTCTCGATATGAAGTGTCTGATCTGAGCGCCGCTGAGCCGGCGCACCGAGAGGTCCCGCAGCGTAAAAGCGCTTTAGAAATTGTGGGTCATACGGAATCGCGCAGCAGCTCCTCCTTTCCTCATCGCTTCATCTGCACACGCACTTTTGCAGCGTGGAGCCTGAAGTCTCATGAGCGCGATCGCCGTGACAGAAACTTGAATTTATGTTGTGGTGTTTTTAAGCAGAAAAATGGTCCAGATGCTTTTTTGTTAGAATGCTTTTTCTCTTAACCGCTGAACAGACTTCTCCCTCTTCTGAGTCGAGCACGCGCCCCAGACAGAGCTGTGACGTCACTCAAATGCTCCTTTTTAGTAAATTAAATAAAAAAAACACACATCGCCGTGTTTATGATGACTTATCGCGTGAGTTGGTTTGTATTTTATCGGATTATTATGAAACCGTATCATTGCGACACTGTTTTTTTTTTTTTTAATTTCCTAGAATTTGGTTAAAGTTTCATGTGTAATGGAAACAGAACCCAGGGCTGCTGAGTGTTTCTGCATGGTGCGTTCCCTGAGCACCGGATATCGGCAGTAAAACGAAGCAGTTTATCTGAGAAAACATGGAACACCGGCACTGATCTGGATATAATCGATTGATTAAATAGTGTCGACGTTTTTTCTGAAAAACTGATTTGTTTTGTTGCGGATTGTGTAAAAATGACAAAGTTTGTAATGGACTGAGTTGGGCCGAGTGGCTGTTCGCTTATGTCCAGAGTTCAGGGAATGCATCATGTGCAGATTCTTGTCTGCTGTGGGATCTGTCAATCAACCTGTTCAGAGGTTTAAGGAAAATAAAGGGACGGGTGCATTAGACTGAATTAAAGCGTTTGAGGAGCGTAGATACACTAATAATAGTTATAATTAATTAATAATAATTGATTAATAAGTTATAATTTTGTTAAAAACATTTCATTTGGTCATTACCTCAAAATGTGACAAGATCTGTTGAGATTAATAGAGTTCTGAATATTGATGTCTGTTTCCTAGCTTGTTGTCATTATTGATAATTATGCTAAGAAATCAGTGTCTTCACATAGAGAAGTATCATTATGTATTATTAATAATGTAGAACTAAAGGCAAACTAAGCAAATTTATTATTTCAAACTGGTAGCCCTTCGTATGATTCAGTACCCATGAAGTAGCCCGCAGTTTCAAAAAGGTTGGTGACCCCTGGTCTGAAGGGACTGTTTTCCTCCCCCCCCCAGGTGTTTCTACGGGACCTGGAGTGGGGGCGGCAGCAGCAGCCCAGCTTCTGGAAGAGGCTGCACTTTCGTAAGGTGGAGAGGGGAGTCCGGAAAATTATGCAGATGGTGGAGGAAGACACTGCCTCCAAAGGAAACACCAAGTAACCAGAAGATCTATTTTTGTTTTTTTGCTTTTTTTGGGGGGGTGCTGGACCCACATGTGGAAAATATGCAACAGGCATAGTTTTTATAGGGTTTTGTAAAGGCTATGTTTTCAAATTAAAGTCTCAAGATTTGATTTTTCTCATATTTAAATTTGAATAAAGATTTAAATAAAGAAACCACTGTGAGGCAAAAAAATCAAGTTTGGTTTTCTAATGAAAAGTGTTTTGTTATACATGCACAAGTGACATAGTAGGCCATGTTTTAAGACTACATTTTGTCGTTACCCCATGTGATTTTTGCAGTTAGTCAACCATTTTGGCAGCAATATGAACAGCGCCACAGTGAGCACCACTGCTGAAACTTTCAAGCCATCAGAGTATTCATCTCACTTTAATTTACATGACTTTGAGTAAATGTTACAATACAGGCAGTGTATTAACATCACGTACGTAACATTAGCATGGGAAACAGGAGGGTCAGAGTGTTGTTTGTTGACATTAGCTTGGCTAATGCGTTTGGTTGTCATTTTTATTTTTTTATTCTCTGGAGATGGAAGATAGTTGAAAATAGACCGTATATAGTCTGGACTACATTTTGATTGCATTGTTAGGACTTGCTGACTTAAACACCGTTATCCCCACAAATTGCATGCAACGAACTGTGGGTTTACACCAGTGTCAATCTGAAACCACGATTATAGCATAATGAAAGTAAGTAAGCTTTGTTTACGGTACCATACGTGATATGAAGTATTAGCTTCACAAACGGGATCCGACCGCTGGGTGGTCCATCTTTCAGTCTTGTTTTGCTCCTTTTAATGGCGCTGATCCTCTTAACTCACCTCTCCGCATCTTTAGGAATGCGAAAAAATGACGTGCAGTGTTCCCCCGCTTATTTCCGTTTCTAACTCAAGACGTTTGTATGACGAATTTGAGTCCGAAGGAGGTGCTGAGCTGCTGAGGTGATCTCCGCACTGCCGGAAAAAAATCCTAATATGTTGAAGAAGATAATCGGGGAGAATAATTATCATCCTCAGCAAGTGTTTATTATTAGATTTAGGATGAAGCACGCTCTTGATTTTGAAGTGTGGAGAGACACTCTTCGGACTAATTGCTGTCGAGGGGTTTCAAAATGGAGGCAGCTATAACAGGAAGCTACAGAGACGGCTTTGGTCTGAATTCGCAGGAGCCGGAGGTGAAGCATTTTCTATGGGTGACGTGACACCTCGCTTTGTCCAGTGAATTAATAAATGTCAAAGGTTCAAATCCCGTAAATCTTACTGCTCCAGGCTTTTTCTTTTACAGCTCTATTCCGGAATATGAATGATTTGGTGTTATAGAATTCTGCTCGGACAAAAACCGCAATTGTTAATTTCTCCTTCATGATGAACCGGTTGGTACTTTAGTGTTCTGAAAAGAATGCCTTCCATAGGTCACTACCAAATCAGAGTCTATTATTGGTCAACCTGGTTTAACTTGCAACGCGTTCAACACCCGCATGTTTTGTATGTAGAACCTAAAACTGGTCATAGAAACTTGAGTACCGATGCATGAACAAAACTTTTCACTGGCATTGGCCACTTGAATATGCATTGCACAGGTCTGTGTAAAAGTAGCTTGAGAGCAGCACATACGGTATTCAGAGTCAACTTGCTGATAAATGATGAGTGTCATTAACGGTGATAGAGCTGCTGTTTTATTGTTTATCTGCTTTCTTTATTTCAAATCTTTGAGAAAATTGACAAGGTAAAGTGCAAAAAAATGAAACTAAAATATTAAACATAACAAATATATACATTTCTCTGTGTATTTATTAATGCCAATATCCTCTCTAATTATTATTATTATTTTTAATATATATTTATTTTGTCCTCCACACTAAACTTCAGGCAGGTTTAGAAAGTGGTTAGATGTTATAAAATTAGAAAAAAAATCACAAACCCTCACTTTTGACCTCAGTCTTGGTTCTACTAGCATTTCCCTAAATTTATTCTGGTATAAAGGTTATTTTTGAGTTTCATGTATTTTATTGGGTCACAGTTTGACACTGAATGCCCTTCCTGATGCAGCTTCCAGCACACACAGGCTCTGGGTGTCCCCTTGTGGTTTCTAAAGAATGAAAGTGTCAGTCACATGCCGCAACATTTTTGGTCAGATGTAAAAATAATCTAAAAAAAAGGGGTTTTAAAGTCCCCCTTTGATGAAAATAATTTTTGTAGTTTTTAACATGTCTGTGTGGCATTGTTCTTATGAAAGAGAACAAATGGAATAGGACACAGGATTTTTTGTTGAGGTTTATCCAATACTTACGGTAGCAGGACTGAGAACGCTGGAAAATTTCCACCAGACTCCATGGAGCTTCTTGATGTGACCACGGAAATGTGAACGGCGGCTCATTTGACCGCAGTTGGAAAGGATTGTAAATCAATGAAAGAGCATTTTGATGTTAGCTTTCATTATTTTATCAAGAACTCTGATGTAGCAGTTTAGGGGGAATATGAAATATTCAACTCCAAATCTAATTGAAGTTATTAATTTTATTAATTGAAAATTGTATCAAATTAACCTCGGGGCACCACTTTCGTAATGAAGGAAAATATTACTCATTAATGATCATCTGCTACTTCTAATCAATAAGTAATAATTAATCAGTCTCTTACTTCAGTAGTAAGTATCTTCACTCTTTGAAGGGACGTCTTCAATGAACGTATAAAATGATGAGACAAAACAACGACGGTACATCAATGATTATTTATTGTATAAAATTGGATTAACAAACAGGATTATTGAGTATAAGAGCACAGAATTGATTATAACTTTCAGAGGTAAAAGATAGAAGCAAACTTTCAGTAACTAGCAAAAATAATAAAGAAAGATAAAATAAAGAATAAAACAAAGTAAAATTATGTAAATTAGGCTGAGGATGTGTGTGTGTAAATGTATGTTCTAAGATGTAATAAACGTTTTAGGAGAGCAGAGAGGAGGTGTTTATAATGTAAAAAGGAGTAATTTAACAACTAAGATTCTAAATGAGCAGACAACTAACTCTGACCACAAACAGCAACTTTTTGGAGCAGGAAACTCCTCACCACAGTCTGGAGGTCTGGTTCCGTTCGATCCAACGAACCCAGGTGAAGATCCCTCGTTCGTTGGAGAGCTTCGAGGCGTGACTCTGACCGAGATCCCAGCCAAGTGCAGGAGTTCGAATCTTGACCCACAGGAAGATTCGGTTCAGTTCTGCTCAAGTTCTGTTAACTTCGTCTCAAGTGGTCGAGGATAGGTTATCCACAAAAAAGGGTAGCAACCAAAATCAAATGTTTCAAAGCTGGTCGGGCTAAAAAAACATATTAATTATTTGGTCGCTAAGAATTAGAGAAAAAGAAAAATTAGATTCTATACGAAAGTTAAAATGACTTGAAGGTTCTATTTACGAAATGAATTGGAGAAAAAGGTTGCACAAAAACTCTAAGCATACACAGAAGTTTTCTCCTCTCGGAACTCCTAAAATGTTTAAAGTTTTCTCCTTTGTTCTAAGTTGTCTGTCTCTGTAGCTTGTCTGTCTTCATCTCATCTTCATCTGTTCTTCATCTGATCTTCTTCTCATTCTGTGTGTAACTGTTCTAACTAACTTCTCCCAGCTCTGAGAGAGGACTTCTCCACAGGGATTGGCTGAGAGGTAACCAATCAGAATGATTGGAGTAAAATTTACGATCTTTCCTATTTTAAATGATCTCATGTTACCTGATCCTGTGTCTGTGTCTGTGGGCAGATATGAGGTCTAAAAAAAAACACTTCTTGACAAGAAAAATAAAAGAAACATCATACCCTTTTTATAAGAATGTCTCATTCTAACACGTGACTAGTAAATTGATATCACATTTAAAAGATGATATATATATGAAAAGAATTTAATAATAAAAAAAAACATATATGAAACCAAAAAAAGAAAGAAAGGGAAGAAAGAGAGAAACTCTTTATCTTAACCCTATTTCACATAAACATGCATCACTTTTAGGTAAATTCACAATTAAAACAACAAATATGAGTGTATTTACCTTGAAACAAAGAAACAAGGAATGCATGTTTGACAAACATTTGGTGCACTTCAAAGTTGTTTTTTTTTTATTTTTTTTTTATATATGGCAGTAAAGTTTCCCACCGCTTTCAGGAAACCTGCGAAATGTCACATGTCAACGATTGTAAATTTTGTTGATTAGCTTCAAAGAGAGCTTTGTGAAGAAAGCGGGATGTTTCTTCCCGTAAAATGCAGTACCATCACCCGACCATCAGATATGGCTCCAGATGCAGCCCTCCTTCTTCTCCAGAGAGGAGTTTTATGACGCCTTCACTGGGATGTTAATGCTATCTTTCGGGGTTTTAAGACAAATGGTTTCTTGGAGGGGAGGGGGAGTCGACACTTTAATTAGTCAGTTACTTAGTGAGTGAATTCTTGTTCCAGGGTCTGGAAACACAAATTGTTCCATTTGGGGGCCTTGACTGCTACACTGAATGAATGTATTGATCACAGCAACGTCAATAAACATTGGAGAATTAGCTAAAAGAGTCTTTGGTGAACTGGAAGGAGAAAGAATCAGGATTTTGGAGGAAGTTCTGTCCATGAAGATCTTCACTTCGTGAAGCTTCGTTTAGTGAAACTCAAAAATCAATGATAAAAAAAAAGTTCAGCGCACTGTCTTGTGGGGTCCAGATGACAACACCTTAAGTGTAAACAAGCTAAGGAGAGGGGAAGGGTTAAAACACCACTGGGAACATTTTTGTAACCCTTGTGCTATCCTAGGCATGTTTACAGTAAAAGTGGGCTTGTCTGGACCCGACAAGATCACTTTTTTTTGAAGATTTTTTGTCTTCACTGGTGTCTGTGGCAGACATAAAATCCTGTCCACCTTTTCATGGGAGGGATCACAGATCAATGTAAGTGTGGGGTCAAATAAGATAGCACAAGGGTTAAAATAAAAAAAAATGTAAAAAAAATTATTGGGCGACTTTTCAATTCAAATCATCAATTTTCTTGACCGCTTCTTCCCTTTCGGGGTCGCGGGGTGCCGGAGCCTATCCCGGCCACTGATGGGCGAAGGCGGGGTACACCCTGGACAGGTCGCCAGTCTGTCGCAGGGCCTCAATCACACACACATTCACTCTCACATTCACACCCAGGGACAATTTAGAGTCACCAATTAACCTATGAAGCATGTTTTTGGACGGTGGGAGGAAGCCGGAGTCCCCGGTGAAAACCCACGCATGCACGGGGAGAACATGCAAACTCCACACAGAAAGATCCCAGCCGGGAGTCGAACCGGGGCCTTCTCGCTGTGAGGCGAGAGCGCTAACCACTTGCGCCACCGTGCAGCCCTCAATTCAAATCAATTTTATTTATATAACCCAAAAATTAAAAAGAAAATTTGCCTCATTGGGCTTCATGCAGGTAATTTTACAAATGCAGAAAATTTGTCATAAAATATGAACAATAGCTAAAAACTAAACAGACTAAGTAAAACTGGTTAATGTAGCCACGAGGGGGCCCAAGCCAGGGTCTCGTTGTGCCGGTCCCAAGCCCAGATAAATACAGAGGGTTGTGTCAGGAAGGGCATCCGACGTAAAATCTTGCCAAATCAAATATGCGAATCAGACCTACGAAATCCATACCGGATCGGTCGAGGCCCGGGTTAACAACGACCGCCATCGGTGCTGTTCACCGACAGGGTGCCGGTGGAAATTGGACTACTGTTGGTGGAAGAAGGAGAGGAGGAAGGCGGGTTCGTAGGGAGAGAGAGAAGAGGAAAGTCACTAGTGTTGGACTGAGAGTTGGGACTTTGAATGTTGGAACTATGACAGGAAAGGGTAGAGAGTTAGTGGACATGATGCAGAGGAGAAAGGTAGACATACTGTGTGTCCAGGAGACCAGGTGGAAAGGTAGCAAGGCTAGAAGTTTAGGAGCAGGGTTCAAGTTGTTCTATCATGGTGGAGATGGGAAGAGAAATGGAGTAGGAGTTATCCTAAAGGAGGAGTTTGTTAGGAGTGTTGTGGAGGTAAAAAGAGTGTCAGATAGAGTGATGAGTCTGAAGATAGAAATGGAGGGTGTCATGTTCAATGTTGTTAGTGGGTATGCCCCACAGGTAGGATGTGAGCTGGAAGAGAAGGAGAAGTTCTGGTTGGATCTTGATGAAGTGATGATGAGCATCCCTGGAAATGAGAGAGTTGTCATTGGTGCAGATTTCAATGGTCATGTTGGTGCAGGAAACCGAGGTGATGAGGAGGTGATGGGCAGGTTTGGTATCCAGGAGAGGAATGTAGAAGGACAGATGGTGGTTGATTTTGCAAAAAAGATGGAAATGGCGATAGTGAATACATTCTTTGAGAAGAGACAGGAACATAGAGTGACCTATAAGAGTGGAGGTAGAAGCACACAGATAGACTACATCTTGTGTAGACGGTGTAATCTGAAGGAGATCAGTGACTGTAAAGTAGTGGTTGGTGAGAGTGTTTCCAGACAGCACAGGATGGTGGTGTGTAGAATGACTCTGGTGGTGAAGAAGATGAAGAAAGAGAGGGCAAAGGCAGAGAAGAGGACAAACTGGTGGAAGCTGAAAAAAGAAGATTGTTGCATGACTTTTAAGAAACAGTTGAAACAGGCTCTGGGTGGTCAGGAGGTACTCCCAGATGACTGGATAACTACAGCTAATGTGATCAGGGAGACAGGTAGGAGTGTACTTGGTGTGTCATCAGGAAAGAGAGTTGATAAGGAGACTTGGTGGTGGAATGAGGAGGTGCAGGAGTGTATACGGAGTAAGAGACTAGCTAAGAAGAAGTGGGACACTGAGAGGACTGAGGAGAGTAGACAGGAGTACAGGGAGATGCAGCGTAAGGTGAAAGTAGAGGTGTCAAAGGCCAAACAAAGAGCTTATGATGACTTGTACGCTAGGTTGGGTAGTAAGGAGGGAGAGACTGACCTGTACAGACTAGCAAGGCAGAGAGATCGAGATGGGAAGGACATGCAGCAGGTTAGGGTGATCAAGGATAGGAATGGTAATGTGGTGACAGGTGTCAGTGGTGTAATGGAAAGATGGAAAGAATACTTTGAAGAGTTGATGAATGAAGAGAATGAGAGAGAACAAAGAGTAGAAGAGGTGACGGTTGTGGAGCAGGAAGTAAGAAAGATTAGTAAAGGTGAAGTGAGAGGGGCTTTGAAGAGGATGAAGAGTGGAAAGGCTCTTGGTCCTGATGATATACCTGTGGAGGTATGGAAGTGTCTAGGAGAGATGGCAGTGGAGTTTTTGACCGGGTTGTTCAACAGGATCTTAGGTGGTGAGAAGATGCCTGAGGAATGGAGGAGAAGTGTGATGGTGCCCATTTTTAAGAATAAGGGAGATGTGCAGAGTTGTGGTAACTACAGAGGAATAAAGCTGATGAGCCATACAATGAAGGTGTGGGAAAGAGTAGTGGAAGCCAGACTAAGAGCAGAAGTGAACATTTGTGAGCAGCAGTATGGTTTCATGCCAAGAAAGAGCACTACAGATGCAACATTTGCTTTGAGGATGTTGATAGAGAAGTACAGAGAAGGTCAGAGAGAGCTCCACTGTGTCTTTGTAGATCTGGAGAAAGCTTATGACAGAGTGCCCAGAGAGGAACTATGGTATTGTATGAGGAAGTCTGGAGTGACAGAGAAGTATGTCCGAGCAGTGCAGGACATGTATGAGGGCTGTAAGACAGTGGTGAGGTGTGCTGTAGGGGTGACAGAGGAGTTCAAGGTGGAGGTGGGATTACATCAGGGATCAGCTCTGAGCCCCTTCCTGTTTGCAATGGTGATGGACAGACTGACGGATGAGGTTAGACAGGAATCACCATGGACTATGATGTTTGCAGATGATATTGTGATTTGTAGTGAGAGCAGGGAACAGGTGGAGGTGGAGTTAGAGAGGTGGAGGTTTGCCCTGGAAAGGAGAGGAATGAAGGTTAGCCGCAGTAAGACAGAGTACATGTGTGTGAATGAGAGGAACCAGAGTGGAAGAGTGAGGTTACAGGGAGAAGAGATAAAGAAGGGGGAGGAGTTTAAGTATTTAGGGTCAACAGTACAGAGTAATGGAGAGTGTGGAAAAGAAGTGAAGAGGAGAGTGCAAGCAGGTTGGAATGGGTGGAGAAAAGTGTCAGGTGTGATGTGTGACAGAAGAGTTTCAGCACAAATGAAAGGAAAGGTGTACAAGACTGTGGTGAGACCAGCCATGTTGTTTGGACTAGAAACAGTGGGACTGAAGAAAAGACAGGAAGCAGAGCTGGAGGTAGCAGAGATGAAGATGCTGAGGTTCTCTTTGGGAGTGACCAGGATGGATAGGATCAGGAATGAATACATCAGAGGGACAGCACATGTTAGAGGTTTTGGAGATAAAGTCAGAGAGGCCAGACTGAGATGGTTTGGACATGTTCAGAGGAGAGACAGTGAATATATTGGTAGAAGGATGCTGAGTCTAGAGCTGCCAGGAAAGAGGTCTAGAGGAAGACCAAAGAGGAGGTTTATGGATGCAGTGAATGAAGACATGAAGGTGGCTGGTGTTAGAGTGGAGGATGCTGAAGACAGGCTTAGATGGAGGAAACTGATTCGCTGTGCCGACCCCTGAAGGGAAAAGCCCTAAGTAAAAGAAGAAGAAGTTCGTAACCATTGTGCTATCCTATACATATTTACATTAAAAGTGGGGTCATCTAGACCCATGACAGACATAACATCCTTGGCAGACGTAAACTCCTGTCCACCTTTGTCATGGGAGGTTCACACATCAATATAAAAGGTGGGGTCATCTGGACCTTAATTTTGATCGGGTCATGAGTGACATTTCCGGACTTATCAGTAATAGATGTTATTGAGGATTTTTATTTATTAGTTTTAAGCTGATTAGCTAGAAATTTGCCAGATCTATTAGAGTTTTCTTTCTAGTCTAAGTCTTTGCATTTGGAATTGCGTTTGTTTTTTATGTCATTTAACTGAAGCTTTAATTTTTTTTTAAATCTCCCAAAATGTGTTTTTGTGCAGAAGCAGCATAAGCAGTCTCCAGTTTATTTATTTATTTTATTTTCCAATTCTATTAAATCTGCTTTCTCTTTACATTTTTTTAAGTTGAATAAGAAATGATTTTCCCTCTCATGACTGCTTTAGCTGTTTTCCAGAGAACACATGGTGAGATGTCAGGAGTATTGTTAAATTCTCAGAAGGTTGCCCACTCTTTTCAATAAACTCTTGATCTTTTAACAGAGATGTATTAAACCTCCAGGTGGAACCCGAAGGTGTTGCTGCTTCCCTGACAATATTTACAGAAACTGGTGCATGATCACTGATAACAATTGGATGAATGCTGGAGCTTTTAACATCCTTAAGAAGAGATTTACTGATTAATAAATAATCTTAATTAGAGTGTAAGTAGTGAACTGGAGAGAAGAAGGTGAACCCTTTAGTGTTTGGGTGACATGAGCGCCAAACAACGCAGAGACGTAGATCGTTCATGTACTGCTTCAGAATACTTGCAGACCGCCATGTATGCTGGTGCAAGTTCGACGCATGCTGAGTCTATCAAGTTCGGGGTACAGAATAAAATTGAGGTCTCCTCCTGTCAGAAATGTAGAGTCCGAGTGAGCTGAGAGTGACTTGAAAAATCTGTGAATTAAGGAGTCGTCGTCAATATTCGGACCGTACAAATTTGCTATACATAAATGAAGATTCTGAATAGATATAGTAATAATTACATATCTTCCCTCTGGATCAATAACTGTATCTTTATGAGTAAAAATAATATTTTTATTAATTAAAATGGCTACTCCTCTTTGTTTGGAGTTGTAACTAGCAGCATAGATGGATGGAAACTGCGAGCAGCACATGACATGTTCAGTTGATTTGGATAAGTGGGTCTCCTGCAGTAAAACTATATCTGCTTTTAAATCATTCAGGTGGTTTAAAACTTTCAGCCTCTTGGGTCCAGAGTTCAGTCCACGAACATTCCAGCTAATGATGTTCAGATTAGACATGACTACACTGACTGGGGGGGTGTGAAGCTGCATAGTACGTGCACCTGCTGTGCCCGTGAGCGCGCGTGCCCGCTGACCGGTGCGCAGTGAAGCGTTGTGCGTTGGAGCGCGTGGGTGCTTTCTGGCTGCGTGAGCTGCATGTGGGGTGTGTCCTGTATAAACCTATGTGATGTGTTTGCAGCATGTCAGCGAGTGTGTGCGGGATCACGTGTGTATGCCTGCGTGCGCGACTCTGTCGAAGGTGATCTGCAGGACAATTACGCTTGGAGGAGAAGGTGGTGGAGCTCTTCTTCTCCATGACCAAGGTATCGAAGTAATCGACGATGTACTTCTCCAGGTCCTCCAGGCTGTCAAAAACGTAACAATCTTTTCCAAACATGTCTTAATTGTCTGAATATTTATATGGCGGTATCATGAAAAAGCTGGAAATGTTTGTTTAGCTACTCAGCACCGCCAGGTTAACTCACCACACTCCTCTCGTGGGTCTCGCAATGCTACAGCATGCTCCTCCCCCAGAACCCAAGTTTATTTTAATTTGTCAAAATTTTGGCAATGACCAACAGACAGCACTTTTAAAGCCCAATTTATAGAGAAAAACAGACAGAAAAAGTACATTTAGGGTTTGGTTTCCCTTTAACATGGGAGTTTTCACTATGGGCAAACTGACCACCACAAAAGGTGTAAAAATAGCTGCCAACTCTGCAAGGAAAGACAGCTCTTTTAACCTTTCAACACCAGAGCTTTTATTAATTTATTCACCAGAGTGTTTATGTTCTTTAATCTATTGTAACTTTTCAACCGTTAAACCAATCAATGTGATTCCAGCAGATTCTGATGGAGAAAAGCGACTAATGCTGCCTCAGGTGCTAAAGAGTTGGATCCTCAATCATTGATTAACAGCAGATGGTGTCATGAGGATCAGGTGTAGGAGAGCGGATCCACACTCAGCAGCAGCTTTCAGCTCAGAAACCTGGGCGCTGTTCCAGAAACTATGGAATGTTGCATATCCGGGTAAGTTTTAGCATAAGTTCGTGGATATCCTCCACTTTTGGTTCCAAAATCAGCGGTTGTCTTCGGGGCATGTCAGTAACCATAGCAACTAAGTTTGTTTCTGACAGGTTAGAGCCTGGCAAGCCTTACAGTGATCTTGTGGACGTAGAAGCACAGATTTTACAAAAAGAGGATAAAAGCCTTTCAAAAACATTAAAGGCTTTTTCTGCTTTGAGAAGTCCACGCATATTGGCTGTTTTTTTTTCCAAAGATCATTCAGAAAAAGATATTCCGTTTTAAAAGACTTGTAATTTAATTTGGCAACATCTTGGAAACTTTGCTGAGAATAAAAACATTTTCTGTGAGAAATAAAATAATGTACAATTAAGTAAAATGTCTTCACAAAACCTTTGACATTTCAAAATATAATTTATTTCACGTAGAAGAAAAAAAACTGTAAGACAGGAATAAAAAATGAAAGTTTTCTTGTTTTTTAACCATTTCTTCTAAAATTCAAAGTATTTTCAGGACTGAAGAACTAAGACAGATTTTCATACTTTAGTGTTAAGGTTTTCCTCTGATTCTCCACCAGATATCAGCATTGTTCCAACATTCTTCCAGATGCCTTTACCTAAAAATACTGTTTGACCTTCTGAGTCAGATGACAAAGGCAGGGGGGACTTACCAAAGGTAGGTGCTTACCGGAGCCCCCAACGCTTTGGAGAGCTGTACACTTAAAATAAAAATAAAAAATCTAAAATAATTTAGAAGCGTATTAAAATTTAACTCTTGTCTTTAAAAAAAAAAAAAGAAATCCTTAAATTGACATGACTTCTCATGTGAAAGTGTTTTGTCCTCCCCCGTCCCTGTGTAGCAATGGACTATTACATAACCAGCAAGCTAAAATATATGAAGAATACATTTACTTTTAACATTTAAATAGAATTTTACTCTTTAAATTCATATCACAACATTTGCAGTCTTGACATTGATGATGTCTAAAGATTTTTTAAGAAATAATTATTGCAACCGCTGCAGAGGGCCCAATGTTATTGTCATCTGGGGCCCCAAACTGCTACATCTGCCACTGACCCCGATCACTCCTCACGGCAGATTGCGCAATCCCAACTGGGTTGGGCATGTACCTTTTATTTACTCGGCTTATTTACTATGCTAATAATTGTGATGCTTTATGATTTCAATGTTGATCTGTTAAGCTGACAATCAAGATTGTATTTCATAAACAGCTGCAAAAAAGACAGCTTTATCCCTTTTACACTGGAGCTTCAGTTCTACTGTTTACATTCTTTTGGCTGTTAAAATCTTCAGTTATTACAGTTCAGGTAATTCCAGCAGTAAGTGTAGAAATGCAGCCTTGCACTGATGTTATCAACATAAATCAGCTCATTTGTATGAAGAGAAAAGCGTGTTGCTACGCAGATATTTCAAACTGAAGTGGAATTTCTGCTCTAAAAAAGTCGCCTCCCCCCCATCAGATTCTGCTGGTTCTTGGTAAAAAACACCTATGGTTCACCATGCCACAAGCTCTTCCAAACTGCATTTTTTGTCTGCTCTGGATTTACAATGAATGTGAATATTAGGCTCAATTTGGTTTTCAGATGTCCATTATTTCAGCACATGCTAAAAACAGTATGTTCATCAGAGTGGCTCTCTAAGGGAGCTCTGCAGTCAGTCTGCTTTCGATTGAAGTTTTGTTTCAACAACCAGCCGTGAGGCGAAACCTGGCAAGCCTCTGGAGTTCAAGTGGGTCAGAACAGAACCAGGTCAAAACAGCATGGGTGTTTCATAAAAAGGCTTTAATGATGGGTTTACTGTAGTTACAAACATTTGAGACACACAGGCATGTTTTAATAGTTGGAAACAGTGATGAGAGCAGAGACAGAGTTCCAGCCCGGACTGCATCACTGCTCTGACAGACCAACAGCCTCGGCCACACAGGTGACCATTAACCTGTTGACTCCGCCCCATCAGTGTCCTGTAGAATCAGCCCTGAAGTTCCATCTGGATTTTCCTTAAAACTTCCAGAGTCTGAAAACTGATGGATGTGAGACGACATTAAACAAATATTCCCCAGGTTCGAGGATTCTAATTCATGTCATGCATTCATTCCTGTAGTTTGGATGAAAGTGTTTTCCGGCTGGATGCTGTGTGGCTCTGATGGAGCACTTTCACCCGTGTGGCAGTGAGCTGCTGTGCTAAAGGTGAGACGAGTCCTGGAAGACTCCTGCTGAGGACGGCAGTGAGAATGGACAGCAGATGAATGAGGGCTCTGGGTTTCCCTGAGAGAACACAACCAGCTTCTGAAGACGGATGGATGGAGGATGGCCAAGCGTGCACATCATGGATGAGGGGTGTTCATCTCTGAGGAAACGATTCTCAGGTGTGGACTGAACATTTTTGCTGCTTTAAACCAGACTTTCAGAGCTTGAAGAACTGTCTAACCGTCCAGCTACAGACCATCCCCTCTAAAACAACAGCACACATGAAGGGTCATCACTTCCCAGGATGTCGCCCCCTTTTCTTCACGGGTGTGTTTGTGCCCTGAATCCAGGCTTTTGACAATGATTCCAGGTCTGGTCATGAAGAAAACCAACCTCAGAGGAGCAAAAATGGTTTTACCTAGAAACAGACAGCTGAAGAAGAGCTGTCTGAGCTTTCCGTGTGTGGAGAGAATAACTGCTCACAAGAAGACGGTCCACCCTCCACCTGTCAGAGCCAGCAGCCCAGAGAGAAGAAGAGCTAACTCTGACAGCACAATTAGGAAGTGACCAAAGGAGAGATGTTTGAGAACAAATCCCTCCTAAAGAATGACTGAGCTTCTCCAAATTGCACCTGAACAAACCTCAAGACTTGTGGGAAGACATTCTACAGACACGTCCAACCAAATGATTGAGAGGCACAATGGTGGAGGGATGATGATGTGGGCTTGTCTGCAGGAGCTGGACAGCTAACAGTAACAGAGAAGCATCATTACAAGGTAATGTGTGGCAGCAGATCCACAGTTAGCTGATGAGAAGAAGATGCTGAAATTATCCATGAAAATTAGACTTGCAGTTGAAGGATCGCTGATCAATAGCGTAACATTTCCTCTGTTGTCTTTAATCTGAGGCTGTTTTTTTCTGGTTGAAAATCATTTCATTCTGTCCTTGCAGGTCTCAGCAGAAATTGTGGAGTTGGTTTATCCAGTATTGTGCCGAAAAAACTGTCTTTAGTGCAATACTCATTCATCACTGTGCTTTAGCATACTGACTCTGGAAGAAGAACATCCTCATCCCAGGATCACACAACTAAACCCTGATGATCAACGTGCAGCTACACTAAGACGTACTGCCATCTGCTGGAGGAAGTAGACATGGTCTAATGTTGAGGATAGTGGTTAGAGGAAGCAAGTTCAGGAAAAGAAAAAGTCTGATCATTGCAACACCAGAGTCCCTCTGTGTTATAGAAAAGCGTTAATACGAGGGGGGCGTAAAGTAACTGTGGGTTATGATACAGAGATGATGCCGTCAGTCGGCCCATGTCAGCCTCCTCCCCCCAGGAAGGAAAGCGGCAGGTTCTCAATCACAGCCTCACGTTCAGTAAGGCTGGAATGAGGGTGGGGTGAGAGTCTGGACAGGAAGAGCTGCAAAGGCACCATCCATGCTTCACGCTGCAAGCGTCTCCGTGGAAACGTCAATATGGAGAAACATGGGAGAATCTGTAGAGAAGAGATGAGGTCAAAGACACTTTTCATTTGAAGAAATTGCACGAGCTTAAGGACAGCAGAGGACCTTCATCGTCTTTACTCCTAAACCCTCAGTAAACATCAGCTCTCTCAGAGTTCACTCAGCAGAAACGTTCCAAGCAGGATTGATCTACGAGCTTCACAGAAAAACATGAAATACAGCTACCATATCAGTTTTCTTTTGTTTAAAACATGTTCCAAAACAGTTCCTGGCGTTTACAGGCAGAACGTCAAATCCCCTATGGTAGGGCTCTACAACCTTTAATGCTAAAAGAGCCACAAAGTCCCATTTTATTTTTTTAAAATCCCAAATAATTATGCTTTTTTAACAATTAAGCATTTAACTTAAAGGGGCCCTACCATGAAAATTCTACTTTTTGAGGTTTTAAATGCATTCTAGTGTTCAGTCCTCTCAATAAAGAACCCCAAATAGGTATTTTGATCCATTCATGCATGTAAGAGTAATCCTCTAAAAACCTGCACTGTCTGCAGCAGCCCCTCCCACACCCACAAAAATGAGTGGTTGGAAACATGCTGACATAAGATTGTTGCCAACAGTTCCCTCCAGGAAGAGTCTGTGCTGTAAACTTCCTCCCCCAGACTACAACAAAAACACACCCACCTTCTTCAGTGAGCTGTGGCAGGAGATAACTACCTTCCTGTACCAGGGACCTTTCTCTGACCCATTTTTTAAATGTAATCTCTCTTCGTTTCCAATCGGACCGAATTTTCGAGAGCGGAACAACTGAACCAAAACGACCACAGTCTTGTGATGTAAACACGTTAGAAACGAGGTGATCGGTGAACTGCAGACAAATGTAGAGCATTAGATTGTCATGTTATCCAAATGGAAATAATTGATCCAACTGTTTACTTGTTAGAACATTTATTTTAACACCACTAAAAAAACGTATAACTTTTTTTTTGTGTCTCCTATGTGGTGCGAGCGCGCGGGCGGGCTACTGCGGGGACGTCATCTTAAAGGCTTAACAGAATTCTCTTATGAACAATGTCATAACACCACAACGATGAGACATGGAAACTCATTAAAATGTGGTCGGATGAATTCATGCTAAATAAAATAACTTTTAACGTGATTAGGGCTGCCACAAACGATTATTTTAATAGTTAATTTTTCGATTAGTCGACTAATCGGTTCGTGCGGTGACTGGATGTAAAACACTCATCTTAACCATCATTATCTTTAAACTTGAGGTCTGTAAGCTATATTCTAACTAAAATAAAGACAATAGTTTATTAATCGTTTAATGAATCATGTAGCTTTTCTCAATTTGTTTCTGGCATTAAAACAAGACTTAAATCAAATGAGGTAATCTGAATCAACTACAGAAAACGTATTAAAACACTGCAATTCTTTTTTTAAAGCTTTAAAACATATATTTAATAAAAATGTGTAAAGTATTTCAAAAGCTATTTGCAGATATAAACACACTCAAAATATTTGCTCACTGAGGCCCATTTATTAAAGCAAAACACTAAAGACATCTTTGAACTGAAGATATTCCTATACATAAAAAACCTGATAATGCCCATATAAACAAAGAAAATAAATAAAAAGGGGGAAATTTATATTTTTAAAAAGAGAGAAAAGCAGGAGATGTTAGAATGTACATCAGTACTTTCATCCTCTCACTACCTACATCCACTGCACATGCGCAGACCGATACTTCATAAATTTCAGTTTGGGAGAGAACCCATTAATCTGTGTTACTTCTTTAATGTTGTGGTTGTTTTGCTGTTTGTTGTCGTTTTAGTGACTTTAAGTTACATTTAATTGTAGCTTAATGCAGATAATGTAATGCTACACTTGTAAACTTAGCTCTGGACTTTTAGGTGAGTTCCTTCACTTCTGGGACTCGTAGTTTTAAATCGTTCCATAACTCTGCAGCAGATCCGTACCGACACACAGCCTCTCTGTCTGCGCGGTGAATGTTTCATAATCCGCTCTTCGAATTTAACGACGTGATCGCGGCGGAATATGAATGAAGCCTTGGACGAGCGGTTCACGTCCAGTGTAAACTCATTATCCGCGCCATCCTCGCAGCGTTTTGTTAGAAGAGCGCAGATTATGAAACGTTCACTATGCAGACAGAGAGGTACTGTAGACACGGATCTGCTGCAGATCTTCTGGTTCATCTCCAAACAGCGCAGTAATGACAGCCGCGACAGCGCTAGCTGTGTTAGCGCCGATGTTAGCTTAGCTAGACGAAGCTCTCTGTTCAGCGTGATCAAACTCACAACATGCTTCATCTTCAGGTGATCATTTATCGCCATCGTGCTCTCATGGAACACAAGATCTGTCGTGCAGAAATTACATTTGACACTTTTTCCTCTTTTATTTTCCTTATGCTTCCCACATTTTTTAGCTAGCATGTTGTTATGAGCCTATCGAGAACTTCCCCTGACATCACTGCGCATGTGTGACAAAGAGAATGGGAGACCCGGCAATAGGTGTGTTTGAGATCCCCAGCGCCTCGCCTGAATCGTCGGCGAGACTAAGCTGCTGCTGGAGGGGGCGGAGAAAGGCGCCTGAGATGAAGGTGAACGACGAGACTGTACGAGATCAAGGAGTTGGGGGTTGAAAGTTAAGATGCCACTCCTCCTAGTATGATTTGTGCTGTTGTGTCTTTCATATTATTTTTTAACATCTTTTAGAGTAAAACAGTTAATAAAATAGCCACCGGATTCATTGCATGGGCACTGTCCCAACTAAATAAATAAAATAAAATTAAAGTTAAGTTTTAGAGACAACAATAACAAATACAACCACAGATTATTTCAAATCTTGTTTATTTTTTCATCAGTGATTCACTACCTTCCAGATAAAGTAAAAAAATACACAGATGCCCTTCATTTAGCGCCAGTTATTTCACACCGAACTACAAGAACTGTGTGGACACCGTTTCCCACAATGCATTGTTTTGTAGTCCTGAAGGCGGCCTGCAGCCAGCGCAGTACCTATTTTCTGGCTGCGCTGGCTTAGGCGCCTTGAACCCGCCCCTTTCTCGCGATACTTCGTGACGGCGCACATTTGACGTCAGTGCAAGAAACTAACCAACATGCACCGCAATCCAGGCTATCTGCACAGTGCAGACAATCTCAAACACGCCTATTAGAAAGCGCCAACCGTAGTTTTAAGATCAAAACAAGGACAAAAACAAACAAAAACTATTATTACTACTATTTTAATTAGTCGAATAATCGTGGGAGCCCAAAAACGTGATCCACATTGATTCTACCAACGTGTGTTTAGCTTGTGTATCTGTAGCGTCTCCAGTAACCATCATGCAGGATTCCTCCGCGGTACCAAAGCTGCAGTAAAAGTGTTGAACGTGGCCTTCATACAGACGCTCAAAATCGATCAGAAAATACAAAGTTTGAAAAGGGGAAAAAAACAGACAAGATTTTGCAGACCGCAGGGCATCCATCTTTCTCTTGACTGAAGAGAGCTTCAGTCACGAGGTTTTGTTTACACATTTTGTTTACGCTGGAGAGACTGGGGAGGCGGGTTCAAGGATTATGTCGTAAAATGGGTGGGACCGACAAGGAGCGAAAGGCGGAGGCTCAGAGACCGAGTCGTTTCAGTTCTGGGTATTAAAACTTCTTCTTCTTCTTCTTTTCCTTTCGGCTTTTCCCTTCAGGGGTCGCCACAGCGAATCAGTTTTCTCCATCTAAGCCTGTCTTCAGCATCCTCCACTCTAACACCAGCCACCTTCATGTCTTCATTCACTGCATCCATAAACCTCCTCTTTGGTCTTCCTCTAGACCTCTTTCCTGGCAGCTCTAGACTCAGCATCCTTCTACCAATATATTCACTGTCTCTCCTCTGAACATGTCCAAACCATCTCAGTCTGGCCTCTCTGACTTTATCTCCAAAACCTCTAACATGTGCTGTCCCTCTGATGTATTCATTCCTGATCCTATCCATCCTGGTCACTCCCAAAGAGAACCTCAGCATCTTCATCTCTGCTACCTCCAGCTCTGCTTCCTGTCTTTTCTTCAGTCCCACTGTTTCTAGTCCAAACAACATGGCTGGTCTCACCACAGTCTTGTACACCTTTCCTTTCATTTGTGCTGAAACTCTTCTGTCACACATCACACCTGACACTTTTCTCCACCCATTCCAACCTGCTTGCACTCTCCTCTTCACTTCTTTTCCACACTCTCCATTACTCTGTACTGTTGACCCTAAATACTTAAACTCCTCCACCTTCTTTATCTCTTCTCCCTGTAACCTCACTCTTCCACTCTGGTTCCTCTCATTCACACACATGTACTCTGTCTTACTGCGGCTAACCTTCATTCCTCTCCTTTCCAGGGCAAACCTCCACCTCTCTAACTCCACCTCCACCTGTTCCCTGCTCTCACTACAAATCACAATATCATCTGCAAACATCATAGTCCATGGTGATTCCTGTCTAACCTCATCCGTCAGTCTGTCCATCACCATTGCAAACAGGAAGGGGCTCAGAGCTGATCCCTGATGTAATCCCACCTCCACCTTGAACTCCTCTGTCACCCCTACAGCACACCTCACCACTGTCTTACAGCCCTCATACATGTCCTGCACTGCTCGGACATACTTCTCTGTCACTCCAGACTTCCTCATACAATACCATAGTTCCTCTCTGGGCACTCTGTCATAAGCTTTCTCCAGATCTACAAAGACACAGTGGAGCTCTCTCTGACCTTCTCTGTACTTCTCTATCAACATCCTCAAAGCAAATGTTGCATCTGTAGTGCTCTTTCTTGGCATGAAACCATACTGCTGCTCACAAATGTTCACTTCTGCTCTTAGTCTGGCTTCCACTACTCTTTCCCACACCTTCATTGTATGGCTCATCAGCTTTATTCCTCTGTAGTTACCACAACTCTGCACATCTCCCTTATTCTTAAAAATGGGCACCATCACACTTCTCCTCCATTCCTCAGGCATCTTCTCACCACCTAAGATCCTGTTGAACAACCCGGTCAAAAACTCCACTGCCATCTCTCCTAGACACTTCCATACCTCCACAGGTATATCATCAGGACCAAGAGCCTTTCCACTCTTCATCCTCTTCAAAGCCCCTCTCACTTCACCTTTACTAATCTTTCTTACTTCCTGCTCCACAACCGTCACCTCTTCTACTCTTTGTTCTCTCTCATTCTCTTCATTCATCAACTCTTCAAAGTATTCTTTCCATCTTTCCATTACACCACTGACACCTGTCACCACATTACCATTCCTATCCTTGATCACCCTAACCTGCTGCATGTCCTTCCCATCTCGATCTCTCTGCCTTGCTAGTCTGTACAGGTCAGTCTCTCCCTCCTTACTACCCAACCTAGCGTACAAGTCATCATAAGCTCTTTGTTTGGCCTTTGACACCTCTACTTTCACCTTACGCTGCATCTCCCTGTACTCCTGTCTACTCTCCTCAGTCCTCTCAGTGTCCCACTTCTTCTTAGCTAGTCTCTTACTCCGTATACACTCCTGCACCTCCTCATTCCACCACCAAGTCTCCTTATCAACTCTCTTTCCTGATGACACACCAAGTACACTCCTACCTGTCTCCCTGATCACATTAGCTGTAGTTATCCAGTCATCTGGGAGTACCTCCTGACCACCCAGAGCCTGTTTCAACTGTTTCTTAAAAGTCATGCAACAATCTTCTTTTTTCAGCTTCCACCAGTTTGTCCTCTTCTCTGCCTTTGCCCTCTCTTTCTTCATCTTCTTCACCACCAGAGTCATTCTACACACCACCATCCTGTGCTGTCTGGAAACACTCTCACCAACCACTACTTTACAGTCACTGATCTCCTTCAGATTACACCGTCTACACAAGATGTAGTCTATCTGTGTGCTTCTACCTCCGCTCTTATAGGTCACTCTATGTTCCTGTCTCTTCTCAAAGAATGTATTCACTATCGCCATTTCCATCTTTTTTATTAAAACGCGCCACAAAAATGACTTGTATTTCATAATTAATTTGTTTTTTTGTGTTCCAAAGGTAATATATGATCATATATATGGGTATAGTTTACTCTGTAAGGATGAAGAAAATCATGGTAGGGTCCCTTTAAATTGGAAATGCGTGACAGTCAAGCATGATGCTTTTTATCATTAGGATTTTGTTATGCTTTTTCTTTTACTCTCAAGGATAAACAACATTTTAATGGAATCTACACAAAAAAACTCAAAACATTTAGAATAAACTGAGTTTTTGATTGTCATTCTCCGAGTATTGAGCCACAAAAACACACAACTCAAAATCATTTTCAATTATGTTAAAATGCATTTGTTCAAAACTTTAACCACTTTAGTGTAATTTACCAAAATAACACATTTTTAGAGACTTTTATATGACTATGAATTAAAAATGCAATTTGAAAGAAATTTCTACAGAATTTCTGACAGTAGATTCAAGTTTTAATGCACATTTGTTTGACATGTTGAAAGTCATCTTAACAGAAAGGAAAACTAATCTAAGAAATAACAAATTTCTCATTTATTCAATCATAAGCATTTTTCATTAAAGCTAAAGAGCCACAATAAAGGGATAAAAGAGCCACATTTGGCTCCGGAGCTGCAGGTTGCAGACCCCTGCCCAGTGACCCCCCTCTCTGTATGTAGGCCCCCTCTTAAAGCCTGATGCTGTAATCCAAGTCTCTGAGGAGGCGGGGCTTCTTACCATGATACATGCTCGGCCTCCTCCTGAGGGTTTGTTCTTCTGGGCCGACCGTCGTCCTCTAAAAACAGAGCAGCATTCAGCCTCACAGCTCCAGAGGCAGCTTCTGTCTGGAATCATCTCTGCTATCTTTCATTTCCACTCTCTCATGACTGACTTCTCATTTGTCATTTCAGCAGCAGTTTCTTGGACAGCTGCTTACCAGAAGGGTTCACCTCGACTTCCTCCAGAAGGTTGGCTGTGGAGCTGGCGGTTCCCAATCTGACAGGTGAGTTAATTACAGTGCAGTGTTAACAATGGGTTCCTCCGTGGTGGTGGGGGTGGGGTTGGGGGCACTTTCAGCGAGGGTGGAGTGCTGTTTGGGGAAGGATACAAATGATGCTTCAGGAGCAGCCGCCTCTTTGCCCTCTCAGAAAAGGTTCTGGCGATTTCAAAGAGTTTCTTCCTGGTTGCTGCAGGAGAATTACAGTTTGATTACAAAGAGCACCTTCAAAACGACACAACCAGCAGGAACCACGGCTTACATTTGCCCATGTGTTTGAGCTTGTCCCTGAATAGGGCGTCCTCTGTCGCAGCCTCCACTGAAGCTGCAGAGCACTGGTGTCCTGCAGACACACAAACACACAACAGCACTGACCACACCAATCAACATCAGCTGCACAAACCGTCAGCAGATCTGCAGAAGCCAGAGGAAGTAGGGTGAGTGATATCTACCTGGGAAACCCTCCATGCTAGATGAGTGATGGGACTTTGCTTTCTTTGACTCATACTTCAAGCGATCTAGAACAGAGAGCAGATGTTATGGTGGGGATGACATAATGCAACATTCAAAGGCTAGCATGCGTCAGTCTCATGATGGAGGAAGACACCCCCAGATCAGCAGATTTTAGAGGCAAATATTCATTCAACTGCACACAAACTCAAACAAATTCTCCAGTGGATCTGTCTCATTTCAAACCTCTGAGCACCAAAACATGTTTTAGGTTTCTGGACTTTAATTCTCTCAACTCAGCTTTATTTATATAGCACTTTCACAGAGCAGGCAGCTAAAACAAAGTGCTGAACACCAAAGACATAAAAGACAGTCACACTAAGACAAGATAAATAGGTAAATTAGAACAATAAAAATGATAAATAAGATGATAAAGCAGTAAAATAATAGTACAAACAGAAGGAGTTTCAAATTGGGTTAAAAGCCAGGGCATAAAAATGAGTCTTTAGACGGGCTTTAAAAATGGGCAGAGACGGTGCTTCTCTGATAAACAATGTCAAAGAATTCCAGAGCCTGGGGCCAGCAACCTCAAAAGCCCTGTCCCCTCTGAGCTTACGCTTGGAGTGTCTCCAGAAGGAGCTGGTCAGCTGACCTGAGGCACCGGGCGAGCGAATAAGGAGAAAGCAGCTCAGAGAGGTACAGCGGAGAAAGACCGCGTAAAGACTTAAAAACAAATAAAATAATCTTAAAATGAATTCTAAAATGTACAGGCAGCCAGTGGAGTGATGCTAAAATTGGCGTGATGTGGTCTCTCTTACGTCCTCCAACCAAGCGGCGAGCAGCTGCATTTTGAACACGTTGGAGGCGTGAGAGAGATGTCTGGCTAAATCCAAGGTAAACTGAGTTACAGTAATCCAGGCGAGACGTGATAAAGGCGTAGATTACTGTTTCAAAATGTGCAGAACATAAAAATGGTTTCACCTTGGAGAGTTGCGGAAGATTAAAAAAGCTTGTTTTCACCACTGAGCTGACCTGGTGATCAAGCTTAAAATGACTATAAAACTTAGAAACCTAAATTAGAAACAGTTGACTTCAAAAAGTTAGTCAAGTCACCAAGATCGATTGAAGATGATCCTCTGAGATCATTTGGTCCAAACACAAGTGCTTCTGCTTTGTTCTCATTGAAGCTCAAGAAACTTAGGGCCAACCAGTCCTTAATATCTGAAAGGGATGATAAAAGCGGGCTAGCTGAAAACCGTCCATCTTTTTCAATGGCAGGTAGATCTGACTATCATCAGCTTACAGGTGAAAAGAAACCCAGTGCCTTCTCAGAATGGACCCTAATGGTAGGAGATACAAAGAAAACAGAAGTGGCCCTAAAACTGAACCCTGTGGGACTCCAAAAGACACCCCAGCTGTTCTAGATTTAAAACCATCAAGATCAACGCACATCGTCCGTCCTGTTAAGTAAGACCTAAGCCAATCTAAAGCGGTACCTCGGATCCCCACCAGGTTCTGAAGCCTAGATATCAGGATATAGTGGTCCACTGTGTCAGATGCCGCTGATAGATCTAGCAGAACCAGAACCACATGATCTCCAGCATCGGTGGCCTGGAGGATGTCGTTACTGACCCTCAGTAATGCTGATTCTGTGCTGTGGCGGGCTCTAAAACCAGACTGGAAGACTTCAAAGATGTCATGAAGACTTAAAAATTCCTCCAATTTTTTTAAATGAAAGGCATCCTGGAGATGGGTCTGAAGTTAACCAACACAGAGCTGTCTAGGCTAGGTTTTTTAAGCAGGGGTTGAATGACAGCGTGTTTAAAAATAGCAGGGAAAACACCAGTAGCCAGACTGGTGTTAATAATGGCAAGGACGGTCTGAGCCACAGTAGGGAAGACCTCTTTAAAATAGCTTAGGAGGGATGGGATCTAGGACAGAGCCCGATGGCTTACTTTGTTTAACTAACTTATCTGAAAGTGAAAGTGGCACTGACTCAAACGTTTCAAAAGTGGCTTAGCAAGGTACAGGGGTCAAGGGGTCAGCAGAAGGAGAAGTAATGGCAGCCCTTATGTTTGTAACCTTGTCAATAAAGAAATCAAGGAAGTTGTTGCACACATCAGAAGAAGCTTCCAATGACCCCGCCTGTGGAGCATTAAGAACAGAGTCTATTGTTTTAAACAGTACTCGTGCTGGTTGGAAGTGATTACATTAGACAAATACTCTTGTCTTTCTGTACAAACAGTAGCCTGAAAAGATTTACAACAGTCCTTCCAAATTTGTAGAGAGACTTGTAGCTTGTCCTTCCATCTACGTTCAGCTTTTCTGGAAGTTCTCCGAGTTTCCCGAGTTGTTGAGCCAGGGCTCATGTTTAGATCTAGGCTTTACTGTCTTTACAGGAGCCACAGAGTCCAGGATGATGGAACAGGTTGAGTGAAACCAGGAACTAAGCTCATCAACATCAGCAGTATGGGAGGGGGTAATGAGCTGGTTATATGCAAATGAGAACTCACTGGCAGAGGAAGAATTAAGAATCCTACATTTCCGAGGAGGCATGCTAGATTTGCGTGTTACAAAAAAGAGCAGTAAGAATAATTTATAATGTAAGTTATCGCCATCACACTTATCAATTATTTCTTAAATCAAAGATACCAAAACTTTTTGATTTAATAGAACATAGAATACTTCAGCTGATGTGCAAAGCAAGACATAAGTTACTCCCAGTACATCTACAACAGGGGTCTCAAACTCGCAGCCCGCGGGATGATGATTTGCGGCCCCCGTCTTCATATGAAAGATTACTGTTCGTGCGGCCCGCAAGGCTGATATGAATGACAGTTGTTGTGTGCAGAGCTGAACGTACCAATCACAGTAAGGTATATGGCTCTGGAGGACGGGACATCGGCGGGCTGTCCAGTACCTCCTCCCTCAATCAGACCTTTGCAAGCACTTTTTTCTCCTCCATGAGCAGAAACAGTCCTCGCGCGAAAGATTGACTGATTCTGCGTGCGTGAATGACGCACGTTCGCGAGCAGAATCTTCGAAGGTGTTTTCCACACTGGACGCGTGCGGTGCGTTCAAGAACGCGGTCTGCGCGGGTTGATGAACGCATGCCCAGCAGGTGTTATCCACACCGAGACGCACGCAGTAGAAGGAAGGATGCTCACTGCGTGCCTGATGTGTGCGTAGAGCTCAAGACCAGACTTAAAAACTTGCGTAGCAACGCGCGATTACGCGCGTTCCAGACGCGGAGGCCAGGAATTCTGGTGTACGCGCCTTTGCATCGACTTTTCATTGAAAGTGTGCGCTTGACTGCGCGCCGACGCAGCCGGTGTGGAAGCACCTTCAGTGAGTGTGCAGCTCTCAGCTCAGAAATAAAGGAGGAGCTGTTAATACAGACATTTAACACTGAATAAAGATAGATTTCCCCCCCTACAACTTTCTTCTTCAAATATCATTAGTATCAGTTAATTTGTTCAAGTTAAACATATATCTCCTCAAAATATTATACGTTTATTATCATTGAAGAACAATTTAAAAAAACTTCTAAAAAATGTGTTTAATTAATTTTTCTCTTTTGTATTTTTATTTTTTTTAGAATACTTCCAAAACTTTCAGACGAATTAAAAACAAGTCTTTCCTTCTTTCCCTCCACTTCTTCTTCTTCTTTTCCTTTCGGCTTTTCCCTTCAGGGGTCGCCACAGCGAATCAGTTTTCTCCATCTAAGCCTGTCTTCAGCATCCTCCACTCTAACACCAGCCACCTTCATGTCTTCATTCACTGCATCCATAAACCTCCTCTTTGGTCTTCCTCTAGACCTCTTTCCTGGCAGCTCTAGACTCAGCATCCTTCTACCAATATATTCACTGTCTCTCCTCTGAACATGTCCAAACCATCTCAGTCTGGCCTCTCTGACTTTATCTCCAAAACCTCTAACATGTGCTGTCCCTCTGATGTATTCATTCCTGATCCTATCCATCCTGGTCACTCCCAAAGAGAACCTCAGCATCTTCATCTCTGCTACCTCCAGCTCTGCTTCCTGTCTTTTCTTCAGTCCCACTGTTTCTAGTCCAAACAACATGGCTGGTCTCACCACAGTCTTGTACACCTTTCCTTTCATTTGTGCTGAAACTCTTCTGTCACACATCACACCTGACACTTTTCTCCACCCATTCCAACCTGCTTGCACTCTCCTCTTCACTTCTTTTCCACACTCTCCATTACTCTGTACTGTTGACCCTAAATACTTAAACTCCTCCACCTTCTTTATCTCTTCTCCCTGTAACCTCACTCTTCCACTCTGGTTCCTCTCATTCACACACATGTACTCTGTCTTACTGCGGCTAACCTTCATTCCTCTCCTTTCCAGGGCAAACCTCCACCTCTCTAACTCCACCTCCACCTGTTCCCTGCTCTCACTACAAATCACAATATCATCTGCAAACATCATAGTCCATGGTGATTCCTGTCTAACCTCATCCGTCAGTCTGTCCATCACCATTGCAAACAGGAAGGGGCTCAGAGCTGATCCCTGATGTAATCCCACCTCCACCTTGAACTCCTCTGTCACCCCTACAGCACACCTCACCACTGTCTTACAGCCCTCATACATGTCCTGCACTGCTCGGACATACTTCTCTGTCACTCCAGACTTCCTCATACAATACCATAGTTCCTCTCTGGGCACTCTGTCATAAGCTTTCTCCAGATCTACAAAGACACAGTGGAGCTCTCTCTGACCTTCTCTGTACTTCTCTATCAACATCCTCAAAGCAAATGTTGCATCTGTAGTGCTCTTTCTTGGCATGAAACCATACTGCTGCTCACAAATGTTCACTTCTGCTCTTAGTCTGGCTTCCACTACTCTTTCCCACACCTTCATTGTATGGCTCATCAGCTTTATTCCTCTGTAGTTACCACAACTCTGCACATCTCCCTTATTCTTAAAAATGGGCACCATCACACTTCTCCTCCATTCCTCAGGCATCTTCTCACCACCTAAGATCCTGTTGAACAACCCGGTCAAAAACTCCACTGCCATCTCTCCTAGACACTTCCATACCTCCACAGGTATATCATCAGGACCAAGAGCCTTTCCACTCTTCATCCTCTTCAAAGCCCCTCTCACTTCACCTTTACTAATCTTTCTTACTTCCTGCTCCACAACCGTCACCTCTTCTACTCTTTGTTCTCTCTCATTCTCTTCATTCATCAACTCTTCAAAGTATTCTTTCCATCTTTCCATTACACCACTGACACCTGTCACCACATTACCATTCCTATCCTTGATCACCCTAACCTGCTGCATGTCCTTCCCATCTCGATCTCTCTGCCTTGCTAATCTGTACAGGTCAGTCTCTCCCTCCTTACTACCCAACCTAGCGTACAAGTCATCATAAGCTCTTTGTTTGGCCTTTGACACCTCTACTTTCACCTTACGCTGCATCTCCCTGTACTCCTGTCTACTCTCCTCAGTCCTCTCAGTGTCCCACTTCTTCTTAGCTAGTCTCTTACTCCGTATACACTCCTGCACCTCCTCATTCCACCACCAAGTCTCCTTATCAACTCTCTTTCCTGATGACACACCAAGTACACTCCTACCTGTCTCCCTGATCACATTAGCTGTAGTTATCCAGTCATCTGGGAGTACCTCCTGACCACCCAGAGCCTGTTTCAACTGTTTCTTAAAAGTCATGCAACAATCTTCTTTTTTCAGCTTCCACCAGTTTGTCCTCTTCTCTGCCTTTGCCCTCTCTTTCTTCATCTTCTTCACCACCAGAGTCATCCTACACACCACCATCCTGTGCTGTCTGGAAACACTCTCACCAACCACTACTTTACAGTCACTGATCTCCTTCAGATTACACCGTCTACACAAGATGTAGTCTATCTGTGTGCTTCTACCTCCGCTCTTATAGGTCACTCTATGTTCCTGTCTCTTCTCAAAGAATGTATTCACTATCGCCATTTCCATCTTTTTTGCAAAATCAACCACCATCTGTCCTTCTACATTCCTCTCCTGGATACCAAACCTGCCCATCACCTCCTCATCACCTCGGTTTCCTGCACCAACATGACCATTGAAATCTGCACCAATGACAACTCTCTCATTTCCAGGGATGCTCATCATCACTTCATCAAGATCCAACCAGAACTTCTCCTTCTCTTCCAGCTCACATCCTACCTGTGGGGCATACCCACTAACAACATTGAACATGACACCCTCCATTTCTATCTTCAGACTCATCACTCTATCTGACACTCTTTTTACCTCCACAACACTCCTAACAAACTCCTCCTTTAGGATAACTCCTCCTCCATTTCTCTTCCCATCTCCACCATGATAGAACAACTTGAACCCTGCTCCTAAACTTCTAGCCTTGCTACCTTTCCACCTGGTCTCCTGGACACACAGTATGTCTACCTTTCTCCTCTGCATCATGTCCACTAACTCTCTACCCTTTCCTGTCATAGTTCCAACATTCAAAGTCCCGACTCTCAGTCCAACACTAGTGACTTTCCTCTTCTCTCTCTCCCTACGAACCTGCCTTCCTCCTCTCCTTCTTCCACCAACAGTAGTCCAATTTCCACCGGCACCCTGTCGGTGAGCACCACCGATGGTGGTCGTTGTTGACCAGGGCCTCGACCGATCCGGTATGGATTTCGTAGGTCTGATTTGCATATTTGATTTGGCAAGATTTTACGTCGTATGCCCTTCCTGACACAACCCTCTGTATTTATCCGGGCTTGAGACCGGCACAATAAGACCTTGGCTTTGGCCCCCTCGTGGCTACATTCCTTGTTTCCTTCCACAGTAGTGATGAATTCTGGCTTTCTCAGAGATTCAGTTCTTTTGCATTGGTTCACTGCAAACAGCGGCTCTTTCTGCTACCAAATGCATTTTTAGGTTGTTTTTGTAATATTTAATTTATTATCATCTACTATATAGAATTATGCACTATATCCATAACTAATGTAAACATGTTTTTATTCATATTCCCCCTAGGGGGCGCGCCCCACCATTTGTGAAACACTGCTCTAGTCAGTCAGTTAGTTAATATGTGGTTTCTTCAGTCGTCTGTATCTGCTGTATGGTCATTGTTATTATTTTATTTATTAATGATTGATTTTTTTAAATTATTTTTTTAAAATGAGTTAATTAATTTATTTAATTCATTATTTCATCTTAAAAATAAAGATATTTGAGAACATTGGAATGTTTTATCAGAGCTTTTCTTGGGAAAATCCTGATGCGGCCCAGCCTCACCCAGACTCTGCCTCCAGCGGCCCCCGATTGAATTGAGTTTGAGACCACTGATCTACAATCAATGCTTTATCACAGATTGGGTGGTTATAGTTTAAGAAAAGAAAATAATTTCAGAGTACTAAAAGCATGCACAAAAAAAGAGGTTTTGCACAAAAATAAATGGAATGAAGCTATAGAACAGTCTGAATGATGAGCTACGAATGAGCAACAGCATAAACCACTTTGAACAAAAACAGAATATTAGTCTTCCATAAATATAGTAAGGAAGAAGGTTGACAAATATAATTTAGTGATACAGGCTGTTGACTGTGAAGTATAGAATTCATATAAATTAATGTTTTGAGTGTATCTATTAGTGGTGAAGTTGACAGAGGCTGGGTGTTGGGGTCCCAGGGGAAAGATTTTGAAGGAGCCAACACCCCCGTGGTCACTTTCGCAAATCCTCTCCATGTAACATTTAGTTTCAGATGATGAAGCAGTGGGTCATTTGGGGATTTTTATCAGGAGCCTGTCAGAACTGGAAGACATTCAAAGTTATTTTGTAGAACATTCATAACAAAAACAGATATTTGATATGATGACAGAATTCCATTCACTGTGTTTTAGCAGCGGATATTAAATGAAAAAGTGTTCAAATTGGACAATTGTAGTTATTTGGTCTATATTGTGATTAGGGATGTAACAATTCAGTCAAGCCACAATTAAATTCGATTTACAATTTTTAAGTCCCGATTTTGATTTTTCTGATTTTTTTCTCAACAAAATGAATTAAAGGTATTTTAAGGCCAAGTATGTTTTCTTTCATGCTCCTTACGCCAAACTGTCTGTTTTCATACAAACAGAAAGGATTCAAATAAATAAAAAATTATACATATAACTGAAATGATCACAAATCCTTTAATACTCAGTTAATGTTGTGCTCCATGTGACGGACCGCTCCACAGCCGCGCCCGCTCAGCGCAACCCCCTACCTAGCCAAAAAAGAGCACGGCTCCAGGAAGGAGTCAGAAGGGAAACGGTCGTGAAGCTGCATGGTCACCATGGCTGTTGTCACGATAGAGTGGTCCAAGTTGCAGTAAAGTTGTGATGAAAATGTAAAGTTATGGAGGGAGGAACAGATCTCTGCTTTGCTTGAATTTGCGTTAATAGTTGCGATTGAAACATCACAAAATCCTGGATGGACTGACGTATGTGAAACTTTTAAATCCGAAGAAACTGCAGGTATTTTCTAAGAGGGGAGCACAGATGAAGAACACGCAGCCAGTCTGCTGAGCACACGCACACTCACAGGCGCACGTGAATACTCACAGCAAACCTGCATGTGAAGAAATGTCATCTGCTCTGCATTTCTAAATTCAGGCACAGGTCGTGACAAAACAATGTTTTATTTTCTGCAACAGTGAACAAGTTGACGAGTTTGAGTTGTTTTTTTTACCGATTCAGAAGAAGGAATCATTACATCCTTAATTGTGAAATATATAATTATCACCTGATGTGAAAAAACTATCGTGATACAAAAATGTTATATACCATGTCATTCCCATATAACGACAGACTCCTCTTACTCTTAAACATACTCTTCTTCAAGGGATTTCAGAAATATTTGACAGCTTTTCTTTTCCTGCAATTCCTAGTACGATGACCTACCACCTGCTATAGGATGACTGCAGAAAGCCGCTGGACTCCAGGGGGAGCACCTGTTAAAAGGGGCGGGGCCTAGACTGGGTAAGCATGTGAGCAGGGCTCATTGTGGTGAAGACAAATTTGACTGAAGCAAAGGCAGATATGCGACTCAGTGGCTTTGTTTCAGCGCTACGGATGCTCGTGATGAAACTGAGGCTTCATTAACAGACAAGCACAGATGATGGGAGCAGCAACCGACTCCATGAGACCTTCTCTGGTGATCAGCAGTTTTTTTCTGTTTTTTGTGGACCAGCTATCAGACTATGGTACTCTAGTTACAGAAGGATTACTCCTAGATCTTCAGACTGACTGTCTGCAGGGTTTTCGGTTCAACAGGAAAGTATCAAAGACCTTCAGTGGAAGATTGAAGTCGTCAGCAGAAAAATATCACCTTCCAACAGAGACAAAGAAGAGCATCTTTCTAATTCTTGCGCTAAAGGTCTCATCTGAACCCCACCACAGCTTAAGCTCCAGTGTTAACGTTCTTTGATTTACTGTCATTTTTTTAGCCGTTAACACGATTATTCCAGCTCGGGCCACTTTTACACCTTCAGAATCTGCTTGAATTATCAGGTTAATGGTTGAAAAGTTACAGCTTGTTAAAAATTTTGCGTTTAAGCGCCACTGACGATGCCTCAGGTGTTAAAGGGTTAACACCAGAGCTTTGGCTCCAGTGTTGACATTCTTATGATTACCACAACTCTTCAAGGTTTATCAGAGAAAACCTTGCGCTCATATGCAATACTTTGCAGTAATTAAGTGTTTATGCAACTAATGTAAACACTCTATATTAGAAAAGTGTTGCATAACAAAACAAAGCTGCTTTTGTCCGGGAAATAGTCCGCCAATTTACCTTGATCTTGTGAGCTCAAACAGCGAGTCTTATTGTGGTGTTGGCAGCGAGGGCTAAAACATACTGAAACACCACATTATAAAGCCCCAAAGGAATGTGTCCAGACGATGCAGAAACCAGAGGTAACCCGTTCAATCTGAACTACAGCAAAAACCTCCACATGGAGGCTTTAATGGTCGTTCCTGACAGCATCAACCTCCTCTTTCTCCTCTTCTAACATCGACTTCCTGCCTACAAAGACAGCAGCTGAAGCTCTACCTCTCTCCAAAGCAATGAGGAAGTCCCGGTTCCTTTGCAGCTCTCTCATGAACTCCTCGTTCTGTAGGAACATGGCGATGCGTTCATCCTCCAGATACTGCTTCAGTTTTTCGTCTTGCCCCACAGCTCCAGGGAGACCTCCAGTGGCTCCAGACCCAGAGTGAGATGCCCGCTGGCTTACGGAGGACATTGAAGAGGAGGAGGATGAAGGCTGAGACGGACTGCTCTGTAAGCTCTGCAGACACAAAGACAGACAAGTCACAGAGAACTGCAGTCCACAACACAGACCTGCAGGACCCAAAAGAACCAAATGATCTTCAGCACAAAACAAAACAGTTTGGTGAAAATCTAACTGACATTAGGGCTGGACATCACTGTGTACCTCACGATACAATGTGATATGCGATACATGGTTCACGATATCGATAATATCGCGATACTGCGATAATTGGTAAAAATCCTCTCTAATAACTAACATTTATATAGAAGAACATATTTTTTGTGAAAGAATATCCCCATTTATCTTTTTTAGCTTAAACAAAATCATAATAAACAACTTTTCTTATTTTGTGCAACAAATTATAGACACTTCTGTGCAACATTGCTGAAATCAGTAACACTGTCTTTGACAAGCATTAACAACTACTGAATTTGAATTATCTGTCAGATTCAATGTCAACAATAGTAAACATGATCAGCAGTGCTACTTCTTAGTGCAGAAATGTTGAAAGCAACAGAACAAAATTAAATCATTCAAGTGGCAACAGCTATCTACCTCCAAAAGAACGTCACACCAAAGGATGATGAATATAATGTGTCACAATGTGGTGTGACAGGGGTGGCCTGGTTAACATAGGAGGCAGACTTCTTTAAAGTTCAGGAACAGAGTTTTATTCACCAGTGCACAGCTCACACAAGCTCCTTCCCTCAGCCAGCCTCCCTTTACACTGAGCTTCTCCCCTTTTATAAATCTCAGCTAATTGGCTGGCCACGCCCAGGAAGGAAGTCACCTTAACCAAACAATAGAAAAAAGAAAGACAAAAGATAGAAATGTCCTGCAAACTATACATTTAAAGTCCTGTAAACAAAACAGACATAAATAAACAAACACCTCAAAACATTACAAATCAAAAAGTATGCAAACAATTTAAACCCGTCTCACTTCCTGTGCCCCACCCTTAAACAGGAAGTCACAGGCTTGGCCACCATTTTGTCCTGTGGGCATCAGGAAGATGAGGTGAGAGATCACAAAATCAATAAACAACTTTGAACATGTGCAGTCTGTTTTGTTCCTACTTGATATTTTAAAAATGTGCTAACCATAAGTGAAAAGTAGAATCAACTACTTTGTCACATAATGTTTTACAGCCTCTGTCAAAATTGACCTAATTTTTTGTGCACTTTTCCCACATTTGAAAAGGGCTGAACATCCAAAACTAAAGGCTGATTTACTCAGACTGTCACTTGAGATTATTTTTCCAATCTTTATCTATTTCCCATTTGGTCAATCAAGAGTCAATAGGAAAAAACCTTAAAACACACATAATAATTGCAATACATACAATTTTAAGTGCTTCAATTAACTAGCAACCTCCCTAATTTTACAGTGAATTTTTGTACTTTATTTTAATTACATTTTAATTTAAGTTCATACATCAAATCCTGCATTTTTTATTTAAAAATTACTTTAAATTAACATTAGCAAAAAGTAATTATATTCATTTGAAAACTTCACACCATATATTTAGCAAAGTTACACCGTACAGCAGCAGGTTAAACATCGAAGTGCATGAAAACGAAAAATCTGACCGGTACCTGAAGTACATGCAAACACTTGCAAAGCACATGCCCAGTTCCTACAGCGCACCAATCAAACAGGAGATACGCAATCGCTGTGATTCTAGCACTCAGACAAAGTGACTGCTTACCATCTGCCTCTTCTACAGATGGATGATAAATGCTGACAGGTAGACATGCTTCACACACGCGCTTCAGAGTCTGTATCTCACCGGTGCTTCTCCCGAATGAAGTGCGTGCATCGCTGCTAAATGTCTGACGAAGCGCGCCCAACTGCTCAACAGTTCCGTCACGCGACTCAGACGCTCAGCTCAGCCCTACAGCCTCGTCAAAAGAAAATATAATATCGATACTTGGTGAGAACCCATCGAGAATCGATCGCAGGACTAAATATCTCAATATATCGCAATATTGATATTTTGGCACACCCCTAATTGACATACATTTTAATTGTGGGGGATTTTTTTATTCATGTGTGTTGTGAGAACAAGCCACTAACGAAAGACTTTCTGTACTTGATCAGCTCTTTTAACCTGCAGGTTGTTAGTGAGCAGCACAACACACGAGAAAGGACACATTCTGGATCTGGTTTTAACTCTGGTTTGAAATGTCAAGAAGATTGTTGATGCCCATTTTTCTGACCATCTGCCCATTTTATTTGATTGATCTTTTCTTGCTGCCTCCAGACCCACGCGCTCCCGCCATCTGATTAACACACAGACTGCGCAATAGTTTTCAGCAGCTTTCTCATCCTCTGAGCTTTCCCTCGTCGATGTTCAATATGGAAATGTTGATCAGCTCCCGGAGGATTTTAACAGTTTGTACGGGCATGTTAAATGTTATCGCTCCTTTTAAGACTAAACACTGTAAACCGGCCCCGGAGCCTTGGATCAATGAGTACACTCACGGAGTCAGACGCTCCTGCCATCACACGGAGCTCAAGTGAAAAAAAGACCGGTTTTACGTTTCTTTAGAGACTCAGTGTATCAGTATCAGATAATCAGTGCTGCTGTAAAACATTCAAAGACCCAGTTCATGTCCAACGTTGTGTCTGAGAACATCAGCCAATCTAAGATCCTTTTTAACTCCTTAAAGTCTGTTAAGTCCTTGATTTCTCCTGCCGGACTCCCCATGTTTTACTCTGTGAACAGTTTTTAAAGTTCTTTGTTGACAAAGTCTGTGCTGTCAGGATTTTACCTTTTGCTTTTACCCTTGACCCTTCTGTTTTAAGTTCACCACCTGCTGTTTTAGAGCATTTTGAGCCTGTCACTCTTCCCCAGAGACAGTTCAGCACCTGAGTCCTTCCCACGTGTCTGTATCCCCCCCAGACTCCTGAAGGAGGTCTGTGATGCTGTAGGCCCCTAGACTGTTGGTCATGTAAACTCCTCTCGTCTTGGGCTCTGTACCAACTACATTCAAACATGCTGTTGTGCAACTTCTTTTAAAAAAGGATAACTTGGACCCTAATGTTGTCTCAAACTTTAGGCCAATCTCCAAGTTATCTTCTCTTTCTAACATTTTAGAGAAGGTCGTTTATCAACTGCAGGATCATTTAGCAACAGATGATACTGTTGAGAAGTTTCAGTCTGGTTTTAGATCCTGTCATAGCACTGAAACCGGTCTCCTCAGGGTGTGTAATGACCTGCTTTTAGCCGCTGATTCTGGGTTCTCCACTGTTTTGATTGTTTTAGATCTCACTGCTGCCTTTGACACATTAGATCACAGTGTTTTATTGTCCAGACTGGAGCACTCTATTGGTGTGCAGGGTTGGTTCAGGTTTTATCTATGTAGCAGGAATTTTTCTGTCCAAGTGGGACAGTTTTAATCATCAGAAGCTCCTCTTGAACATGATGTACCCCAGGGCTCAGTTTTAGGCCCCGTTTTATTCTTGCTCTACATGCTGCCACTGGGGTCCATTTTTAGGAAATATAGTGTGTTGTTCCACTGCTATGCAGATGATGTCCAAATCTACCTTCCCTTAAAATCTGGAGGAGCTGGATGTCTTGACAATCTGTAGAAGTGCTTAGCAGATGTAAAATGATGGATGGAACAGAACTTCCTTTGTCCCCAAGCACCGGCAATGCAGAGACACCTGATTGCAAAGAATCTAGACCAATCAGCAGGCTGGCCCAAACATTACAAGAAACAGAACCATATCAATGCAAAAGCAAATATAGGGTGTAAGCGAGATAAGGCACAACACATCTAAAATGTTTATTCTGCAATCCCAAAAATATTTATTGAAAGCAAAAAGTTTGCAAATGCATAAAAAAAAGTTTTTGAAAGCAAATATTACATATTTCTATTTGCAAATTAAGAATTTTTATTCTTATTTTACATTTTGTTTGCAATTTAGACAATTTTGATCTCAAAACTGCAACTTTTGCTTCCAATATGGTGGCACAAAAATCCCTACATACTCCCTCCTATCTGGGAGTTTAGCCAAAACTTTATTTTTGCTTTGAGTTCTGAAGAGTCTAATTCTGAGCAGAAAAACGTGAACTTTTTAAAGTTTTTTCCTCACTGCTGCTTTTCAGTTCCATCTCCGTTCTTCCCTAAAGTAAACTATTTAATAAAATAGTGTCTATATCGGCAGATAATTATTAAAAAACATGAAAATAAAACTCTTATTTAGGGAAGAAGATAGTAATTATTAGATTATTAGTAATTATTAGATTTGTCAAAAAGGCGAGGACCCGCACAAAAAACCCAAACACCACTATGAGTAAAGACAATTCTGATTGTATGCTAAGCAAAACACATTAAAGTCTATATCAGATTAAAAATGTACAATTAAAGACTTAACACATCAACATAAAGACACTTGTGGGACAAATGGTTCTGACCAGTGGCGAAGCTAGAACATTTTCTATGGGGTCGTGAGAGGGGGGCAGAAGTCTTTGAAGGGGTAGGAAATGGGAACAGCAGAGTGGAAGGTCATTTGAAATGAAAGGATCAAAAACTTGTATTTCAAGCAGTTCTATCATTGTTATCAATAAGACAACAGCAGTTCTTTTATTGGAGTTGCTATTTCTAAAGCTTAAAGAAGCTTTATTGATGATTTCTTAACCTTGTGACACCTGAATTTATTTCCAATTATGGAAACAATCTTTATGCGTTCAATAATGTTAGATAGTAAATAGTTATAATTTTAGGTTTGTTGCTAATCAACAAAAAAGAAGCTTCCACAGAATGAACAAAAGAAAACACCTGTTCCCATCTCCAATATGAGATGTTTTTATTCATGCAACACAGTTACTTCCAGGATTTCCACTCTAATGACTGAAACAACACATTATAAAAACAAATGTCAATGTAATTGTGATTGAGCTTCAATCTGTAAAATGCAATAAAACCGTTGCTGTTTTTGTGTGGGCACAGAAGAACGTTGTACTCTCCACATTTGAGTTGGGATCTTTTATTGTGAAAATCTTCAGCATTGATGCTCCTTTTTCACCTCTGGTAAGAGTCTCTCAGCATCTGTGTGGACTTCCTGTGCAGTAATGATTTAGGCTGGACCTCAAACTTCTTCCTCTCAAACTACTGTTCAATTACTTGGTTCATCAACTGAACATCCAAGGGAAAACTTTCTGCTTTCAACTGGCAAAGGCAGCAGCGCACTCTCGCATGAAGCAGAGCAGACAAGCAGAACACCACGCAGCAAAAAGATGACGTTATCACTCTCGTAATGAGCATGCGTTTTAACAGAATCAAAAAGTAAGGAAATCTCATTTCTTACATCATCTAAATCTTTTGTACACAATATGTGTACATTAGAGCTGTCAGGCGATTAAATTTTTTTAATCGCGATTAATCACATTGTCCATAGTTAACTCACAATTAATCGCAAATTAATATGTGGCCTTTTTTTAGGAAAAAAATGTGTGCTTCGTGGAATTTAGCAGTTCTACATTAATTATGAAAACAAGTATGGCAAAGTTAAGTTTTCATCAGAAATACTTTATTTTGTAACATTTTATTGAGATAAACTTTCTTAACAATAAAAGGCTGTAACATAAAATGCCTAACAAAAGCCCAAGTGCAAGTGAAGGGCATTTTAAATTCAAAACTTCAATCAACGTTCAGTAAAATAAAATAAAAAACATCAAAAATAAAATTTCCAAAACACTTTCATGTTCCGGTGCGCTTGCTGTTCAGAACGTCGGAGGTCTGCAGCTCCCGGGACGCTGCGCCGGAAGCCGGTACCACCAGACGTGGTACTGGACGCAAACCGGAGCCGGGTTAGGGTGCAGGAGCTCTCCGCGTCCTGGCGCCGGGCCGGTTCTAGCTAGCAGCTCGGTGGTTGGAGATCCGCCCGTGATCTAGTGAGAGCAGCCGGTGAGTTAGAGGGCGATGGACGCCTGCGCGCGGTATGGAAAGGCACGTTTTTTTGAAAATCTGCGATTAATGCGTCAAAAAATTGTCGGCGTCACGAACATGTCAAGTTAACGCGTAATTAACGCAAAAAATCTGACAGCCCCAGTTTACATTGATAAAGATCACAAACAAGCTGAAACTCTGCATAGCATGAATCTGTAATCAGCTGCTGGTCTGGGAGGGATGCATCCTCACTCCCCCACAGACACACCTGTCCTCAGCTGGAGCGCTGCACCGCGGTCCACGCGCTGCTTTCTACAGAAAGAAGCTACATTCATTCATAAAACAATAATAGTCAGAAATCCCATATTTCCCTCCACAATAATACTAAAATGACTGTAAATAATCTGTGGAAGAGCAGATCCTAAACAAAAAAAACAAAACGGAAAAAACGTGCGAGCGTTGAACAACGTTTAGATGTGGCGCCGCATTTTCTTTGTATCCTGCTGTCACGACAAACCCAAATCATCAAATATTTGAAAAAATATTAATCATAAGTGCTCCACTGCTTTGTGGTAATAATTATTCATTGAGTATTTATATATTTTATCTTTGTAAAAACATTTTACAAGATTGTCAGCCTAAAATGATGTTTCAGCAAAAGTTGGTCTTTGTAAACAAGAACAGGGTGGAGCTCCGCCTCTGACTGTCCTATGAGAAACTAATGCTTGAAAATGATTCCTAACTTTCCTACTGAAAGTTAATGACCGGGACTGGAGGAATACAGATAGTATTTTGGTGTATTTTGAGCAAAATCCATTTGAGACAGAATGCCTCTGTCAGCATCAGCATCAAGTGGTCTTTGTCATTATTGAGTCAAAATTTGGGGCGGCAAGGGGGGGCAGCCTGACATTCAGCAGCATAAACCCTGGTGTGAGCAAAGTTCTCAATGAAGAAGTGAAAAGCAGAGTCAGGAGCAGATATTTACCCCCCCACACCCCACACACACACGTGAAGAATGTCCTGGAACAAATGAAGAGGCCACAGCCCCCAGGACTGCCTCAGTTTCCTTCCCACAAATACCTCTGCTGAACTTTTCCCAGCTATTACCTTGATGCTGTCCAACTGCTGTGGCAGGATCCTCAGAAAATCATCTGGAAGATTCCCGAGCAGGGGGGGGTTCCAGGTCCTGTAGCTCTTGGCCTGCTGATTTCCTCCTGCTTCAGGAGCTTCAAACCTACGAGAGTTCACCAGCAAACACTGAAAGTAATCACCAGAAACGTAAAAGCAGCACCAAGAACCTTCATAGACATGTTTATGGTCTCATCCATGAAGTTTCAAATGAGTGCTTACACACCACTCAGTCCTGGGTGTGCCACAAAGCTCAATGCTTGAGGTCTTCCTTTTCTGTTTGTATACTTCAGGTTTAGAAACAGAAGCAAAGTTTAATGGAACTAGACACAAACAGAGGCCAACAAATGAATTGGGAGTTCCCAATTTTGTATGTTCTCCCACTTAAAAAGATACCCATAGAAGAGCAAAATTGAAGATGAGATCTCGTTTCTGTCTCATTTAAGTCTCCTAGACATGAATGAGAACTGTTTGAGACAAAACAGGCTTTCTCACTCTTCTCGAATGTTTCTCCTGAGAAATAAGTCTCACAGTGAGCACTGTCTGAGATCTCAAAATTATCTCACAACTGTCTCTTCTTCAGATCTCAGTTAAGAGAAAGATGAGACGATGTCTCAATTTGTTCTCTTTACTTTCTCAACTGTCTCAGTGATTTGAGAGCCATCACTGGTTTTCAGGGGAAGGGGAAAGGAGCAGTAGTGGGAGCTGTGGACCGAGCTAACGAGTTCAACCAGTTTTTCAACAGGTTTGACTCCAGCTCCTACTCCCACTGCTGCCCTCCCAGTCCTCCACTGAATGACCATCGCTCTCCTTCACCCCACCCAGTCCCCCTGTCACCTCTGGAGTCTTCAGCCCCCTCCCCTCAGCTGACTTCAAGCACCAACTCCACAACACCCCCCACCCCCCTGACTGGACTATATATCACATCCAGCCAGGTGAGGAGAGAGCTGGAGGCTAAACAAAGAGCTTATGATGACTTGTACGCTAGGTTGGGCAGTAAGGAGGGAGAGACTGACCTGTACAGACTAGCAAGGCAGAGAGATC
>NC_050526.1:18915877-18933614 GCF_002922805.2 Oryzias melastigma
TGATCAATGTCACTTCTTAATGTAGATGTGAAAATACTAAAGTGTATTTTTCACCATTAAACAAACCTGAAGAATGTTTCAGCTGCAGTGGTAAAGTGTCGCTGTTTTGAAAGAAAAAACGGACAAATGAAGATTTTTTTCTTCTTTTTCTGACGTTAATCCTTCAGTGACCAGCTAGAATATGAACAGAACACAATCAGCTTCTGTCTGTGTTTCATTTCCAGGTAGATTCGCTCTTCTGAGCTGCTCTAAAAGCAGAAACTCCCTCTTGTGGTGAGACAGAAGACTACACCTTCTGTTATTAGTAGGAGAATAACTAATTTTATAAACAAATTACTGAAGTTAGGAAAAACATTATGGGGCCGAGGGTTGACTAATTTGTCATTATGGACTAATTTACCTTACAAAAGGAAAGCAATATAAATGCTATATATATATATATATATATATATATATATATATATATATATATATATAACTTGTCTTGTTATTTATATCTGGAGTTTTTATTTATTTATTTATTCATTTTAATCTATTTTACTCCTTTTACATTTTTAACTCCAGTGTCTTCCTCTGAGGGATCCTCCACATCAGTGGTTGACCTTTCTCAGTAAACAGAGTCGCTGCAGTGGGATCTCCTGGGTCTGGCTCTCTGCTGGGATCTGGGGGGTCCTGTAGTAGCGTACTCTGTGAACTTGATTGGGGGTCACAATATTGTTTCCTCACTGCAGTACAAAGCCAGATTTCTAGATTTCTGTTTTCTATCTTTTTAGTATTTATTTATTTATTCATTTATTTATTCTTTCATTTTGTGGCAATATGTCGATGTGTGTTTGTGTTTGTGTGTGTGTGTGGAGGGGTGGGGGTGGGGCTTGTGGGCATTGTCTTTTGTTTTTAAAATTTTATTATGTTTTATGAAAAGCACTTTGAGTGAAATGATTTTTTTAAAGTGCTTTACAAATAAAGTTTGATTTGATTTGAAGGATTTTATTGTTATTGATAATAAGAAGAGAGAATTTAGAATCTGTAAGAAAAGAATTTCAAACAGAACCGACTCCAGAACCAACCTGTGCAGAAACCTGAGAAGAACTTTCTCCAGAACAGATCAGATACTGACAGAAGAAACCAGATCAGATTCACAAAGATGAGATATTTGGTATTTCTAAATCCTTCACCAGGATTACAAACAGTGGTGGGGCTAGAACATTTTCTATGGGGTGGCAGGAGGGGGGCAGAAGACTTTGACGGGGTGGCAAATGAGAACAGCAGAGTGGAAGGCCGTTACAATTGAGAGGATCCCAAACATGTATTCAAACTGTTATTGTATTGTTATTAAGACAACAGCAGTTCTTTAACCTGAGCTGCTATTTCTAATGTTTAAAGAAGCGTCTATTGATGATTTACTAACCCCTTGATATAAACTCAATCGAACAAAAAAGGGTATTTTTCACCATTAACAAGGCTGAAGAATTTTTACCAACTGATATACTATTTACTTATTTCTTTGAAAAAAAAAATGTTTGGGCATTGTTATACCACTGACTGTGACAGCTATTTTTTCAATGAGACTTTTGCTATTCAAAACAAAGGCAAGTTGAACCAGTGATTCCACTGTCATAGATGTTCAGTGGTTTTGCAGCAGGAACACTAAAGTCCAAGGCTTTACCAAGGACATGGTCAGTGACTTGCAGTGTAGAGTACAGAAAACTGTGGAAAAGTATCCAACAGTATCCAGATCGACTCCTTTCTGCGCCATTTCTCCTCTGAGACACAAAGACTGAGTGAGTTTCACTTCCTCAGAAAGCAGTTAGACTCTGATCCTCCAATCAGCTTCTCTCTTCTCTTTCTGTTGGTTACGCCCATCATGACTCAGCAGTTCTGAAGCAAACATGTAAGGGATAATACCCGACGAAGTGTGCATTATCAGAAATTAACGCACAAATTAACGCGTTGGACGGTTGCTTCCGTGAAGTGCGTTAATTCTCATAATGCACACTTCGGAGGCTATTATCCCACTTATACCATGGTCATTTATAAAACGAATAAACATTCAATCAATATATAGTACTTTATTCTTGTTATTTCTTTGGTTTAGCTCATTTTTTTCCACCAAAAGCGGACTATTTGATCCATGATGCGGCTTGTTGTCACGGTGACATGGATCACCGCAGAGAGCCTGAAGCCGTTACAGACCTCAGCTGCAGCGGTAAAGTGTTGCTGTTTTGAAAGAAGGACCTTGACAAATTAGGATTTGTTCTTCTTTTTCTGAAGTTAAGCCTTTAGTGAGCAGCTTGACCATAAACAGAACACAATCAGCTTCTGTCTCTGTGTTTCATTTCACGGTGTAACAAAGAGGCGGGGGTGTATAGGTCCATATGCAGAGGGTTTAATAGTGAACACAAACAGGCAGGGACAAGGCAAGACATGGTCAAAAACAGGCAGAAGTCAAGTAACAGGAATCGAGCATAGAACAAACACTTGGGCTGATAGCAGAGCAAAAACAAGACCTCACACTGAGCAGAGCTCAGTGAAAGTCTAAATACTGTTTGTAGTGATGAGCTGATGGGAAACAGCTGGGAGAGCCTGGGAAGAGGGAGCAGAGGCTGATGGGATATTGAGTGTTGTAAAGGCACTGGGAGTGTCAATTCTCTGGTGATGGCTCCCTCTGGTGGCCAAAAGGGGGCATGGCAGCCTGAGTCCTGACACACGGCAGGTTCGCTCTTCTGAGCTGCTCTAAAAGCAGAAACTCCCTCTTGTGGTGAGACAGAAGACTATACCTTTCATGCCGAGTGATGTCTTATTAGTGGGAGTCAGTGCTTTAAGTGGGCTGGTGCGCTCCGATGCTGAGCACCGGGACTTCTTTAAATCCCACGTCGGAGCATCGGCACTTCTCACCTAGCTAGGACCGTCCGTTGCTCTGATTAGATCAATTTAGACTTGAATATGTGTAAGAATCACGAAGGACGCACAAGACATCCTACACATAAGAAATGATACAGTGCATAATTGCTTTTACACCGCTCAGGGCGCTATTCCAACAGTACAACACAAGCTCCTGATTATCCTTCCCCTCTCTCTCACTTATGGTGCAAAAAGAAGTAAACACATCCAGATAAAATAATAAAGAGAAAAACAGAGTCAAACAACCACAGACAACGACTCATGTAGACAAAAACCCATATTTAAAATCGAATTTACCTAGAAAAACAAAAGTAAAGGTATCCCACAATTAATTGCGCTTGGCAGATAGCAAGCTGAATTTGCACATCAACGTCAGTGGGCATCTCTGCACCATGTTATCACTGGACAGAGGGAGTAACATCCCCGTATAAATGCATTAGCTCCGGCGCTAAATGAGGCCAAATCCACCTTCAGTGATAGACCGAGTTTGTCTGAGTCGCGTTTTTAGGGCAGCTACAGTCAACAATCATGAGTAAGCTTATTGGCAGTTCACATCCCTCCTTCCACTGAAAGCAGCTCGGGAGAAGATGTCAATCAAATGCTCAAGGTGGGGGCCAGCGGGCACCACACGCTGTAGTTTGACGCGTCTGATTGGTCAGTTTTTAACTTGACTAACTTACGGTAAGGACAAAAAGTATCCTATAAAAAAATAATAATTTGCAATAAGAACGTGTTAGGAAAATACATACTTGTTCAAAAAGGGTTATTCTGACAAATAAAATAAGTAATAACATTTTATTTCTCTTTAGAAGTTTACAGGATTTGGGCTTCTTGGAGCCTGCAGGAACTTCCTGTTTAGCACACAGGGTCTCCAGATTTCTACTCTACGCCGTCAACACAAACTTGTCTGAGCAATGTAATAAGCAAAAGAAATGACTTTAGCGTGAATGAAAACCCAATGATGATCTCGTGGCTACGGAGTGTTAAAAGAACGCGGATGGAAACGGAGGCGGAGTCTCAGACTGACGCCTCACACAGCCTCAATAAGGCTCAATAAGCGTTTGTGGGTCTGACGTCGAACGTCTGGGGGGTTTGAGCGACAGATGACGGGTAGCCAATGGGAGCAGACTTCATCAATGGGTCCGTGAAGACCTTTTAACACCTACTTTACAATTCAACAATGTACCAATCATTGTCCTACTGTTGTTTTCCTCAATGGAATGTACCGATGCAGCAGTTTAAAACAACAAGAGGAGCATGCTGTCGACATTTTTAGATGAGGATTTACTCTGTAGAAATAGATTTCACTCTGAGGTTATGTGCTTTGGACTTTTTTCTTTGTTTAACGTTCGTTTTTCTTTTTTCTCTGCTTTGATTGTAGCTTATAAATTATAAGTTGGGTATCATACAGAATGGTACAGCTCCTCCATTAAATCACCAACCAAAGTTTCATCTTCAACTTTAAAATAATTAAATTTTTGTGAAAAAAATAATTAAAATTATTTTACAAACACACGTTAGTGTTTGATTTCATTTATTTTTAGACTAGACTTGAGCTCCCTCTTTCTTATTAAGACACGTTGAAAAAAGGACTTCTTTTTATCGATTAATATTTACATTCAAGATTCTATTTTATGTTTCGACTTCCGATAAAGAGAGCACCGCCACTTCTTGTTGTCCACTTAAAGCACTGGTGGGAGTAGTAGTAGTAGTTCACTTTCAGCTTATCCCTTTCAGCGTAACAGCACCCACTTTTTCGCATCAGTGATTTGGCAGAGTTTTTATGCCGGAAGCCCTTCCTGACACAACCCTGTACTTGAGGGGCACAGGGACCCAGTTAGGCAGCAGCGTCAAGGGTCTTGTCTAAGGACCCAATCTGAATGGAGATCAGTGGACAACCCTGGGAATCGAACCCAGGACTCCTGCGTGTCAGCCCTTCACCTAGCCCACTGAGCCACCCAGCCGCTTGTCCCAGTGGGAGAATAACTAATTTTATTTTTTTTTTAACTCAATTTTTATGGTGTTTTCCAAGTATCCACAAATAGCAGTCCCAATAACCCAAAAACAATGTGTACATACCTTGAGCATTTGATTGACATCTTCTCCCGTGCTTTCAGTGGAAGGAGGGATGTGAACTGCCAATAAGCTTACTCATGATTGTCGACTGTAGCTGCCCTAAAACGCGACTCAGACAAACTCGGTCTATCACTGTCAGTAGATTTGGCCTCATTTAGCGCCGGAGCTAATGCATTTATACAGGGATGTTACTCCCTCTGTCCGGTGATAACATGGTGTAGAGATGCCCACTGACGTTGACGGCTTGCTATCTGCCAAGCGCAATGAATTGTGGGATACCTTTACTTTTGTTTTTCTTGGTAAATTCGATTTTAAATATGGGTTTTTGTCTACATGAGTCGTTGTCTGTGGTTGTTTTACTCTGTTTTTCTCTTTATTATTTTATCTGGATGTGTTTACTTCTTTTTGCAGTGAGAGGGGGTTTACACAATGAAAGTCTACAACCGGAAGATGATCCAAATGGTGAGGTTTGTGCTTGATTACAACCATATTAACAACTGACTGTATTGCTGCATACAGTTGAAATAAAAATATGTGGTTGTTTATAAAATAGTGATCAATCATACATTTTCAATGTAATATGTAGCAGTCATGACCGTGTTAATTTATGACCTCAGTTTTTTTGTCAAGTGATTAGAAAAGACATTATTAGACGGACCTGTCACCTGGGTTTGGGTTATGATCTGTTGGTTCCGAGAGGGTATACAGGGCCCGGTATTTTTTGTTGACTGCTTTAGTTGCTTCTTTTTGGAATTATCTTTGTTTTGATCGTTTACACAACTTCTGTTATCCGTGTCTATGAACCTTAATAAATCAAGACACTTCCAGCTGTCCTTTTTTTTTTCATCTTTTTTGGAGCGCGTCGCAAACAAGGTCCTGCTGCAGCCTCTCTAGCAGCTCACAAGTCCGCAACCGCTACATAATACACTGATTATTGTAATGTTTGCCATATCATGATACTTTCTACAGCATGAGCCGTGTATTGTGAATTGTATTTTGAGTTACCCTGAGATTCCCAGCCCTAGTGCTAAAAAAACTTAAAATTGGTTTTAATAACCATACTAGTTTTGTGTTTGATCAACCAGTAAAGTTTCCTGACTTGAATGTGATTAAAAAAATATTGTATGAACTTATACAGTAGGCAGTAGGAAGATGAGACAACAGACCCAATGATGAAGATGATTTAAAATCACGTATAGAAGCAACCTGAGATTTCATTACAGAGCCACAGGCTGGTGGCCTCCATACCGCCAGGCCTTAATGTGGAAATTAAGTTAAGATTAGGGATCAGGTTTTTTTGGGCCCGATCCTATTCTGAGTCATTTGATTTTGTGTATCTGCCGATACCGAGTCCTGATCCAATACTTTTATAAGACATTTAAAACATGAATACATTGAAGAAACAGATTAGTGTTGTCCCTCATTTATATTTTAATAACCTTCTTTTATCATTAAAAACTTAAATAAAACACTTCTGTGAAGTAGCTTTAATAAACAAGTAAAAATACAGCAAATATAAACTAGGAAAAAAATACAATTTTCTTGTTATATAAGTGATAATTAGTCATGTGATAAAGTTTAGTGACTTTAGCTTTAACATCTTTAGAGCTATTAAACATTTTTGACCAAATGTGATTCCTGTCCTCATTTAAAATTCTTAAAAATAAATTATGATTTTGTTTTAGCATAACATTTGATGAGTGTTCATGAATAGCTGATATCATTATTAGTTTTTATGTATTAGTTTTATTTATTTAGTTATTTTTAAGATTATGTGCTTATTTTTTAAGTTCTTAAGACATCACATTTTCGGTTTTATTACCACAGTAGTTAATTTTCTTAACTGTTATTTCTCTGTCAGATAAATAAAACAGGCATATCAAAGGACAGCTCGGGTCCTAAGGAGTAAAATCACGGCGCTGGCATGTAGCAGTTAGCAGCTGCTGTTTAGCCATCTGTCTGCAGCACGAAGAGCTTCACATTAAAAAAGAAAAAAAAAACTGTCTTTTTCTGTTGGAATACCTTTATAGGTTGTTGTTTGAGTTATGAAAAACCAATAGAGACACTTGCTGTCAGTTTAAAGCGTTTGTAAAGGAGTTATTGATCCCGGAAGTTAGCTTTCTAGCTAGCTTTGTTTACAAGTTAGCCTTCTGCTTGAGCTGCTGCCGTTTTCTGGTGCGTTTTCACGTGATGACATTTTGTGATCTTTTCATGACACGCAGACTTCTAGCGGGGTATTTATCCGGAATGATAAAATGAAATATAAACCTCTGATCATAATGAGAATAAATGAAATATCTGTCGATCCTGATCGGACAAAGGAGTCCGATTCCGATCGAGTCCCCAATCACGTGATCGGCCTCGATTTCCGATCACGTGATCAGATCGGGACATCCCTAGTTAAGATTGGACACAAGTGCAAAATAATCAAGTTTTTCTGAAGTCTGACGTGTGTTGTAAACATTGTTTTTTTTTTTTTTAATTCACATTTTTTGAAGACTCACGTTTTTTAGGATTTTATCATCCAAATGCCACAATCATAAAAATACAAAGAGTTAGGGACTGGTTCATTTAAATGTACATAGTTTTCCTATACAGTGAGCCTCACTGTTTGAATTGACTGTCAAAGCGATTGAACTTTTCATAAAATGCATTTCTTTATATGTACCAGTGAACAGAAAATTGATGTTTATAATTCTAAGTTTTAGATCTTTATCACTTTAATGTATTCTACCTGTTTAAATGTATCATTACTTTTAGTACTGACATGGTTTATAATTTTGTTTTTTTAAAGGAATTCTGTAAAACAATTCAGACACATTGTTAAGTGTTTGATCTTTGATTTCAATTTATATGCTTTTGTAGTTTTTATTGTTGTTTTAAAGTTGTAAGTTTTGTTGTAGTTTAAACTGAGACCTAAAAATATTTTCTTCACATCTCTATGAAATAGTTTAATAAATAATCTCTAATTCTTACACTTTTGTGTCATCACTAAACATTTCATTATTGCTTTAAACAAAAATTCTTGTTTAGATTTTGAGTCATGTGACCAGTTCCCCATTTAGTGAGGGGAATATTTTTAGAACTGTTTTTCTGCTTTTAGTGTTTTGTTCCAATCTTTCCTGTGAAGAATAAAGTGGACGTGAACATCAGTCAGAAGTGTGGAGTCTTTCCCACAGTGTGGCTTTCTGCTGTTAGTTGGTTCTCTGTCACCCTTGACATGAATGTGACCCAGCTGCTGAGTATGGCACAATCAGCAGCAAACGCCTTGATTCAGCAGCACGCCATGGTTCTTGAGACCTGAGACCTGAGAACTGAGGTGAGATCACAGAGCTCCATCAGAAGCTGTGAAGAAGACTGAAGTCAACGAACTGCTTCTCTGTGCTTTTCTCATCAGTCTCAGTGCAGCAGTGAACTTCAGCGCAGCTCAACAGAAATCTTCCAACTTACCAAACAGCACTTCCTTGAATAAAACATCCTTTCTTGGAGATCTTTATCAACCAACGTACAGCTGTATCTTAGCAAAAGTAGTACACCAGAAGTTAAAGTTGCTAAGCAAACTTGAGCATCAGTGTAAAAAGCAGACCTGTAGCTGAGCATCAAAACGGTGCGACTTCAGCGAAAGAGAGGGTGCACCAGCTGACTCAGAAACGGACAGAAAATAAAGAACACAATCTAGGGAGATAATTATAATCCAGAGCAGGTGTTTACTATGGATGAAGCTGTTCTCTACGCTGCAAACAGTCGATTGTTCTGAATTGAAAAAAAAAAAAAAACTCTTTATGTTGAGCAATACTCCAATATTCTTTAATATACGTTTAAAAAAACAATCATAATAATAAACATAGTAATAGAAGTGTTTTTGGTGAGTGTGGATCGGTAACGGACATTCTTCTGCCGCGTGTGTGTGTGTGTGTGTGGGGGGGGGGGGTCCTCTGTGTTGGCGAATTTGTTGTGTGTCCAGTCCCCAACCCCTGCAAATATGTAGAAATACTATATGTAAAGAATTAAATTATTTGCAAGAAGATTAGAGGGAGGGAAGAAGAAAACAGCTGAAAAGAGGACAAAACTTTCAGTTTGCGTCTTGAGTCAGGAAGAGAGCTGGACGGATGCTTCCTATTGTCATAATACCTTTCCACCAATCAATGGATTACATCATGTGACAACAGTAGCTCCGCCCAAACTTGTCAGTTTCATTTTTTATGGACCTACAACCAACAGGGGACCTAAAATAGTATAATTGGGTCTGGCTTAATGTGTCCATTTTATAATGGACCCACTGTTCCAGCAAATCCCAAACATGAAACAAGGAAGCAGTTTGGATTCCTTTTTTTTCTTGAACTTTGATGATCAAAACGCTGCAGGAACTGAAACTGGAACACTGACATAATGCAGCACACTTTATCAATGGACTAAGAATACTAGAAGATTCACAGAAGAAGAAAACACTGTTCTAGTGGAACATCTAGAACTTCTGTCCATGATTCTGATGAACTTCATAAAGATGACACCTCCCACTTTGGCTTGTGTCGAATAAAGAAAAGCTAAAATAACCAAAAAAATACAATGTTGATGAATTCTGGCAGAAAATGTTCAAACTTTTCAACTCGACAGGAAAAATGGATCAAAGAAATAAATCTATTTTATAATTAATAAAGAAAACTGGCTGAAACACAGCGCCAGAAGAGAACACTGCTTTTGGACCACCCCGCTGGTAACGGAACCTTTCAGCTGTTCTCTTCAGGTCTTCAGATGGTATGGTGAAGAACACAGAACTTTACTAACTGAGTCACTGCTTGGTGGTCAGATTTAAACATCACTTTGTGGTCACAGACTTGAAATCTGAACTTTGACTTTAAGATTCTCAGAATCTGCTGTCTCTCTGTGAAGAATCATTATCACTGAACCTCATTCATTTTATTTAGTACAACTCTAATTTTAGTTCATTTATTGATTTTATTTTTTAGAGCCGTCAGGCAAAAAATTTTAATCGCGATAAATCCCATTGTCCATAGTTAACTCGCGATTAATCGCAAATTAATATGTGGCCTTTTTTTAGGAAAAAAAATGTGTGCTTCGTGGAATTTAGCAGTTCTAAATTTATTATGAAAACAAGAATGGCAAAATTAATAGTTTTCATCAGAAATACTTTATTTTTTAACATTGTATTGAGATAAACTTCCTTAACAATAAAAGGCTGTAACATAAAATGCCTAACAAAAGCCTAAGTCCAAGTGAAGGGCATTTTAAATTCAAAACTTCAATCAACGTTCAGTAAAATAAAATAAAAAACATCAAAAATAACATTTCCATAACACTTTCATGTTCATTTTTTGTCAGGACCAAATCTTTTCCTCCTCTGCTGAACTACAGTAATACATGAAATAGAGATTTATCATTTCCAATGAACTTTTGTTTTTTAAAACATTAAAGACTGAGAAAAGCGGGATACTCAGTGGATAGTTTGACAGTCTGTTACTGCCGCCGAGTTCTCTGGCTGCAGCTCGATGCAGCGACGTGTCCAGTGGAGCTAACGCCATGAATATGCCGGCAGACAGACCGCTATGCTGGGGCTGGATCACGCTTAAACCTCCAGAACTTTGGGATATTTTGCATATTTTTGCACGGTAAAAGAGGGACGGGCCACACACTCAAAGCTGAGATTTATCTTTTCATCTACAAATAACTGGCGTTGTTTAAACTACATTTAAAACGTCTCCCGGTGCGCTTACTGTTCGGAACATCGGGGGTCCACAGCTCTCGGGACGAGGCGCTGGACGCGAGCCGGTACCACCAGACGTGGTACTGGACGCGAACCGGAGCCGGGTTAGGGTGCAGGAGCTCTCCAGGTCCTGGCGCCGGGCCGGTTCTAGCTAGCAGGTCAGTGGTTTGAGACCCGCCTGTGATCCAGTGAGAGCAGCCAGTGAGTTGAAGGGCAATGACTTAGGGACGCCCGCGCGCGGTGTGGAAAGGCACGTATGGGAAAATCCACGATTAATGCCTCAAAAAAATTGTTGGCGTCACGCACATGTCAAGTTAACGTGAAATTAACTCGACAAATCTGACAGCCCTATTATTTTTATTTTTTAAAAAAAACAACAGACGCAAACAAACAAATATTCAATTTCTGGGGAAAAAAAACCCTGCAGGAAGTTCATGAAGTTTACTTTTCTGGTGTATTTCAATGTTCCTTTGTTAATGATTGATGATGTCATCAATGTGACCTTTGAACTTTTAATCAGCAGTTCATTTTCCTACCCATTAAAGAAGCTCTTAACCTCATAAATCTACAAGTTCTGTTTTATCAATGTCCCAACTGTCAAATTTCTCACTTTGATTAAATGTGAATTTTGACACAAAGAATCTGGACAAATTCTCCAACTTGTGTCTTAGAAGAGAGTTTTTAACTGTAAATGATGTCATCAGATCAGATGAAGAAGCATGACCTCCATGATGATCTGTGACAGCTCTATGTGCGTCACATGACTGACAGACATCTGGATGGGATCTGGATCAGCACAGCTCAGGGATCTGGAACTCCATTCATGCATGGAGTTGGGAAGAGCTCCTCTTTGAGCAACAAGCTACTCCAATTTCTCCAGCAGTCCTCAAAATCTGAGAAAAGATGACGAGAATCTTTAGAAGAAAATCCCTTTTTCCTTCTTTCTAGGAAGGGAAGTCCAGGTAGAAAAATCTGGTCCTGAAGACATTTTGATGAAAATGTTTTAGACAAGAAAGAAAATTGTTCCATTTGAGTGAAGGTCTGTTTTCAATCTCATCTCAGACTTGGAATCACATTTGATCCTGGGGATTCCTTTCCCGGAGAAAGAACACTCAACTTTCTGATTCCTATAGATCTGACCCCTAAAAGCTCAAATACAGCTCAACTCAAACACTGATCTTTGTTCTCTGTGCAAATTACAAAGGTCTTTTCCACCCATTTCTACTGAGAATGAAGCAAACACATGAATATTAGAACAGGTTTAACAGGATGAGGGGAAGGCTAAAGATTAAAGTCTGTTTGTGAGTCAAAGATAGAATGAAGACTAAATCAATCTCAAACACAGTGTTGATTCAAAAGAGCATTTATTAGATCCAAACAGGCTGCAGGAATTTGACAGACAGCTTTCAGTTTGAACCTTTAGACACTAAGATGCAGTTCTGAAAACAGCCAGCAGGTGTCTCCCTTCTCCCTCCTGCTTCAATGCAGTTAGTGTTGTTGCAGCAGCTGCATCAAAGTGATTCTCTGTAATTCCTCACTAACATCCACTCTGTTCATTCATGTCCTCTGGAGAAAACAGGATTTATGCTCAGAAAGTTGGATGAAATGTGTTTAAAAACTGCAGCTAAAATGATGTCAGCATGGAAAAAAACTTTACCCACTAAACAACAAAGAAAAAGGAAGTTTAATCATAAAACTGTAGAAAACCTCAATCAAACCTAAACTCTGAGTCTTTCAAACTGCATGAGAAAATATTTTATTAAAAGAACAGATATTATATAAAAATGATACAACTGACAAACTTTAGTACACTAACTGATCTCAGATGAGGATTTTTTTTCAGGTCTCAAAGTAGAGCCTAGTTACCGTTCCTTTTTCCTTCTTTCCTTTTCCTTTTCTTCTTAGAACAGTTTGAAGACATTTGATTATGAGAGTCGTGATTTTGTGGAGTTTGGCTTGAGTCTTGTTCTATTCAGGCTGCTGGTAGTCATCTTTGAAAATGTCTGAAGATCCAAACAGCAGGCCGGCTCGTTCAGACTATTCAGTAACAACATATCTGCAGACCAACTGCCTCTCATGTTCATCTTTGCTCCTAAAGGGGCAACATCAGTCTCGGCAGCCCCTTCCTTCCCACCTGTGATTAGAACAAAAGCAGACGGAGATTAAGTGTTGTCTGTATCTGATGTTGGTGTGTCAGTCAGTGATGCAGCACAGCAGCAGAAAGAGCAGCAGGAGCTTCAGTTCTGTTCAGAGCAGCAGCTTCCTGTCATCTTCACCTGTTGGAGCTTCTGCTGCTCTGATTGGCTGACTGTTGTCCTGAAGCCTGTTATCATTCTCCTCAGAGCTTCACTGAGAAGCTGCAGCTTCAGAGGAAACTCTGCATCTTTGCTCTCAGACTAACTTTAGGACCAAACACCTGGAAGCAGCTGGACTGACTCCAACCCTCTACTGACCTCAGAGTCTGCAGTTTGGAGTTTGGGCTCTCCACCAGATCCTGGAGCTGCTGAATATCTCCATACTGCAGGTTGTTCCCTCTCAGATTCAGTTCTGTCAGGTGGGACATTTTGGACTTCAGAGCTGTGACCAGAGCAGCACAGCTGATCTTTGACAAACTGCAGTTCATCAACCTGAATCCAGAACAAAGACTTAATTTTAAAGACAAAGTTCACATTTTTCATCCTTCAGTTCTTCTAAAGAGTTCAGAGCTGAAGAAGATCAGAAAGTTTGGAAAAAAGCTCAAATATATGAAGATCAGAAGAGTCCTGCAGAAGCAGAGAAGAAGAACATTCAGGAACATTCAGGACAACATGCAGCTGCTTCAGTAAAGAAGTCCAGATGTGTGAAAGTCAAACATCAGCCTGTGGCTGCATCTAAACCAACTGATGTTTCTGCACCATCATCAGAAAAAGTCCACTTCCTCTTTCTGCTCAGCTCTTCTCAAAACAGCAATGAATCATGGCTGTATTTCAGCATCATGATGCTGGAAAGTCTTACAGTTTTCAGTCATTCTCTCTTTAACCCCTTCAAGCCACAGATCTTCATCTCCAACAGAGAGAAGAAGGAAGTGATAAGGAAGTGTCAGCAGCAAATGTTGGACATTGATTCCTGATCAATGACTTCAGTTCTGAATAAAGAGTCAGAAGCTGCTGGGAGCTTTGATGGATGGATGTGAGCAGATGTTTGTAGATGAAAAGGTGAGGATGCTGGTGGAGGATGTGAGGATGTGTCTGTCAAAGCAGCATCCAGCAGCAACATAACATCACTGTCTGCTCACTAACATCAGCCTTTGGACTCTCAGGTGCATCTGCTGAAACACAGCAGGACTCAGAGTGCAAGTGAGCGTTCATGTCTGCTTCCTCTGCACTTGCTTTAAAGGAGTCTGTTGGACCAAAGCAAAGACACAAAGAAGAGCTGATAGCTGCAAACAGAACTTTGTGAAGCACAAATGTCAGCAGACAGCTTTACAACACGAAGCCGCAGAATGTCGTGGTCTGACAGCTGTGTTCGGAGGGACGCCGGACGTGACTCAGAAAGACGCCGTTTGGGGCTATAGCCTCCTGAGCCTGCATCAACGGGGCAGAGGCGCCCTACACCGGACGCCATTCTGGTGAGCGTAAACCAGTGATTGTCCTAGCATGTCTTCTATCTCTCCGGCTCTCATCCCTCTTTCCTGCCCCACTTGTCATATGTTTAGTCAGGATCCCGCCTCATTTAGTGGAGATAATGGTAGCTGTGTCAACTTTAGTCTGATCTCAGACCTGTTATCCAGGCTCGGACAACTGGAAGCGCGTCTTAGCTCAATGGAAGCTAAACCAGCTAGCCATGTTGTTGTTACTCGGAGCGCTAGCTGCGCTAGTAAAGCTGACTTAGCTAGCATCCCACCACCCTCTCGGTGGTCGGGGAATCCCCAGGATGAGTTTACACAGGTTGGGAAGAAGCAGAGAGCTAAACGAAGGCACGTAGAACACACAGAGCTCCCTGTATGTAACAGGTTTTCTCCCCTCAGTAACGCACCAACTGAACCAAAAACCCTGGTCATCGGCTCCTCCGAGGTCAGACACGTAAAGCTCAAGGGAGCTACAGTTAGATGTTACCCGGGAGCCAGAGTTGGTGACATCAATGGAAACCTCCGAATGTTAGCCCAGAGTAAGGCGAGGTTCCGTCGGGTCGTAATTCACGCAGGTGGCAACGACGCCCGACGAAGACAATCAGAGATTCTTAAACTAAACGTAGAATCGGTGTGTAAACTGGCTAAATCTGTGTCAGACACAGTAGTTTTCTCTGGTCCTCTCCCAAACAAAGTCAGTGATGAAATGTACGGCTGCTTTTCATCATTTAACCGCTGGTTAGCTAAATGGTGCCCAGAAAATGGCGTTAGCTTTGTGGATAACTGGAGCATGTTCTGGGGAAAGCCCGGCCTCATACGCAGAGATGGCATTCTTCCCAGTTTGGACGGAGCGGCTCTTCTGTCCAGAAACATTTCTGCTAGCTTTAGCCATGCAGCCTGACAACTCAGAGAGGAGACCCGGGGAGAGAGCAGTAGTTTAAAACTCTACCCTGAGCGGCCTTTAGCGCTGATGCTAACCCTAAACAGGGCTAGCCCAGCAGTTCCTAGTGTTAGCTTATGTGCTGGAAGGCAAATGAAAGGAATGAATCACAAAAACAAAAATGATGATGTCATTAAATGTGGGCTACTAAACATTAGATCAATTTCCTCAAAGTCCCTATTAGTCAATGAATTGATTAATGATAATAAACTTAACCTGCTAGCTCTAACAGAAATCTGGCTAAAACAGGATGATTATGTTCGGCTGAATGAAGCAACCCCCCCTAGCTATAATAACTATCAGAAATCCAGGATTTCTGGGAGAGGAGGTGGGTTAGCAGTAATTTCAGAGTCATGCTTACTCCTTAACATTAAAGTTAAACACATTTATAATTTATTTGAAAGCATTGTACTATCTATAAATCACCCAAACATAAAGACTCAAAAAGCAGATTTATTCATTCATCTTCCAGACCGCTTCTTCCCTTTCGGGGTCGCGGGGGTGCCGGAGCCTATCCCGGCTACTGATGGGCGAAGGCGGGGTACACCCTGGACAGGTCGCCAGTCTGTCGCAGGACCTCAATCACACACACATCCACTCTCACATTCACACCTAGGGACAATTTAGAGTCACCAATTAACCTATGAAGCATGTTTTTTGGACGGTGGGAGGAAGCCGGAGTCCCCGTTGAAAACCCACGCATGCACGGGGAGAACATGCAAACTCCACACAGAAAGGTCCCAGCCGGGAGTCAAACCGGAGCCTTCTCGCTGTGAGGCAAGAGCGCTAACCACTGCGCCACCGTGCAACCCTAAAGCAGTTTTATTTATAATTATTTATCGCCCTCCCGGCCCAAACTCAGAATTTTTATGTGAGTTTTCAGAATTTTTATCAAATATTATTTTAGATTCTGACAAAATCATAATAACAGGAGATTTTAATATTCATATTGATGATTCCAGTGACTGTCTTGGAAACGCATTTGCGACTTTATTAGAAAATGTTGGTTTCACACAAAACGTAAATCAACCTACTCACTGTCATAAGCACACCCTGGACCTTGTTTTAACTCATGGAGTTGAGATTAGCCAGCTGAATGTCCTTCCTCATAACTCCATACTCTCAGATCATTTTCTAATTACTTTTCAGTTTAAATTAGAAAATTCTACTGCTCCAACAAATAAGAAAGAGCTTAAACGAACATTATCTGACCGTTCTGTGTCCGAATTTAAACTCGCAGTCCAACCAATGTTTAGTAACATGTTGGATAAATATTCTCAGAGCACTTTAAGCCCCGTTGAAAATTATCAGTTTGTCAATGATACCATGCAAGCCCTCAGAGGAACACTTGATGTTGTTGCCCTTCTGAAACTTAAGCTTGTTAGACAAAACAGAGTAGCACCGTGTGTGACTCTTCTCATGACAACACAGGTCGGTTTTTGCAACGGGCGTTTATTTTCTCTTTGCACGTCATCCAACTTTGGGTACACTTCGTGCCTTCGCTTTCGTTACGCCGTGAAAACTATGAACAAAGCATTATAAAACATTTCAATAAATAAAAACTCCCTAAAACAATACAAAGTAATACAAACAAAAGGCACAATAAATACCTCGTTTCCGCTTGTCAAGAAAAGAGTCTCTTTGAGTCCAAAGCATCGTGCGTGCTGCTTTCTTCCAGCATGAACTTCTTCATGAACAAAAACTGCGGCCAACATCAAAGGCTCAAAGTCTCGCGAGAATACTCATATCGCTGTGAGCATGCTTCAACCAAATTCACTGTACAGTCCCAAAATAAAAATAAATCAAATTACAAGTTTTACAAATTTCAAAACCCATGAAAAATAATAAAATATATATATAATTTTAACCTGCACTTACACCGTGGTTTAACGCTGAAACACGTTCCCTAAAACAAATAACTCGTAAATTAGAAAGAAAATGGCGCCGTTCTGGATCAGAGCACTNNNNTTGGTTTTACATCCAAAGACCCATCAAGGCTGCAACCAGAGAACCTGCCCAAGTATTCTTGTCCGGACCTGGTGTCCCACAGTGGCTTCTGGGCAAAAGCGCTGCCAGAGGAACTCTCAGAAGAGGGAAACATCATCTCGTTTTGGGTAGACAAGAAAGGCAGAGTTTTCTACAAGCTCAATGACTCTAACTCCACGCTGTTTTTCAACGGCGTACGTATCTGTGAACCTCTCTGGGCTCTCATAGATGTCTATGGTCTCACAAAGGAGATCCAGCTACTAGGTAAGTCATCAGTGTCCCAATATAATTGTTTTATTGTGTTTTATTTACTGCAAGATTGTGTAGAGTTTGCTTTTATGACCATTTCCCAGAGATGTCGATGGACTTTGCTTTTAGGCACTACCAAAAGGTGCTTTGGAGCATTTCCACTTGATTTTCAACTGTTTGAAAATGAACCACTATTTTAAACATTTTACTTTCTACTCTTCTAAGGATCCTTGATATTGAGCTTCGAGCTCCTCTC
>NC_050526.1:18934342-18935821 GCF_002922805.2 Oryzias melastigma
TGTGGACTTCCAGGTTGCCTTACAGGTATGTAGCGGTGTCAGGCTGCCGAGGGGAAGATGTCAGCAGGCTTCACATTGCTTTTGTTACTTGTTGTAGCTCTGGATAACCAAACAAATTGCAATCACGTCTGAGCTTGAATAAAGCCCCTGCATTTCGCGTGCCGCTATTCTGTTCCTCTCAAGTGACAAACAGTTGGGTGAGTCAGCAGTGCTTGAAGCCTCGCACATTCCTCTAAGCTGTCACTTTTCTTTTTAAATTTAATGTCTTCCACAGCCAGGGACTTTCGGGTGCTCCCGCTAATATTGGAGCAGCTGCTGTTTTTTTAATCTGAATTTCTGGACGACTTCACATGCGCTTGCTCTTCACTACGCTGTGTACGTTGAGGATTCTGCTGGGGTGGCTCTGTCCGCAACGTCCGTCGGAGGTGCAGGAGGAAGACATACCAGGGCACTCCCGGACTCTGCCCCCCACTGGAGAACACGAGCGGTTCTCATTTCCAGACTTTTAACGAAATACCCTTTTAGCTTGGTGCTTTTAAGGTTGTGATTTTACTATTGAATGAGCACTGTGTTTTGTTTTTATTTGGTGGAGTGGAGCTGTATGAGCCGATCAGCTCAGCTCCCACTTCTTCCTAAAGTGTTCTGTTTTTTTTATTTATATTTCTTTTTGTGTGTGGATTTTAATTATTTGTTTTTCCCCCTTCCCTCAGTGCTGAGGACCCAGCCTCGTACCCAGGTGGAGGTTTCCCTCGTTTGGAGTGTCGTGTCCTGGTGAAGGGATTCACATGTGAGTGTGCAATATCACGTGTTTGGGGTGAATTACATTTTAGTTGTTTTGTTTTGGGGGCCTCCACCTTGCGTAGCCAACGGGCCTCAGCTAAACGGATCTTTCCCCTTTTTAGTTTGTGTGAATGTTTTATTGAAATTTCTTGTTTTTAATTGATTTTTAGAACTTTTGTAATAAAAATATTTTATTTTTAACTCTGAACCACGCCTCCTGCCCTTGTGTGCAATTGATCTACTCATCCTTTGTTCCACTTACCACACAAACAATCCAAGATTTCTCTTTAGTACTATAGCCAGGCTGACCAGCAGCCACAGCTCGGTTGAACCACATATTCCTGCTACTATCAGCTCTGGAGATTTCCTTCAATTCTTTGATAGTAAAATCTCAAATATTAGACAGAAGCTAAATGTGGTTATTCCCACTATCAACCCAGAGCAGGCAGAAGTCATAGAAATAAAGGCATCCATAGAAACGCCTGTAACATTAGACTGCTTTACTGCTGTGGACCAAGCAGAAATAGCATCAGTTATTATGTCTTCTAAAACCTCCACTTGTCTCTTAGACCCAATCCCCGATAAACTTTTTAAAGAAATCTTCCCCCTTTTTTAGTGAATCCATATTAACCATAATAAATACCTCTCTAGAGACTGGTTATGTGCCTCAGTCTTTTAAATATGCGGTTGTTAAACCTC
>NC_050526.1:18936003-18938318 GCF_002922805.2 Oryzias melastigma
TGTGATAAATTTACAATAAATCAAAAAATATAGATTATGACTACTGAATTGAGTGTTGAAATGTTTTGCTGAGAGAGATATTGCATTTGAAGAGGTGTACATGATTAAACTCCAACAGTTTTGCCCACAAAGATCTTACACTCATGTGAAAAGGTCAGCCGAGGATACAGTTTAGTTGTTCTGGTTCTGTTGCTTCTTTGTCAGAATAAAAGTATTTAAAGGTTTGAGCTTTCAAACTCCACTCCCCTAAGTATACTTAATTCACAATTTTACTTAATTCTTGTAAAATTACTTTCTATTCTCTTTCTTAATGGACGAGTTTGTCACCTTTTCATTTGTCATGTTGTATAAAGTCTGAGCTCTTTTTTTTCTTTTTTTTCCATGTTGGAACCAGATGTCCGCAGTAAGATTGGTCCATGTTGGTTGAGCCCACATTTCCATATGGCAACCACTCTCTCCAATCAGGAGTGAGAATGTTAGAAGGCCACACCCCTTCCACTAAAAGTGGGCCCTGTCAATAAAACGCTTGGAACGTTCGACGCAGGGCCACCTACTTTTTTTAAGGCATTTGATTGGTCAGTTTATAACTTGAATAACTTGCAATAAAGAAAACGTTTTATTAAAAAAAATAAAAAAAAATCAGGATTTGCAAGAATGTTAAAAAATATATATATTTTAATAAATACAATGACTAAGTAATAGGTGTGTTGTTCTCAATAGAAGCCTATGAGACTTCTATTGAGGGTATTTCCTGCTTAGAGTGCAAAGGGCGCACGGGTCACTCAGTCCAGTTCTCTTATACTGTCCATGGTTTGAAATCATTTTTATGACCCAAATGGAACATTTCTTTTCCACTAAATTACATCATTTCCATATTTTTATCACTTTATTTTGCTTTTCCACCAGAACAAACCCTTAAAAGGAGTTTTACTTGCCATTTTAGCATTTCTAACCTACCCTTTAGAAGACATAAAGTGAAAATACCTATTTAAACCGATGTGATAGTTTGTTTAAATAATATTTCCACCTCTATTTAATAATTAGCTGTTGTCCCTTTCACATACTTCACCTCTGTCTATCTCATTTAGCTGAAAACAGCCAGACTTGTGCTTTCATTTAAGGAACATTATTTTGTAACATATTTTTTTACTATTAGAGGTAGCTGTTTAGCAGGGTAAAGTCATGAGTTTATTGTCTTGAATTGTTTTTCTGCTTGTGGTTCATCAACCTGAACAACATATTCTACATTATATTCATACCACTGTTTGCATTTGATCCCAATGACAAATTCCATTAAAACATTCCTTGAGACTGACATCTGTCATAACCTGTTTGATAAGCAATGTGACATGCTGTAGCTGTAATTCAAATGTTTGCCAATCTTTTCCAGTAAAAAGCTCTTTTTAAAATTCTTTTGGCTTTTCTCAGAGAGCTGCAGCTGAGCAGCGAGTCATCCAAAGATGACCCTCCTATCGGTGCTGCTTGAGAGCAGAGATGGGGTTGCATAAGAAAGAAGCTACATTAAACTGCTGAAATCAAACTGAGCCTCAGGGATGGTCCAGACCAACAATGCTGGGCATACAGTTTAAGGAGGATCTGTTACATCACCCTCCTCGCATGGCTATCAATACACACTAAAGTGCTTTTCTTGGTACTTTTACAGAATGTTGCGTGCTGCTGAGCAAGTGGGGCAATTCACTGAAGTTTTTTAGTTCTTAGAATAACTGGCAAAAGAGTTTTTGGTGTTTGAATGTTCTGAAGTATGTATTTCACTTGGACTCACCCCAAAGAAAATAATGTGCATGACATGTTCTGGTGGGATTTTCCTCACAATGGAGAACATATTTCATATATATGAAAATTAAGATTACATTTGCGTTTCTGAGTATTTATCTATTCAAATTGTTGTAAATCGGGAGCAGACAAAACATGCTGATAGAGAAAGCTTGTAGCTGTGACTCAGCTGCTACAGTCCATTCCTACGCATCCACTTGCACATAACTAGATCCATGAAGGTCTTTGTTTTCCTCGTCTGAGCTGACATCTGACTCCAGACTGTACGATTTATCCTTTTTGTTGTAATATTAGGTTGGGGGTGTGAAGGGGTGAAAGCTAGTGGGAGTGAGTGTCATCAAAGGGATGATGGGAATTCAGGGCAGGCTTACTCTGCACCAACAGCCCCACCCCCCACAATGCTTTCTGATGAACTACTGCCAGAATCTATGTCCTTGGACATTGATTTTTTTTTATTTTTGCTTAAAAAAAAAACTGCATTATCATAAATAAAATACCACTTGGAATGTTTTTTTTTTTTT
>NC_050526.1:18944675-18951649 GCF_002922805.2 Oryzias melastigma
GAGTTTGAGAATTTTGAGTCCAGTGACTCTAAGTTCAGGTTCGAACTCTAAATTTGTTGAACCTGCTTCTTGAAACGGGCCCCAGAAGCTTTGATCTGTGCTGCTACTCCCATTTGTTTATTGGAATTGAAATGTTATTATCTAGGTTGCATAAGAGTTTGTATATTTTGGAGAAAATCTTATTCATTGAAAGTTTAAAGAAAGCGATAACTAGTTCTGGTAATTTTAAGTCATTATCATTGTATTTAACTTTTTTAGTAATTATAGATTTCAGTTGCTGATATTCCAAGAAGTGATTTATTCCATGTTTATCTTGTAGTTCCTGGGGTGTTATAAATCTTCTATCAATAATTAGGTGCTCTAGTAGTGTTACGCCCCCTGCTTGCCAAGCTGGGAAGTGTAACATCTTTTTGTTTTTTAAGGATGTCTGGGTTGTTCCAGATGGGCGTCATTTCACACGGTACGACTGAGGACTTGGACACTTTGAGAAGATCCCACCAGGTTGTTAACGTGGTACTTATGTTAATACTTTGGAAACTATCATGTTTTTTTATTGTTTAGCTGATAAATGGTAGATCTGACAGGTTGATCTTTCCACATAACTCCTGTTCCAAGTCCATCCATGAGTTATTTTCTGGATTATTTCTTGACCATTTTAAGATGTACTGTAATCTGTTAGCAATAGAATAACTGTTGAAGTTTGGTAATTCTAAGCGTCCACATCTTTTTGCAGATTTTTCGAGTTTTAAGGCTGATTCTTGTTGGTTTATTTATCCAGAGAAAGCTGGTTACGGCTGAGTATAATGTTTTGAACATTTTAGTGGAGGTTGTGTGGGAATCATTGAGAATAGATAATTAGCTTTTAGCAAAATGTTCATTTTAATTTTGGTTACTTTGCTCATGAGTGACAGGGGCAGGTCGACCCAGCGAGTTAGATCGTCTTGAATGTTTTTCAGTAATTGGGTGTAAATTAGCTGTACCAGTTCTGATAGTTTGGGAGAAAAATGAAACCCTAGATATTTGATATTGCCTGATTTGACCGGTATTGAGAGTGATTGCTCAGCATTACTGTTAAGTAGGGATGTCCCGATCCGATCACGTGGTTGGGGACTCGATCGGAATCGTACTCCTTTGTCTGATCAGGATTGGATATTTTATTTATTCTCATTATGATCAGAGCTTTATATTTCATCTTATCATGAAGGATAAATACTCCACTCCAAGTCCATGAAAAGATCACAAAATGTCATTACCAGAAAACGCAGCAGAAAACGGCAGCAGCTTAAGCAGAAGGCTAACGTAAACAAAGCTAGCTAGAAAGCTAACTTCCGGGATCAATAACTCTTTTAAAAATGCTTTAAACTGACAGCAAGTGTCTCTATTGGTTTTTCATAACACAAAAAACAACCTCTAAAGGCATTTCAACAGAAAAAGACAGAGTTTTTGTTTCTTTTTAATGTGAAGCTCTTCGTGCTGCAGGCAGATGGCTAAACAGCCGCTGCTAACTGCTACATGCTAGCGCCGTGATATAACTCCTCAGGACCCGAGCTGTCCTTTAATATGCCTGTTTTATTTATCTGACAGAGAAATAACAGTTAAAAAAATGAATTACTGTGGTAATAAAACCGAAAATGTGATGTCTTAAAAACATAAAAAATAAGCACATAACCTTAAATATAACTAAAAAATACAACTAATAAAATAAAACTACTAATGATATCAGCTATTCATGAATACTCATCAAATTTTATGCTAAAACAAAGTCATAATTTATTTTTAAGAATTTTAAATGAGGACAGGAATCACATTTGGTCAAAAATGTTCAATAGCTCTAAATTTGTTAAAGCTAAAGTCATTAAACTTTATCACATGACTAATTATCTCTTATATAACAAGAAAATTGTATTTTTTTTCCTAGTTTATATTTGCTCTATTTTCACTTGTTTATTAAATCTACTTCAAAGAAGTGTTTTATTTAATTTTTAATGATAAAAGAAGGTTATTGAAATATAAAGAAGGGACAACACAAATCTGTTTGTCTAATGTATTCATATTTTAAATGTCTTATAAATGTATCGGATCGGGACTCGGTATCAGCAGATACACAAAATCAAATAACTCGGAATCGGATCGGGCCCAAAAGAACCTGATCGGGGAATCCCTGCTGTTAAGTGATAATAAAACTGATTTATTCCAATTAATTGAATATTCTGAGATGGAGGGGAATTCGTTAATAATTGTTATTGTTTCACTTATAGAATGTGATTTATGTGAAAAAGTAATATGTCATCCGCATAGAGACTAATTTTATGATTGCCATGTTTTGTTTTAACTCCTTTAATGTTCTCATTCTGTCTTATTGCTGCAGCCAGAGGCTCGATGAATATTGCAAAGAGAGAGGGGGAGAGTGGACAACCCTGTCTGGTTCCTCTTCCAAGAAAAAACCTGCTGGACGTCTGTTAGTCCATTCTGACTGAAGTATTTGGATTATGATATAATATCTTAATCCAATCAATGACTGATTCCCCAAATCCAAACTTGTGGAGGGCAGCGATGAGAAACTTCCAGTTGACTCTGTCGAAAGCTTTTTCAGCATCCAACGAGAGTATGTTAATTTCCTGCTTTTTAATAGTGGCAAAGTCTATCACATTAATAAATCTGCGGAAATTCGGGTCCAACCCGAAGGAGCGACGTGGGATCACTCCCCAGTGGGCCCACCACCTGTAGGGGAGCTCTCAAGGGGCCGGTGCATTGTGGTTTGGGTGGCAGTCGAAGGCGCGTGCCTCGGCGACCCAAACCCCGGTCATGGAATTTGGCTTTTGGGACATGGAATGTCACCTCTCTGGGAGGGAAGGAGCCTGAGCTGGTGCGAGAGTTTGAGAGATACCGACTAAATATAGTTGGGCTCACCTCGATGCACAGCCTGGGCTCTGAACCTCAGTCCCTCGAGAGAGGCTGGACTCTCTACCACTCTGGAGTTGCCCATGGTGAGAGGCGATGGGCTGGGATGGGCCTACTTGTGAGCCCCCAGCTCAGCCGCCAGGTGTGGGAGTTCGTACCGGTGGATGAGAGGGTCGTGTCCCTTCGCCTTTGAGTGGGGGACAGGTCTCTGACTGTGGTTTTGACTTACGGGCCGAACAGCAGTTCGGAGTACCCGGCCTTCTTGGTGTCCCTTGAAGGGGTACTAGGAAGTGCCCCAACGGGGGACTCCTTTGTCCTCCTGGGGGACTTTGTGCCTCGACCCAGTTCTGTTCCTGTTTGCTCTCCTGCTAGCCGCCTGCCTCGACTCCTGCCTGTCCCTGACCACGTCTTCGCCAGCCTCTGACAAACCCTCGCTGTGTCTGACCTTCGCCTGGCTTCGACCACCATCTGCTCAAGCCTCCGATGCTTCCATGCCGGCACTGACCTCCACCTGGCCGACTACTGCTGCCTTTCTCCACCATTTCGCTGAACATAAATAAAAACACAGCAGAAGGATCTGAAGGCCTCTGAATCTGTGTTACACAGACAGCCCCTTGCACACTGCAGTGGCTCTCTGCCTGCGTGTCGAGTGAGCTAGTTCCATTGGCTCCCTGGAGGCTGGCTGGCTGCAGACAGAGAGCCGCGCCGATGGTTGAGATCTTCAGGACCTACAGGAGTCACAATACCAAATCTCAGTGAGAAGTGCTAGCCAATCCCTGCATGGTCTATGAACAGTGCTTTTGTAAATTGCCATCTCTGCCCAAAGCCACCTCAACTAACACTTGTCAATGTGGAGGAGAAGCGGCTCTACTCCAAGCTCTTTGCTATGGTCCCCAAACCAGATCCCCTCCGGCTGTTGTTCCTGGATCTGAGGTTTGACTATCGGAAGGAGTCTCCTCTCCAGTACCCTGGCATAGATTTTCCCAGGAAGGCTGAGGAGTGTGATTCCCCTGTAGTTGGAACACACCCTCCAGTCCCCCTTCTTGAAAAGGGGAACCACCACTCCAGTCTGCCAGTCTAGTGGTACGGTTCCCGTCTGCCACGCAATGCTGCAGAGAGATGTCAGCCAAGACACTCCCACAGCATCCAGAGACTTGAGGTACTCAGGGGAAACCTCATCCACCCCCGGAGCCTTGCACTGAGGAGCTCTTTGACTACCTCAGTGACCTCAGCTTGGGTGATGGACAGTTCCACCCCAGTGTCTTCAGCCTCTGTTTCCTCAACAGAAGGCGTGTCATCAGGGTGAAGGAGATCCTCAAAGTATTCCTTCCACCACCCAACCGAGTTTTTGCCTCCAAAACAGCCCGGGCTGCAGCTCGCTTAGACTGCCGATACCTGTCAGCTGCCTCTGGAGTCCCACAAGCTAACCAGGCCTGATAGGACTCCTTCTTCAGCTTGACGGCATCCCTTACTTCCGGTGTCCCCCACCAGGCTCGGGGGTTGCCGCCACGGCAGGCACCAGAGACCTTGCATCCGCAGCTCCAGAAAGCAGCAGAGACAATAGAAGCGGAGAACATGGTCTATTCTGACTCAGTGTCACCAACCTCCTCGGTACCTGCTTGAAGTTTTCCCGGATGTGGGAGTTAAAGACTTCCCTGATGTAGGGTCCAGCCAGACGTTCCCGGCAGACCCTCACAGTACGTTTAGGTCTGCCGAGTCTTTCCGGCCTCCTTCCCCGCCAGCGAATCCAACTCACCACCAGATAGTGATCAGTGGACAGCTCTGCCCCTATCTTTAACCGAGTGTCCAAAACACACGGCAGGAGATCACCTGAAATGACTACAACGTCAATCATCAGTCTCCTGCCTAGGGTGTCCTGATGCCAGGTGTATTGATGGACACCTTTGTGTTCGAACATGGTGTTTGTTACGGACAAACTATGATGTGTACAGGTTCAGGTCATGGAGGCCATTCCTATTAATCACGCCCCTCTAGGTGCCACTGTCGTTGCCCACGTGGGCATTGAAGTCCCCCAGGAGGATGACAGAGTCCCCTGTTGGAGCACTTTCCCGTACCCCTCCAAGAGACACCAAGAAGGCCAGGTCCGAACTGCTGTTTGGCCCGTAAGTCAAGACCACAGTCAGAGACCTGTCCCCCACCCGAAGGCGAAGGACTCAGTGGGCCCACCACCTGCAGGAAAGATCTGAAGGGCCCGGTGCAGTGTGGTTTGGGCGGCAGTAAAAGGCAGGTGCCTTGGCGGCCCAAACCTTGGGCACGGAATTTGGCAAATGGATACTTACATAATTTTAAAGTTTTTATGTCTGGGAAAAAAATGGGAATTAATGGGTTAAGTGGGAGTCTTCATCTAGAGAGCGGGTTTCTACAGCTGTGACAGCATCAATGCTTCCACCTAAACTGCTGAAATTTCCATGAGGTTCAACATAGATTCAGATGAAGACTGAAGGACAGAAAAGAAAAACAGCATTCAGTTGTTCATGGAAAGATTCTGAAGACAGTAAACACTCTGGTTCCTTTCAAATCAGAGGAACAAAAACACATTTGAAACTTGTTGAATTGTTGGATTTCATGCTGGAATTTTTAATCAAACTTATGTAAGTGTAGAAAAATCCATGTAAGCATGAAGTTTCTCTGCAGAAACTCAAAGATGTTCATCATATTTTCTTTCAAAAAACAGAGAACATGAATTTCTTCCAGATATGAACACCTGGATGGAGCCTTCTGGATTGAAAAACCCAGGATAACATTTGTAACCATCAAGTAAAGCAAAACCAGAATTTTTAACTTAAACAGATTGTTTTTTTTTTTTTTGTTTTTTGTTTTTTACAAGACAGTCCTCTGCTGATGTTTCTTCGTTGACAACTGTCATTTTCTGGAAACAAAGAAAATCGGACAGATATTGTCAAAGAGAATCAATAGTTTTAAGAATCCTGACCTGAGACTCTCCAGTGTACAGTGTGGACTCTCCAGTCCAGCAGACAGAAGCTTCACTCCTGAATCCTGCAGCTTGTTGAAACTCAGATCCAGATCTCTGAGTCCTGAGGACTGAGAGCTGAGAACTGAAGACAGAGCTGCACAGCTTCTCTCTGACAGGTTATAGCCTCTCAGTCTGAAGAAAACAAAGACAGACAGCAGTTGTTGAATCTTTCAGTTTTTCCACTCAGATTAATTTGTTCACTAAAAGTGATCTTCATGAGAGTTGTTACAGAGCTTTGTTGGAGGCTTTGATCACTGGCAGCAGCCTCAGAAGAGCCTCCTCTGAATCAGAGTATTTCTTCAGGTCAAACTCTTTCAGATCTTCTTCTGATGACAGTAAGATGAAGACCAGAGCAGACCACTGAGCAGGAGACAGATCATCTGTGGAGAGACGTCCTGACCTCAGGAACTGTTGGATCTCTTCCACTAGAGAACCATCATTCAGTTCATTCAGACAGTGGAACAGGTTGATGCTTTTTTCTGGAGACAGATTCTTACTTATCCTCTTCTTGATATACTGAACTGTTTTCTGATTGGTCTGTGAGCTACTTCGTGTCTGAGTCAGCAGACCTCGTAGAAGATTCTGATTGGTCTGCAGTAAAAGACCCAGGAGAAAGCGAAGGAACAAGTCCAGGTGTCCATTTGGACTCTGTAAGGCCTTATTTACAGCACTCTGGTAGAACTGGACTGGACTACTCAGTTTTGGTTGAGAGATCTGTGATTGTTCTTCCTCCATGAGGTTGTGTCCAGAGTCGATGAACGTCTGGTGGACATAAAGAGCAGCCAGAAACTCCTGAACACTCAGATGGATGAAGCAGAACACCTTGTCCTGGTACAGGCCTCTCTCCTCTCTAAAGATCTGTGTGAACACTCCTGAGTACACTGAGGCTGCTCTGATATCAATGCCACACTCTGTCAGGTCGGATTCATAGAAGATCAGGTTTCCTTTCTGCAGCTGCTCAAAAGCCAGTTTTCCCAGTGACTTCATCATTTTCCTGCTCTCTGGACTCCAGTGAGGATCTGTCTCAGCTCCTCCATCATACTTGACCTTCTTGACTTTGGCCTGAACCACCAGGAAG
>NC_050526.1:18958391-18971307 GCF_002922805.2 Oryzias melastigma
TCTTTACTGTCGAGCCATTATTCAACTAGGAGCTGTCCAGTCCCAATTTGTATTAAACGTGTGCACACCTTTGTTAAGTATGTTGAGCAAAGCAAGTTGTTTTTAAATGTTATTCCCCTTAGAATGACGTTTATTGTTGGCTGTCTTCCCTTCCCTAAAACTAGTCTTTCTAGCCTGAAAGTGGATAGCTTTAAGTTGATAGATAATTATCTCTGTGTTTATGATGGGGTGTGTTTCAATGCCAGTTAAAGTCAGGAAATTCCCCGGAAGCCTCAAGTAAAAGTAAAACCTTTTTCTCAAAGCTACAGCTGGGAAATAAAAAGTTGGAACGAATGTGTCAACCAGTCATCCCTCCTGGTATCCAAGTTAGACTGATTACCCAGATCTGTTTTAAAGGCTTCTAATGTTGGTAAAGTGATTTCAGTCCATATTTATATATTTTATCATCAAATAGTTATTCAGTTAATAATGCAATTAGTTTGTGTTGCATTAAAGTTTCAAGAAATGTTTAAAATTCAAAGAAAAAACATCAATATTTACAGTATAATCTACTTGATAAAGAGTGTCTAATTCTTAAATACATAAATAATATGACTAATTATTTGTTTTCCTCTTGCATATTATTTGAGATCATTTTTAAAGACCCCCTCCAATCATATTTTGATCTTCACCGAAAAAAGTCAAACATTGAATCAATTAAAAAATAAAATAAAATCTGTAATTTTTACATTTAAAATGATCAGTTTTAAATTATAATTTTGAGTTGATGGCTTAAGCCAGTAGTCTGCAACCTTCAACACTTAAAGAGTAATTTAGGTTGATTTCTTGCCAACAAAAACCCAGTAGGAGCCACAAAATCTTCACTCACTCTGGAAAAATAGCATAATGATTTATATTTATGTTTTTGCTACTGACATTATGCATTTAAATAAACTGTTGTGGTTTTTTTGGCATAAATAAAACATAAACATGAAGAAAAAAAAAAGCTTTTTTTTTTTTTTAAATATATACGGTTTATAACTTTTGACAGAGTTTTGCATGACTTCCTTTCAAAATAAAAGACATCCTATACCATAGGGTCATGTCAATGCAGCAAATGCAGCAGGAAGTGTAGAGTCATCGATGATATATTTAAAAAAACTATTTATTATACTTTTTCTAGTAAATTTCAGCCAAAAATTAATAGATATAACCAACAAAAACTAAATCAGAGCTAACGAAATGACCCCTATCATATATAAAAACCAAGGGGAATACTTTAAATTCTTGAATTTGTTCAAAAATAGAAAATATGCTTTATAATCCAGTGGATTATAATTTAAGGAGTGATGGATTTATGGAGAGTTATGGCTGCCGTTGTTAGGATCCTCGTTGAATAATTCATGCAGTCCTTCAACTGTTCGTGAATGAGTGGAATATAGTTTAAGTTAATTTACTTTCTTTTAACTTTACTACTTTGTTACTTTTTCTTTTAAAATGATTATTTTCAGATTATGTCAATTAATCCAATGTTTCAATTTTTAAGTGTATTTTTAAATTGTTCCCAGTGATCTTTTAATTATAATTATCCAGTTTTTATCCCAAATTAAAAACCTTAATGTTTTCTAGGACTTCGTTTCTGCAAAGCGTCAGTAGTTGTGTAGTTTGAGCTATTCCGCTCCTCTTCCCCTCTCGTTGCTGAGAGCTCTCTGTTTACAGGCAGCTAGTGGCCCGTCCAGCATATTTTCTTTGTCATGAATGACAGCATTTTTTTATCGCCTGCTCCTGAAAAGAGATGTACACAATTATGCAATTTTAAGCTTATTTTCTTCACGTTTGTTTGACAACTAAAAATCCCCTAGCTTTTTACATGATCTCACACCCATTCCTGCTCTATTGGCACATGCCATTCTACATGGTTCTGTTATGCCCTGCAGGTTTCTATGTTTTCTTTTGTGTTTTTATTTTCGTTATCTGACATGCCATCTGTCTCTTACTTTTTATGTTTCTAATTTACGGTACGGGGGAGGAGGAGTTGACTTTGAGGTGTTTGGGAACGGCTTAATTTTGTTCTTCTGTTCATTTTGTCATGACTTGTCCATCATCTGCAGACTTACTGATAGTGACAGGTAGAATGTTTTTATGCCAGGTTGCAAAAGAAGAAGCATGTCACAAAAGTTGTAGTCAAGCGTTACGGTTAGCAGTCTTTTGCTAGCTCCATCGTTAGCTTTTTGCATCAAATGAGCTCCAGTTGCAGAAGAAAGTCCTGTTCCAAATGGTTTAGTCCATAAACTTATATACGTATTTAGTTAAAGTTTAAAATCACATATCTTGCAAAATCGTAAACACTAACCCGTTTTGTTTAAACATACACGTTAAATCTATGAAAAAACCATGGCTACGTGCCAGAAAACTTTAGCTCTCTTGAGCAAAATGTACATAACTTGATCCAATTTTCCATCCTGTTATTAGAAAAAGAACACCAGTCTATCATGTTTGCATGATTAATAAAAAATCTGTTGACTCAGAAATCAGGGTTATTCTTATCAATGTTTTATTTTCCCTGTAATTCTGATGCACCGTAAATAACAATTGAAAATTTTTGTTTTTCTGAGGTTCATGTGTGTTTTCTAAGTTGTATTAGCATTTTTCCGATTATTCCAACAACACATGAACGCTGCAATTGTGTAATTGGCACTAAAATGAGAAGAATAAAAAAAACTCACAGTTTTGAAATTAAAAACTCCCAAATGTTCTACTTTCAAATTTTTTTTCAATCAAAATTAAAGTATATTTTTGTCCATATTTTATTTCTTTCTCTAACAAGGTAAATTATCAAAACTCTAATCATCTGCTCTTTGTTCTTCTGTCAAATGAACCTTTTTCGGCCCACAAGTCAAAAGGTTTGCTAGAGAGGTAATAGAATAGTAAGGTTCTTTTGTTTTGCAGTGGATGCCCTTTATTGTACAAAGACAATATTTACCTATTATAAACCATATTGTTTTTTGAAATATACCCAGGTAGGAATTTTTATTTAATATTTTTTACAATTAAAATCCTTGCTTTATATGTAACACTATAAAATTTCCATTTTAAAATAATTCATTTTACAACTTTCTTTCATTTTGACTCATTATTGCAGCAGAACGTCATTAAGCATAAATCAAAAGATAAAAAAACGTTTGAACTCCAGTCATGATTGACATTTACTATCAATTTTCTTTTGGCAGTTTTCCCCCAAATGTTTCCTTGTTTTCAGATTTGGTTCAACGTTTTTATGAAAGAGCATCCTTGAGTTTCATCGCCCTCCAGCTGTTGTGCATTCAACTTTTGAACATTCTTAAAGTCTGAATGCGTGACAAACTTTATGTCTTTGAGGTCTTTCTAAAACACAAAGCTCTCACATTCAGCCACTTATCAGCTCAAAGATGAGAGAAAAGCTCTTGGGTTTGCATTAAATGTATAAGCGAAGCTTATAATTACATCTTCTATTTACTATTGGGATTCCTTTTTACGTCAAAATCAGTTTTTATAAATATATTTTCATTTTAACCTCTATAATAAAGTCAAGGTGTGACTTAAGGATTTTTTTTGAATGTGCAAAATTCTATCCAAGACTCCGATGGGAATAAACCCAGGAAGACATCATACATATTTATTCAAAACCCATTTTCCCCCTTTTGTTTTGACGCCTTTTATCACTTGTGTTTCTCTTCACTGTGGCTTGAGATTTTCTTTGTAAAGTTGCTTTTCTCCTCACATCTTGTTTAGATGACTGCAGCCCTAAAAGAGAAAAAAAAAAAGCCACAAGAAGCTCAGGGACTTTCTGAATTCCCAAGTCGGCTAACTTTCCTTGAGGGTGATAAGGCTGCTAATAATAAGGGCCTTATTGCCACTTGTGGACACTTTTGACTGAGGAAGTAATTAAGTTGGAGCAGATTATCAGCGGCTGGCCGGAGATGTGCCGTCTCTGGGCGATAAAGAGGACTTGTTTAGGCGTGCCCTTTTCCTCAAGTGTCAAACCAACACTCCTTCTTTGGCTCACTCCTCCGCTTCTCCAGGACACTTCTCTCTGGGAAAGCCCAAAGCAGACAGCCATCATGTCACCGTTTTATCCCCGCTTCCCTAAATTGTCCAATCGGGTTAATTTTAGCTTGTTTTAAAATTGGCAGTGAGCTCCCGACACTGTTCTGATCAATGTTTCCGTGTGGCTTCTAGTTTACAGAGGATTAGCATAGAAAGGGCTATTTTTGAAGGCGCTAAGAAGCAAGGAGACTTGTCAGGTAGTTTTCGCAATGCCTTTTTCTCCCCATGTCTATTGACATGCCTTAAAGTCTTAACATTGACCAGGGGCACACCAAGTCATTGCTACTAAGACAGCTCGCTATGTAAACATCTCGGAACCGTGTGTGTTTATAGTATATGAAGCAGAGTTTGGCTCATGGTTGCAGGGCCCCGAGGTGCAGTAGAACAAACACACAATCTCTTTTCTTTAGTGTTACATAAAACTGTTATGTCTTTCCTCTTTTTAACCATAATGTAGAGGCCGGCCGGCAGCTCCAGGCTGCCACCACTTAAATATGCTTCTTAGCATGAAAGCGCTGACGCATTTGTTTATCCTGTTGGACTGAAATCTATGGTTCATAGAGGGCCCACTGAATAAATATGACATAAGGGAGAAAAGCCGGAAGCCACCTTTTGTCTACAGTGGCAGGTATGACAAATGGTCTGGATTTAGCCAGCCCCACTGTGCTGTGTGGGGTGTCGTATCCTTTCATGCCCCTAAAATGCTTGAAAAAACCATCATATCAGTGCGAGGACTGCCACAAACGATTATTTTAGTTGACTAATCACCGATTGTTTTTTTTTTTATTATCTTACTAATCGAATTGAGCTTTGACTGGATGTAAAGCACACATCTTAACCATCACTAGCTTTAAATTTGGAAGTGTTTAAGCTATATGCTAGCTAAAAATAAAAACAATTAGGAGGACAGTTTATTGAAACTTTAATGAAACAAATAAAATAAATAAATAGTGTCTAGCAAGCCACACATTGTCATTTCACAAATTTGTTGTGTTTCCTATGTATTTAATTTTGGTGGGACATAACTCAATTGTGATTTTTGTCCAATTGACCCTCAAAACTATGAAAACCAAAATGCTTCCAAACAGTCACCATAAGCAAACTTGTGGCCGCTCGGATCTGGAAGATAAAAAAATGCCATAATTTCGCTTGATACTTTAGCTTTAAATCATACAAATTTTTCAATTATTGAAATTTAAAAAAATGTATACAATGATTTACAATCGTTTATGAATCATAATAAATGCATCTAAAAATGTTTTTTTTTGTTTATTTATCTTAATTTCCATCCTTATATTTTTTTGTCTTTTATTTTGCCTTTAATTTATTTATCGTGGTATTTTTGTTCTTTTTTTGGGTTGAAGTCACTGTATTTAGAGGGCCATAGCCCGGCTGTATATCCGACCTCGAAACAGTAAACGACAAAACAGCTTAACAAACCAGAATAAACGATTATTAAGTGGTTGAAAACATTTTAGACGACTCCATATGACATCTCTTTCATTTCACAACCATTAATTAGCATTTTTGTTCTGTAATTAAAGTTCAAAAGTTAACTTGAAACCAGCAAAGAGGTCATTGCATAATGCATACATAACGCTGTTTGTGTTATTGTTTTTTTTCTGCAGACACTGAGATGGTCGCGGTAAACTGCATGCGCCCTCGTTCTTTTACCTCAGAGCGCCGAACCCCGACTCAGCGGAAGAGCCACGACCCCCGCCTCTCCATCAGTATGTGTGACCTGAGCCTGCGGGACATGCATCTGGACGACGAGGACGAGGAAGAGGAGCAGCCCTTCAGCCCCACGTCCTGCCACGTGCCCCAGAACTGTCAGAATCTACAGCAGTGCTTGCTGCTACCCGGCCACTTGGACTCTGACGTGCACTTTCACGACGTGCACGGAATCCACGTCACTAAGCTGGATAAGCACATCGTGGCCCGGTTGAATCACCGTGGAGACGAGCGGACCCTGGTGTTCACCAGCAGGCCGCTGTACTGCTCAGAGAGCCTGTATATGAAGGTAAAGGTGGGACTCCCTCATGCCAGGTGTCTTTCTTACGGCGTCACTTCCTGCGACCCCGCCACCTTGAGGCCCAGTGATCTCCCATGCAACCCAGAGTCCTTGGTCGACCGCAAGGAATTCTGGGCCGTGGGTTGGGTGACAGTGCCGCTCCAGAGTGGAGATATTTTGGGCTTTGTGGTGAATCCAGCTGGGGAGGTGATGATGAGCCACAATGGAGTCAGGACGGGGATGCAGCTGTGTGTGGATAACTCAAGACCACTTTCAATGTTCTTCGGGCTTCACAGCACCACCACTCAACTCAGGATTTTAGGTAGGATTTCAGTTTCATTCCTACAACTTAGCAGCTGCTTTTAATTGTCTTTTTGTATCTGTATTTTCTCACAGATTTGTTGATTCTTATCTATTCAGATAGATGACTTTTATTGTCTTCTGCACAAACTCAGGACTCATTTTCCTTTTTTTCCCTGAACATCTAAAAAGGAAACCAACTTTTTTACTCTGGTGTGGACACAGGCAAGCCCTAATCTATCCAAACAGGAGGGCGTCTTTTCACGTGCAACATAACTTTGGTGAAGTTTATCTACTGGATGAGCTAAAGAGCAAACTAAAGGGTAAAATGAACCAAAGTAAACGTCACAAATTAAGAAATATAGGGGAAAAAAGCAACTTTGCATTAATTTCAAGGGATAAAAATGGAGGTTTTAACTTATAACAAAGTATATGTTTGCCACAAGCAGCTGATGTGAGTGCACGTGGTGTGAAATGTTTGCATTCCATGAGTCCATGAGACTATCTTAGTGCAGAAGTACTTGTCATTCTAACCAGCTTCCACTGTGAAGTTTAACTTACTTTAAAGTAACATTTTGATTTGTGGATAGTTGACATTTAAATGTATAAAAAAATGTTGAATTTCCAACATGTAGATTTTATCTATTTAAAAATGTCTGAATTATTACTCTGTTGAGTGTGACGTCTAGCTTCTTAAAATTACATCAAATTACACAAGTGTGCACTCAAATGTCCCATTCTGTTCAAAAAGACTCAGGCGAAATGTGTTTTTTTTAAATTAAAAACAGGTCACATTTAGTTTGAAGTTCCACTCCAATCACCCTTCGATCAGTTGTAAAATCATTCATATTAATTATGATTACAGTATGTAATTTTTAGCCAAAATCTAAAACTTTGTTTCGTTTTCTAGAACATAGTTTTTGCAGTAGTTCATCAGAAACTTGCCACTAAGTTAAAAAAGAATAGAAAAAATAAAAAAATTTAAAAAAAGAAACTTGCCACTGAGTTATACACGGCACTGTTGGAGCGAAAGTAAGCCTCTGCTGATATCCCATCAACCCCTTTGTTTACATGCTCTCCTGCTAGCTCATAGCGCCACACAACCCCAAGCTAACATTAGCGATGCAGCAAAAATGGCGAACAATATTGGAACTATCCAGCCGTAGAAATTTTAACCAGGGTTCAGGAAAATTAAGATGTTAATGAAACTGGATGTATCAGAATGTAGCAGAGTAGGGAGACTTTGCAGTTTCATCGCAGTTTCTACGTCACAACTGAGCTTTTTCTGACAGCATTTTTTTTATCTGCTCTTGATTCATCACAATTTGAATACTCATGAACGCAGCTTTAAACTTAAGTTAAGCTTCTTTAATAATAAAAAAAAGACATTCGTTTTTTTCCTTACTTTGTCCAGTACCTTTGGATCATTTTATATTTTTTTCATAAAACCTTTGGGATATTTCATTAAGCAGCTTAAATTTTTGTTCACTTTGGCAAATTTTACATATAATAATGCTAATAATAGTACATTTTATCTTTATGGCGCCTTACTGGGCACCCAAGGTTTCCTTACAGGTAAAAAAGAAATTATAAAATGCAGTACAAGAATAAAACAGTAGTTAAATTCATAAAATGATGAAAAAGGTAGATATGCTTGAGATTTTTTGCAAACTGAGGGATTGAGTTCATGCTCTCTAAACCAGAGGGAAGTTAAAATAAAAAAAAAACGTAGCTTTTGTATCACTAAATTTATATTTTGGGAACATTGATTGCAAAATATGTCCCAAATTAAAAGTAGATCAAACACAATTTGAATTTACTCAGAAGTGGTTCTCTTTTTAATGTAAATGTGCAATATTGCAGTTCAGGAAAGTTTTTCAGTATATTTACTGTCAATGCAAATTGAGACATTTGTCTAAATCTTTTGGTAAATAGTTTTTCTCAATGGTTGTTTGCTTGCTAAGCTATTAATGAATGCATCCCAGCAGGCGAGGCATCTTTTCACTGGAAATCTATAATTTGAGATTAAATTCAGGGAGAGTAAAATGCACTTAGAATCTGTCAATTCTCCTAATTTCCTTACATAAATCATGTCAGGATGCACTCAGCCCCCTCCCTCCACGTAGGCTGTTAGACCAGGAACTGAGGAGGTTATTTCTGTGTTGCGTGGGCTCCCAGCAACCAGCATTATGTATCAGGAGGGAGCCTGCAAAAGTCCCTTATGAAGCCCTCCTGATGCATTATTAAAATGTAATTGCATGGAGATTTGGGGTTTTCCACCCACAGCCGGTTCCCCAGCCACCAAGTCTCCCGATGGTCTCCCTTTTTTTCCTGACGTGATTTTCTCCACATTTCTCCCCTTCTCGCTGATTCTTTTGGGGAACGCGCATTCCTCGAATCATTACCCACTCCGGCTGCAGGGAGTGCATTTGTGACGTCTCCTCTCACCCACTCGCTCCAGCTCCACGCCGCACGTTTCCATGGAAACGCTTAGCCGCTGAGGCGAGTGACAGTTTGTTGCGGCTGGGGTGTTTTCAAGCCTGTGAAGTGGAACAGATAGGAAGTCTGTTGCTGTCACATGGCCATTTTGTTGGAGTTAGCCAGGAAACCAAGACTTTTTTTTTAAATTCTATGTAAAATGTCCAGTCAGTTCTAATCTGCAGCTGTCATGTTTGGCTGCGTATTAAAGCTTTCTCAGTACATTTTTGTCCATCACACATGAACTACTGAGGCACTTTAAATAAACTTTTAAACACAACAACCACTAAATATATTTACTAGAGTTAAAGTTACTGCTTTATCACTTTCAGGCTTTGCTGAAAGTGATAAAGCAGTTGTTGGTCCACCGCGTGTGCAATCCGATCTTTAGTGTGCAAGAAGAATTAGGTTGTCTATGCAACAATCAAGCTAATGCCACGGGGTCTGCTCGGGATGGCCCATGTAAATGAGACAACAGATAGTCTGTGGAGGTTTTCATGTCCAATCATGGGATTATAAAAGAAGGAAGGAGGCTTCATAAACTCGTGACTCACTTCCATACACCCACACACAGACTGCAGACTCACAAGTCATCTGCTTAGTGCTAGAGTTGATTTAAAATGTGTAAAGAGAAAGACTCTAACAGCAGAGTTGAACGTAACACAGTATTAATTTACAGGATATGATCTTTACGGTATAACCTGGACGTCTGCTCTGTTTTCCAGGCTCATCAATGCATTCCAACCTTCGAGGCTCGTCGGCGCCCAGCTCCCCAACGTGCGAGCTCAACGCCCCCCCGATGCTCTGCAACCAAAACGCCAACCTCAACAATCCACAGAATATGAACCTCAATGCAAGACTCAACTCCAACCAGCACGCTTTCTTTCCTTCCTCCCCAGGTTTGTCCTGTCTTTGAGCATAAAAGTGTTATACCTTTAAGAAATGTCAGTTTTATTTTTTGTACACTCACATGTCCCTTTCACTGCAGGCACAATCCCAATTTCTCCGTCCTCCAGCGCTCCGGAGTCTCCCACGCCCCCGTCATCCCCCGTCTTATTGGCCGACGATTGTGCCATCTGTTACGAGAACGCGGTGGACACCGTCCTGTACGCCTGCGGACACATGTGTCTGTGCTACACCTGCGGCCTCAAGCTCAAGATGACCAACGCAACCTGCCCGATCTGCAGGAGGACAATCAAAGATATTATCAAGATATACCGAAATGCGTAAACTCGGGGTTTATTTTAGACAAAGTCCAGCCTCGCAAAAGCTTTTGTTAAAGCCTTGAAAAGTAAAAGGAAGTGAGATCCACATGTCTGTGTGTGTATTTAGCTCAGGTGCTCTGAAATGAATCATGAAAATATGTCGGAAAGTTCTTTGGAAACTGTTCAAATGCACAACAGGAGCGGAACTTTCCTAAATTTGCTGTATATGGTTACTTTTTTAAAGATAACATCACACAAAACTCTTGTTATTGTTTTATTCTGACATCCTTCTACTGCTAAAGCTGCTTTTTAAGCATTTTTTACTATTTTTCAATTTATCTTTAAAACTAATTTTTTTGTGGCAATGGTCGATATCCATTCTTTATTTTATTATAATACACATTAACTCCACAATGAACCTGAAACTGTCCAAAAAAGCAATTTTTGAGTTGTAAATGTTGTCATTTTTGGACTACAAAAAAAGGCTATTTTCATAATATATAGCTAAAAAAACAAACATGTAGAGACAAAATAACAATGTATAAATCCCAAAATAAAGCAAAGAGAAGGTCAAAATTATGTATATGTAAAAAAAGGTCAAAAAAATATCAAAGCTTTTTTTTTTTTTTTTTTACTTTAATGTTAAATTTTGAATGACAATTATAAAAATTATGTCATTTTGAGCAAAAAAAGTGTGATTAGTAAACAAACCGTGAGTACTGAGGGTTAAGTATGTAAGGCTACGCTGAAAAAAAACGTTTTTCTAAATCAATTTTCCCATCATGCAATTTTTTGTATCTGTTTAAAAGTAATTTTCTGTCAGTTTTTTATGCTCAGAAATCCTATTTATTTCAAACTGTTGCTCCAATAAAGCACCAGACTTGCAGAAAGCAGGAATCCCTGTAATATATAATAACCTAGTATAAGTTATCACCATTAGTTTGACAGAAAACACTTGAGAAATACTTTTGATCTTTCCAAAAAAGGTCATTTTGAGCCAGCTCTGCCTTGACCCACTTTTGCTGCAGGCAGACATATCTAAAGAGGCATCTGTCCCACTTCCTGTGGAGTTACCTGTCACTCCGCTGGTGATAGCATCATCAAGTAAAGTCAAATTGTCCAGAGCTGCAGAAAATAACAAAGCAAAGTAATCTGTGCTTCCTCCAGCTGCTCCTCCTCTGCTTGTCGGAAAGCACTGAATCAAATTGTTGTTTCAGAGCAAGAATCAATTCTCTCCTAAATGTGAGAGGAAATCAAGGCCGGATCAATTTATTTCAGGTTTCCAGAAGCCTCCCAGAAACCGATGAAAATAGAGCGGTCTGAGAAAGAGGCTCGCTGGTGGAAAAAGCTCCCAGAGCAGTAATATACAGTTGGATCTAAGCCGTAATGGAAAAGGAAATTATTTAAGAAAATCCTTGGAGTATTTCACCGCATTTTACCGGATATCTTACCACCTGCAGGTGCGACCAACACAAGTCAAGGAGAGGCTGAGAGAAACGGCGATCATTGTCACCGCAGAAGGTCACAGTGGTAATGATTGTGGATGGGAATAAGTGGAAACAGAATTAGGGGAGAAAATGATGGATGTCTGAAACAGAGACGGGGAGGAAAAAAGGAGGGAGGAAGGGTTTTTCAGCCTAAAGAAAGTCTCCTGGATGCTGTAATTGCACAAAAAAAGTCATTCAAATAAACATTAGTGGGCATCCAGGCATTTTTAGGATGCTGGAAGAGAACATAAAGGTGATAAATTACCGTTATCATCATCTCCAGGGCTGTGCTTCAGGTTACACACTGCTTTTTCTATTATTTATGAAATCAAAACCCAAGTATTGGCTGCAGTAATTCTGTCCAATTCTGTTAAAAACATGAAAAGTCGCTTGAATTTCATTTGCATGTGATTTCCAAACCTTAGTTTAGACTTTTCATGAATTAGAAGCAGTTTTTAGGTGAGCTTTAAAATGTCAAATGTGGATATAGATCTGATGAATAAAAAGCTGATATGTTTTGCTCTGTTTAAAAGCATGCTTAAATAATACCTCCTCATTTATCCCTGCATCTGACTGGAATTTTGTATGTTTTGGGAAGTGTGGGCTTTTTTTTTTCTTTTGGATTGTAAATATGTCTGTACATTAAAACAAAAACACTTTATGAGATGTTTTTCACCCAAAAAGAGACTTTTTTCATGTGGGGTTTATTTATTCTAGTGGTACAAATAACCAGTCGTTGATTTGTGTGTGGTTGCAGTGTAAAATATGTGTTTTTTTTTTGCTGTTGTATAGATTCAGACTAAAGACTAATGGGCTCTGAAGATGGGATTTGTCTATATTTGGATTTTAAAGGTTTCAAATGGTTTCTACCTGCTCACATTTGTAGAATAAAAACTAATTTAACTTGTTTTCTTCAATATATCCTAAATATTTTTGTACTCTATTTCAGAGGGTTTTGTTGTTTGACGGGACTTGCCACAGTTATTTGATTGAGTATATTTTAAGGTTAAAATGGTGAACTTTAAGGCTCGGTCAGTTAAAAATTCTGATTTCATATAGACTCCTTATGGTGGCATGAACGGTGGAAGTTTCTAATCTCGGTTCAGACTTTTCAAGATGCATGCCAATTCTTCTCCTTTTGCTAACTTTGTATATTTCTGAAGTAAATAAATAAATAAAATGTGTGAAAACATGAATGTTTGCAAATTTTCTTATTTTTTAATAATTATTCTTTAAAAAAAACATCTTTGATATGTTTTTTTAATTAAATGAATCACATTTAATATTGTTTACTTATAAGAGTAGGGGTGTGTATTGGTAAAAGTCTGGCGATATTTTATTAAAATGGTAAAGATTTATTTTATTTAATT
>NC_050526.1:18971450-18973593 GCF_002922805.2 Oryzias melastigma
AATGAATGTGTCTTTGCCAATAAGGTTCTAAAAGTATAAAATAAATAATAAAATGCTGTAAAGTGCTGCGGTCGGGGGTTTAGGAAAACAAAAGTAAGATGCTAAACTACGTTTGCTCATAAATAAATCATTAAATATTGTCTTGTCAACATCTTAAATCAATACAAGAATCGGCAAATAAAATATCGCGATATATCGCCAAATCGATTTCTCACAACACACCTACTTAAGAGTCGGTTTAAAAAAATTAACTTTGCATTAAAAAAAAAAGCTTAAAAATCTGAATATTAATATTTGCAAATTTTCCTTATAAGACTGAAAAAAAAACTGTACAAAACTTGAAAAAAGAAGAAGATGCCTAACATCAATTTTAGAGCATTTCGGAAATATGTTTCTGGTATAAAATCTCCACTAAGTGAGCTAAAATGTATAAACATTAATAGTAGTAAGATATCCTGGTATCATTCAATAGCTGTTGCAGTTCTTTTTTTTGAGCTATATAAACATCAAGGGGAAGGCCTTTTAGTAAATGGTAATCACTCATAGACAAGCTGTTTACAGCTGTGTAATGTAGAGCTGGCTAGAGTTAACGTCATGTTATTTACTACCCGACCGGCCGCCTCTGCTGCAGTGCTGACTCCATTCCAGCAGCATCACAGCCCGTGACACCCAGACAGAAAGCAGGCAAAGGTGGAAGCCGCTTATGGCCAAAATGCGCGAGTCAAATGCACAGCCAGTGTCTGCAAAAGTGACAGGAATACAGTTATTTCAATGATGTCTGTGCACAAAGACTTTCCACTCAGACCTCTCAGTGAACCTTGCTTCCAGCCTTCTGAAGGCTTAAGGAGTTGGCAGCTTTGTTTGAGATGAGCAGTGGTATTTATGCCAGACAGCTGCCTGATCAGAACACACACCATCTCTTAAGGTATCGAATTTGTATTCCAGAAAAGCAGAACACCAGCGGTTGTGAATTTTAAAGCAGACATCAAATGGTCTGGGGCTGGTACCTCTAAAGCTTCTGGTGTTCAGTGGATAGAAAATCTTTTCTTTAGTCAGATTTGTGGAATACAGAAACAGACGGCGAGGAGAAACTTTACTAGAACACATAAATCTTTTTATAGTCTAAAATCTCAATTAAGTGGATTAACCTTTAATCGATTTAGCAAAGTGGTCTTCTTGGTGAGGGAGGAGACAGCGTTGGTTCAAGTCTGCATTGAGAAACTAGCTTGTAGTGCCCTCTAGTGGCCGGGAACAGATTCAGCATGAGATGGTGCACTTTGCAGGAGAAATGTTTTAAAAATTAGGTTGACTGACTTATTACTTAATGTTTTAGATAAGTATTTTAATAAATTGCATTTTTGGAATGAGGTTTTTGTAAAACCTTAGAATATACTAAACTGCATCTCAGAAAAACATTAAAAAAGAGCAGACATGCAACTGGTTAGATACTAAAATTATCCAGAAAAATGTGTATATTTTACATAAAGTTATACTGTTGGTGCATAAAGTGGTTTTATTTTTTCTTTCTAAACAAGTTAGGGTATCAGGCATATCTTGTGATAAATACAGCATCTTAAATGTTTTGTACTGTTTGTTTGTTTGTTTTGGAGCAGTAATTTCTAATGTTAAATACCAAAATAAGAGTAAAAGTAACTGTCAGCTTGTAGATCATTGGCCGAAAATGTACAAGTTTTTTTTTCTTGTCTGTCAAAAACAAAAAGTTAAAAATATTCCCAAACATTTTTAGAAATTTCCATAATTTAAACTTAAAAATGAACTAATTTCCATGTTATCCTTACAGCAATTATTGCACAGAATCCCACTGTGTTAATATACACACATCTTTTTGGAGCTTTGTAGAGTCTGACCTTGTGGTAAGTACGTTCAGTCGTTTACGTGTGGAAAGATTGGCATCTCTCCTGAATGATTTCCAAGCTTTGAATTATGATTCCCACCCGAGAATGATAGACTTGAAAGAAAAAAAAAACAGCTTTATTCCCTTCCAAGATTGATGGGAGGAAGCAATTTCTCCTGTACGATCAATGGTGATGTCACTCGTCATTGACCTTGTGCTTCCGTTTTGAAAGAAAAGTTCTGAAAATGTTCAAGAACGAAATAGGAAAAAGTCCAGTTGATGCTAAAA
>NC_050526.1:18974063-18987589 GCF_002922805.2 Oryzias melastigma
TGTGTTAATATACACACATCTTTTTGGAGTTTGTAGAGTCTGACCTTGTGGTAAGTACGTTCAGTCGTTTACGTGTGGAAAGATTGGCATCTCTCCTGAATGATTTCCAAGCTTTGAATTATGATTCCCACCCGAGAATGATAGACTTGAAAGAAAAAAAAAACAGCTTTATTCCCTTCCAAGATTGATGGGAGGAAGCAATTGCTCCTGTACGATCAATGGTGATGTCATTCGTCATTGACCTTGTGCTTCTGTTTTGAAAGAAAAGTTCTGAAAATGTTCAAGAACGAAATAGGAAAAAGTCCAGTTGATGCTAAAAATACAACCAATTTCTTGACGTTTATATTTCTCTTTTTATAAATCAATAATTTTGATAAAATTTCAATTTTCCATTAATAAAAACCAACAACTATTAGTACAATTACATTTCTTTCTAACAAAAAAAGGAAAGCACGTCTGATTCTTTCAAAGTGCATTTATTAAAGTCGTTCATTTGGCACTTCAGTTATTATAACTGGTCACACAGTTAACATTAAACAAAAGTGAGCATCCCAAAATGAGTCAAATTTACTGCCCAGCAGAAAATTTTCTTTACATAATTGCGCTTTGGAGTAGCACTGTTAAAGAAGTGTGTTTTGAATTTTTAGGCAATTAATAAATATTATTTTTGACTGCCATAAGGGACCGTTGAATGTTTGTATAATATAAAATTTATAATAAATTTAAAAACAAAAAAAAGGGAAGGGAGCACAAACATTTTAGGTGCAACAAAATAGATGCTCACAATTTGTTTGGACAAAATTACAAAATGACATGGCTATAATACATCTACCCAAAGATGATAACAGTATAAAGATATGCATAAAAAAACATGCAGCACCAAGATGAGACTAGCACTAAGCAGCTTTGGCAATTTTTTTTTCTTTTAGGAAAAGGAGGAGAAAAGGTTAATTTCAACAGCTCAAGCCATTGTCGATATAATCAGTCAATTTGGACATGCAGTAAGCTATAAAAAAGTCTGACACAATAAATGAGCAGAAAAGGGTTCAAAAGTAAGTCTTTCAAGTTAAAGCTAGAATACTGTATTTTTTCAATCGTTTGGTGTTCTCTTTGGTTTTGGCCACCAATGTCTGGAGTTCTAAACGATGCAGGTTCATTTTACCACTATTGTTAATTTGGTTGAGAATACCAAGCTTGCCTTGTTCAAAATCATCTGTTAGAGTAGTCTTTGCATGCATGCATGTCTAGAGGACGACTCCAGCCACGAGTGCTAGTGCTTCTTCTCGAGGTAATTTGACGGGACCCATCCTTTCCTCGGCCTGCCATTGTCCAGAACCTTGCAGTACCACCAGCCATTGGGGTTTTTTTCAAGCACCTCCAGATTGGTTCCCTCTGGGAATCCCATGGTCTCCTCGTCGCCAAGGTAATCTGCGATGGAGATGTAGACCTCTTTGAGGTTGTTGTGGATAATGTGGGGCTTGGGTTTCACGGTGGACACAGGGAGGGTGTTCTTCTGGGCGCTGAGGCCCAGAAACTCTGAGCTACTGGAAGCAGGTTTCTTCCTGTTGGGGAGGGTGATGTTGTTTGGGGCCAGACTGGGAGGCACGGTGCCAAAGGAGGCATTGCGGCGAACGGTGGGGCTGGCCCGCGGGTGGTCCGTTGAGTTGAGGGACTCGTTTCTTCGGAGGGAGCCAACGGGGCTTGGACCATCCCGGATTGGCGGGGAGATAAAGACAGACTGAGGTCTGACGACCTGCTGCTGTTTGGTGCCGCTCTGCTTCAAGGAACTGAACAGGCTGGAGGGTTTGGAGAGGCCGCCTGGAGGCTTTGAGGGGATCGGTGGAGTGGCCTTCCAAAGGTTCTGGTTGATGTTGTTCAACACCCGCACCCTTTGCTCATTCTTCTCCAGGCTGTTGGACTTGCTCAAATTTCCGGGTTTCTTAGGGGTGCCGTCAGATTCCGACTCCGCTGCGTCTTCTTGTTGCCTGGCTGGCTCCAGATAGTAAGTGGGAGCCCAGCCCTCTGCATCTCCCCAGCGTATGTACCACCAGCCGCTTTCCTGCCTCTCCAGCACCTCCACTTCAACCCCGGCGGGGAAGCTGAGCTCAGTGTCCTGAACTTTCTCGTAAGGATCCGTGGTGCGATACAAGTTGCTAACCTCCACGTCCGAGTCCCCCCGGCTGCCTTTGGAGTAGGTAGACGAGAGATCGGATGTGCTCTGAGAGGAGAAGGAGTCTTCTGAAGAAATGACGGATGCAGTCTCCAAGTCTTCTCCTTTGCCTTTGGTTCCATTCTTCAGTTGGCCTGTTGGTCGCAGCTGTCTTCTCAAAGTGCTGATGTCCATCTTCTCTGCACTGGAGGCTTTTGCCAGCTGTGGTTTGGGCCTCACCACTGGTCTTAACTTGGAAGATGACTTGGTGGAAGAGGAGTTCTTGCTTTCCTCTTGATCTTTCTTGGGAATGGACAGATCTGGCATGGACTCTGTGCAGGCAGACTTTGGACTGGATGCTTCATCTGGTTTGACTGAAAACAAGCTACCGTTCAAGTCGGCCTTGAGTTTGTTGCCTGCAGATTTCCGTCCACCGGATGTCGGGTTTGCAGTCTTGCCAGTTTCTGACGAGACACTTGTCTTGGATGAGTTTGAGTCTCTGCTGCACTGCCTGTCTGGAGTCTCCCTGAAAGGCCGGAACCCATCATTCTCGTAGATGCACTCTTCGTCCGCCTCTGCCTCCTGGGTCTCCTCGAACGACTCCCCCATTTTGAAGGAGGCGCTGTGGAGCGACGAGGCTGGGGAGGGCTTGGAGGACAAATGAGAACCTCTCTCAGAGCAGGTGTCTTCATTCTTTCCATCCACCAGGGAAGCTTCTCCCCTCAGGAATTCAAACTCAGACTCAAGGTCCAGATCGCCAATGGCAGGAACATCGTATTCTGGTTCTTCGTACACTGGCCTCCCGGGGGGTACAGGGTATTCTGGGGCCTCAGATCCGGGGCTGCTGGGAGTGCTGGGAGTCGCGGCCTCCACTGAATCCTGCTTTTTGACAGGTGGAGCTGGAGGAGGAACTTTTGGGCGGCACAAAGTGCTTGTTCTTCTATTCAAGTTGGGTTTTTTGCGTTTGTCAATGTAGGAGCATGGAGCCCAGCCCTCCTTCTCGCCAATCTGGACGTACCACCAGCCACCAGAATTTTTCTCAATTACCTAAAAAATAAAATAACACAAGTCAATCAATGAGATTAGGTTTTAATTTAAACTGTTTCCAGTTGACTGGTTCTCATAATTAAAGTATTGTTGTTTAATCAATCATTTGTCTTTTTTATGTATTGTGTTTTTGTATCTAATAAAACACCTAAGGCAAGATGATAATAAATAAACAACTGATTAAAAATGAAGTATTTTTCTGCTTTTCACAAACAGTTCTTACCTCTGCCTTTTGTCCTCCATTGAAACTGATGCCATCAGAAATACATGACTGAAAATCAGCGATGGTGTAATACTCTGCTTCAACCGATGGGGCCTCAGGAGGGCAGGGCAGTGGGAACCCCTGAAAGCAATGAAGAAGGAGGAAGTCAGAGCTCCTGTGATGCATAACAGTGTCAAACTATCTCAAAAACTGCTTCCAATTAGTTTCTAATGTTGTAATTTATCCTTTTATTAATGAATGTTTCACTTTTTGTAAATAGGAAATGTTTTTTTTCTTTGAAACCAAATTAATTTGGTTTAAATTGAATTAACTCAGTATTTTGTCAGTGGTATCCAGCCCTACTCCAGACAGGACAAAGAAACTTTTTACAAAGTTAGGGCTGGGTGTTGCCAATAATTTCCAGAATCGATTTGATTTGATTCACCAGAGCCCGGATCCATTCGATTCTGATTGTTCTTGATTCTTTTGATCAATTTAATTCAATTTGATTCAATTATATTTTGAGTTTACACGGCTGACACATCTAGACACATTTGTTTAGAAATACATTATCTGTAATAATCTACTGTATAAGGGAGAGATTGTTAATTGCATTCAGTGTTACATAGTTTCTTAAAAGGGAGAAGCTCCAAAAATTGTTCTGATTCTCCTGGAGGGCGTTTTTAGTTTTGCCACTAGGTGGCGATCATGTTATAACATTACACCTTATTCCATAAGAACAAGAAAGAATGAATAAAACAGGGTTTTAGACCACAAACGTTTACTTGAAAAATGTTTACTTAAAATTCTTGCCTGTGAGTTTATAAAGATGTTCATTTAGTCAGCAATGTAAGTTTGGGTCTATTAGGCGCTAGCATTAGCCGTCCTATGGGAAATCCCATTATACGTTAGCATCAAGCTAGCAGATTTTAGCATTATGTGTTGGATCAATCTCCACTTTCATGGATCGATTATTGATTTTTTTAACCTTAGATTAATTCAGATATATTAATTGAGTCAACTAGACCAGTGGACCTCAACCTTTTTTAGGTCACAGACTAGTTTAATGTCAGACAATATTTTCATTGACCAGCCTGTTCAAGGCTAAACGGAGTTTCACTTCACTTTTGAGGGTAAAGTTTATCTCCATCTCCTGTAAAATATATGCAGCTGATTCAAACTTAATTTGTACATTAGATTTTAATAAGGACTCAGTAGAATATGATATAGATTTCCCTTATAAACAGTGACAAGTAAGGTGTAAATTAAAAAATCTGACATAGACTTTAGCCTCATCCAAATTTTAAGGTGCAGTGGAAAAATAGATTTTACAAAAATGAATGAAAACTGGTATTTCTAAATATAATAATGAATGTGAATCCCTTTGAGAAAAATATTAGCATCCTTGTAACATTAGACAGCTGGTTGTTGAATATTGTGCATTATTATTCTTATTGTGTGTGGGAACAACTGTCACAATAAATCCATATTTGGAGAAAAGACTTCTGATTTTTGTCTATTAAATGCAAATTTCCCTTTTCTTTGAAGTCGAAGGCTCCTATTAATTCGTTTTTATGTCACTTATTTAAACTTGTCATTGTTTTAAAATGTTATTGTTCTTTGAACTTTTAAAACATGATGGTTTGTTTTGACCGAGGTCATTTTAAGGCGCCATATATATTGATTGAACTTAAACTTATTCTGTTTCTTCACCAACTACTTTCTGAGAAAAGAAACTTTCCAAATAAGTTTGTTTATTGTCAACTGTGATAACTTGGGGGTTTGGGTGCAGCCGTTTTGAGAACGAGGCGGATGGATTTTTTAAAAAAATGACTTGACGTGTGTCTAGAATGAGTTAGTTGGGTGTGGTAGTTTTCCAAAATAAAACGTCCTTTAGAATCAGATTAAGAATAAAATGGAAAAAAATAAAGGTTGTGGGGTTAGGGACCTCTGATTCAGACCACAGACTTACCAGTGTTGCATCTCTACGAGGTGGAGGTTTCTGTCTCAGGACAGGAGAACCTATTAAAATGAAACAAATGTGATTTAATTTTCAGAGGACATGGTTGGACTTAAGAGAATATCTGCTCACTGACCGATCTCCACTCGATGTGGGGCGATACGAGCTACAGCCGGTGAGCCGGGCTCTGGTTTACTTTTCCCGTCTAGGGAGCTGTTATCGGGGCTGGAGTCACCGCATGGGATTGGCAAACTGATCTCCTTCCTGACAACCTGAGGACTCTCCGGGACACCTTCTGTCTGCACGTCCTTTTCACTCAAAGCCTTCTTGTTAAGCAAGTTGCTGATCTCCATGATGTTTCCGATGATTTCCACCGGGCCCGCTGCCGTCTTCTTACGAGGAGAGAAGTCATCTTTCACCTTCTTGAGATAAGAGGCTGGAGCCCAGCCCTCTTTATCCTGGTACCTAATCGGTATAAAACAAATAATAAAGTTATGGACCTTTATTTTGAATAAAGAAATTAAAAAAGAGTAATCAATTCTAACCTGATAAACCACCATCCTTCCAGATTCTTCTGTATCACCTCCACAATTTCTCCTTTTTCAAAAGCTATTTCGTCTTTGCCTTGACTGGAGTATGGCTGCAGCGTTATGTACTTCTCTTCTGCAAAAAGAGATATCATCAAAATCATTATTGCACCTCAATTTTTACAAAATCTCTATATATTTTTGCACACCTAACAACATTTATGGTAATTTTTTTTTTGTTGACAAATAAATACAGCAACTTTTCAAAAAGAAAGAAGATCTGAGTCGTATCTCCTGGATTAGATCCGCTCTCTGGCAGGTGGTTCAGCTGCCAGATGTTTTCAAACGTTTTGGGATTTAGCTGTAATTTTTCTGCCTAGCCAAAAGGGTGTCGTAACGCAGCGAATACCCATGTGACACCGTTAAAGAGTTAGGGGTTTTTTAAAGTATGTTTTGCCATCACAGCAGATTGAATTCGTCCAGTTTTAAACAGATGGGATGCGTTGTACATTAGCTCATTTTATAGCAATGTGCGGCATTACGTAACCAAAAAAAAAAAAAAAAAGTAATGATTGTGGAAAATACATTGTGACAGCTTTTTAGGAGCTCCACTTGGAGCACCAGGTCACCCTGGTAGTGAAAAATGACTTTTAGCTGGATTTAGACAATTAAAAATATAGTCTTAATCCTTTTAAATACCAATAATTTCTATTATGCACAACAAATATTCAGTTTATGAGATGCAAGGGAAGAATTTCTTATCAAAAGCTATTATTAGAAGCAAAAAAAAAGACTTTCCACTGTTTCTAAAGTAAAAAATATGTTATTTTCTTCATTTAAATTCCCTTCAGACAATAAATTATTCACTTTTATAGAAATAGAATAATCTCTATCTCTTCAATATTCTGTGCTTTGATTTCACAGTGATACATACGGACATGCATTTTAGTGCTCCATACATGCAGTGGAATAATCTCAGCCTAGACCGTTCAATACCAAACTCACAGAGTGTAAAAGACAGATCAATACCAGCGGGTCATGATTCATTTACGAATAATGAAGTGCACAATTTCTGTTGTTTATCATATCTATAAATGTGCAAACCCACTGCAGTCTGAATTTTTACTGCAGGCTCGATCCTTCAAGGTGCCTCAGAGGTAACCGAGTGTAGTTGGAGTCTAAATTTATGTTTGCTCAGAAACGACATGAATATGATCAAAAGATTCACACCCTGCAGAAGAGGGTAAAAGGGAAGGAGGGACACATTCCAACGATATAAAATGTTATCTCTCCTTTCTTTTACAACCCACCATCCAACAGCATCCTTCTGCACTTCTTAAAAATACCAGTGATTCACATGTCATCATTTTTTTAAACATCATTTTCTCCACTCAGCTCGATTCATCTCACCACTGAACATGGAGAAAAATGTAAAAACATGCCGGCCACATTGTCTTTCACTATGACAGGAATGTGTCCTGGTTCAGCAGATAATGGTGAGCAGAGGGCACCATGCTGATTTATGCATTCCCATGAGGCCAAGGGGCAGAACAAAGTCACTGCTTCCTGTCATTAAGACAGTTCCTGTCTGAGCAAGGAGAGCACAAGGAAATGAGATGTGCTCAAAAAGAGGGAAAAAAAACACTTAAAAGGTGCTGTTCTGTGTGTCTGCAAACATTTATAATTATTTTTTTCCAAATTTATTTAAAATGATAATAGGCAGAAAGTCATTTGTTGCAGTGGTACATTGTATTCTTTGCACAGTTCCTGGTTATTTCACATTCACACTGGTCTCTGCGACACGTGTTCATGTGACTACTTCCAACAAAAAGCCGTAAATAATCTATGTATCATTTGTTCATTCTTTTTTTTACTTAAAATTAAAAAAAAAAAAGTTTTTCAAATTAAAATCAGAAATGAAGAAACTAATAGTTTTTGCATTTTCCAATTTGTGCATCAAATTGAAAATGGAGCAAACAGATAATGGATTTATAAATACTTTTTTTTAAAAGTTTTCGTCTGAAACAAAATGGTTACACTGAAGTAGTTTGACTGAATTTGTTTAGCATTTGTTTTTTATCTGTTTTGCGTTTTTAATTTTTAAGTTAGAAACCTAATGATACACTGATTGTAAATGCACGTGAATGTTGCGTTTGTGCATACTATGCACGCTTTTAAGTCAGTTTTTGGGCTCTATGTACAAACCAGTTGAATTTTGACCAATCAGGAACTCGGATTTGGTAGTGACATATGGATGCCGTCCCCGCTGCACACCAGTGCTGCTGTGGAGCAATGGTAGAGCGGCCGACTACTGATTGGCAGATTGCAGGTTCGATGCCCACCCATACGTCAAAGTGTCCTTGGGCAAAAAAACTGAACCCCACATTGCCTCTGGTGGAAGGTTGGTGCCAGTGTTCAGCAGCAGAGCCACCACCTATGTGTAAATAGGTGAATGGATCTGTAAAAAATGCTTTGGGCTTCCAAGGAAGGTAGAAAAGCGCCATACAAGTATACGCTATTTACCTTTAACACATGGAAGTGTCAATCATTTAAAAAAAAGGAGAAATTTGGCCAGAATTATATGAAATCTTTAATATATCGGAATAGAGCTGTGATGAAAAAAAAAGACTGGAGCAATATTCCCAGGATTTGCAACGCTTCGACATTTCCCACCAAGCCCAAATCTGGGTCTTCCTGTACTGGTCCCCAGCCAATATATAGTACAGGGTTGAATCAAGAAGGGGCATCCAGCGTATACTCTTTCTCAAACCAAATGTGCAGATTGGTGAAAAGCCAGCCCCTGATGCTGAAAGGTGAACAACAACAACCTCTTCCAGCTGTAGGTACATGCAGGTACATTTGTCTGAATTGCCCTCAAGGGAGTAATAAAGTTATTCTATTCTATTCTATTCCATTCTAATTCATTCGATTCGATGTGCTAGTATAGCATTACACCCTTGGAAACAACTGTGATAACCTGTGTTGATCATTTGATCACCCAACTTTCATGTGGAATGCCTCTGGATTAGAAGTCCAGAATCCCTCTCCCAGCAGGGGGGCCATAAAGTTGTCTGAAACCTTTGTCTCTCACTCGGATGTAAGTCATTAAACTGGGCCAGAACCCTGACTATTCTTCATTTGAAACCCTGGCTAATTTCAGCCTGTCATCTTCAAAAGAGTCTTGGTTCCAGCAGGCTGACCACCTGGAGAGTCCAAGCATTCCCAACAGACACTCAGACTCTTTGTATGAAACATGTACCCTTCGTAACTTTTATTATGTTTTAAATCACAGGGCTTTTGTTCATTGGATCTTCACATGTAAAACATCTCCCCACAGCACCAAGAAATGTCCTATTATTACATGTGTGTAATCAAATCTTTATTCCTAACAGAAGATTCACAACTACTTTGAGGTTAAAATCCATGAATAATCATTGTGTTACCGTCAAAGCTTGGAGAATTGCTGTTCTGTGTTTATGTGGACTTTGGGTAGCATTTTGTGTGCCACATACAGGATTCACACATACATATAGGGTGTTACGAACTTTTTGATAACTTTGTTTGATAGAAACTTCTTTTGTTGTTAATTCAGCATTCAGAAAACATCCAGAGACCAGAATAAAGTTACGCCCCTGATATTTGCATATCCAGAGCTCATTGGGACATGCAAATTACCTTCAATCGTAAAACACCTCAAATCCCCACGGATTGGGCAATTCTGGCCCTGCCTCCCAAATTCAAAACCCTGGCGCGCAGTCCAGAGGTTCTCTTTTTCTCTTCTTCTCCCCTTTTTCCCCCTTCTTGTCTGCCGCTCTGACCTTCTCAACACCTTCACAGGGCTGATATGCCAGAAGCCAGAACAGGAACAGAACAGAAACATCTAAGTTCTTCCAGTGTTAAGATCACGTTTTTTTTTCTCGCGCGCTTTCTTCCTTTTCAACATTTTTGTCTCCCGTTTATTTCATAGACTGATTCCAACATTTTTACAATTTTTGATGCTTTTATTTTGAAACTGATTTTTAATGCTAGACCATGAGATAAGTTTCAGTGTCCGGGCAGCTTTGCGACTTATACTTTTTGGTCACAAAACGGAATAGAGAAATCGTTCGACCACCCCAGAAGCTAAGTGACTGAACGGAGCAGAACCAGCAGAACCGCAGGTTCCCTTTCCTTCTACACCTGGCTGCAGATCTCCACGGCTGTCCTGAAGCATCCAGCTAGGAACGGGATCAACCACCCTTCCTGGCAGAGCAGACCCAGAACTCTAGACCGCTTGGTGAGAAGTCAAACGTCTCTCATACAGTCAACTGCTGGTGGTTAGAACAAAGATTAACTATTTTTGCAAGAGTAACATCTTTGCCCCGTTTTAAATTCCTCCTTTTAAGAATAGCTTATTCTCAGCTCAGTAACATGACCCTTTTTATGCACAACACACACTTAATGCATCCACACATTTAGCATTTTTCACCTGAATATTGTGTGTCTTTTCTTCTGATTTACCTATTTTTAGTTATTAGTTAAAGCTATATTCTGTCTTCCACATATGTTCATTGCTTTCCATGCTTTTACGACTATTATTTTTGCTCTTTTAACCTCATGTTATTCAATAAATATTAAAAAGGGGTCGTTGTTCGATATTATTATTTTCTTCTTTGTGGTAAAGTCCCTTCAAGGGTAAAGACACTTACGCTAAAATTGAGAGACTGATTAATTGATTACTTTATTGATTAGAAGTAGCGGCTAATCATTGATGAGTAATATTTTCCTTCGTTACGAAGGCGGTGCCCCGAGGATAATTTTATTAAATTTCAGTTTAGTAAAATTTATATTTTTCAACCAAATTTGGGATTGAATACTTCATATTCACCCCCCTTGTACGCTACATATGTGATGGTTTTGCATCCAGATTTCCAAAAGTAAAAAAATTATTTGTGTGTGGGTGTGTGTGTATGCATATATATATGTATATATAATTTAATTATATAATTATTCTTTTGACTTTAAAGATCAACTCCAATCATTTTTAAAACTATATAAGTATTCCCACTTGTTTTTTAATTATGATTGTGCCGCCATAAGCCAATGATATGCTGTGTTAACACCGAACACAATTTGCGCAGCACAGGCTGCCAGTTTCAATGTTAGGTCAATGGTACAGACACGATCTTAGGTTCTGCTGCGATGTTTGAGCGACGGGTGTGACACGACGGTCAGTGCACATTGAGCGCGAATTGGCCGGCACTGCCAGAGTTCAAATATCAGAATTTTGGCTGGTCGCCGCGTTGCATTTACCAATCAGGGTCTCAGCTTTGAGTATGTGACGTTTTCAGTGACTTGATCAGCGACTAGAAAACTAATAAAATTAGTGCTTTTTTGGCCTGAACTTTGATCTAATTTCTTATCCTGCTGGGGCTGCGTGGTTGCCAGAGCTCCTCCCAGCTACTGTTGGAGATAAGCGGGTTACGCTCTAGACAGTTTGTCCGGCTTTCGCACCCCACGGCTGCTCTCTGGCTGCAGCCAGCCAGCCTCCCGGGGGCCAACGGTGCCTGTTCGCTTTATAAGTCGGCAGACAGACCGCCACTACGGAGTGCGGAGGCAGCTGGCTCGGGCCTCCTGAAATTTGAGTTATTTTACTTATTTTCATTGATAAAATAATAATTAAAAAGAGTCCCATAGTTTTATTCTTGTTTCGATCTTTCCACTCTCAGGTTAATGCTGGACAGTGAGCCTTCAAACTCAATCACAGAGGCACAGACACATGGTAGAATCTGCTGTTACAGAAAACACAATCTCGCAGTGAGATAGAAGCTTGAATGATCACATAAACACAGACAAGGAGGCATGATTACCAATGTTTTTGTAGAACTTTTCACATGGTCCGTGTCTTCTATACATTGTAAGTGAGATAAACACAGACACAGCTCCATGTAGCCATCAGGCTAAAAACATTAACTGGTAGTGCCTCTCATCCATGACCCCAGCAATTACATTTTTTGACAAGACGCTCGAAGTGGATTCGGTGTGAACACAGCATTAGAAATTCAATACTGAGTTGTGGGTGGTATTGACAAAGACCAACCTCGCCCCCCTTCCTCTCCTCTTTACTGAGAGCTTGGAGAGGGGAGCTTATGGTCTACCCAACATATTCTCCACATCACAAATATTTTCATTTGGATAAAGAAGCATTGAACTTAATCTTCTTCATATATGTCCTCCATCATCAAAAAACGCCACAAGAACACATTAAAAACACCAAAATATGATATGAATGGTTCTTTAAGAAAAAAAATTCTCTCCCTCTTTTTAAATTAATATTTTGCATTTATTCCAATAAAAGCTCTGACTCATTGGAAAAAAAATCCTTCTTACTCTCAAAGTCCATCCTTCGTTGGCATTCACAGAGTCTATTTGGTGAAAGGTTCAATCCAAATCACCACCTAAAGGCTGAATTAATAAAGCCTTTAATATTTAACTGACATCACCTGTAGCGATGGTGCTTGACATGTAGGAATGAAACACTTGCACACCGGTAAACAATATGCTCTGTTAAAGAAAAAAAAAAAGAAAATTGTCCCTCCAGCAGACTTGCTGAAACATAGGAGCCTGCAGCCACCTGATGTCTCATATTGATAACCTTCTGTGGCTGATATTCTCTCTGCGGGGTTTGTGAACATGATGCGGACCAACATTAACAAGTTGCCAGTTCCAACTTGATTATATCACAATGAAAATTCTACTTTAGGAATTTACAGTTGTGCGCACTTAAATCTAAACAAATCAAATCTAAATGTGCAGTTTGCGTGGAAAGTGCTTTAGCCAGCTCCAATACTCCAAATAATGAGCCCAGTCTCCTCACCATAGCGCATTGTGGAGCATATTTTTCATCTTCCATGAGATAAAAGCAGCAGCTCAGCCTCTTGCAAATAAGCTTGTTTTTGAGCGAGCGCTGCAGAGCCGCATTGAAATGACAGTAGAAAGCCATAAACATTAAACAGACTTTCAGATGATATAAAAAGAAATGTAGATCTATAAGTAATTGTAACTTCGCCCCTCGTTGCCTGTAATAAAATGTTCTTGTTCACTCTGCGGATAACAGTCCAGGGTCTGCCTCACACTGCTGGCTTTACATTCTTGCTTTTACACAGAGTCCGGCATCAGCACTATCAGCCCTTTTGTGGGTTTCCACATTGAGAGGTGAGCACAGATGAAATTAATGATGGCTCAGTTCTATTATGGAAGAAACTGGCATGGCGACAGGACCTCTGCTAAATAGAAATGAAGTAATCATGGATACAGCTGTGCTTTTCTGAGAAGTGAAGATGCTGTTGAAAAGGTCAGTATTCTCTGCAGAAGCCAAATCATTCGGGTCCTTGTTTCAAACAGTTGACCTCAGAAAACCCTGATGTTCTTTTGTTTTGGATTTACTTGAGTTTTAAAACCAGTCCAACCTTTCAAAGAACTGCATTTAAATCTGAGCAGATCTGGGACCTTTTTCCATCCATCCATCCATCTTCCTCCGCTTCATCCGGGACCGGGTCGCGGGGCCAGCAGTCCAAGCAAAGATGCCCAGACTTCCCTCTCCCCAGCCACTTCCTCCAGCTCCTCTGGGGGGACCCCGAGGCGTTCCCAGGCCAGCCGAGA
>NC_050526.1:18988209-18991441 GCF_002922805.2 Oryzias melastigma
CCAAACAGATTGACGTTAGTTTCACAACAATCTGCCAAAGTACATTTTTTGGATCACCTTAGCAACGGAGGTAATTTGCTTACCATGCCCACATTCCCTATATTATCATATTGTAAGTTATAACACTTGTTTAAGCTTTAACTTGGGATGTAAGTGAGAAATTGCATAAAATGGCACTTTTTTCAAAATGGCGGCTTTTCTGTTGGTTTTATCTCCATAGCAACCATTTTACAGTTTATCGTTAAAAAAAATGCATCTGTAAAAAGCGAAGGAGCAAAAAAGAAGCAGTGACTACGATCAAAATCCTAATATTGCTGTATGCCAGCAAAAGAAAATAGCAGTTGAAGAAAGGTCATAAGCTGGATTTGAACTCGGTCCTTCTGATCCACAGTCCAGTGACACTGCCTCTAGGCCACAGCCCAGGTAGCTGATGTGTATAATCAAAACGGGGTATTCGATATGTAAGGGGTAAAATCGGACGAAGTGTGCATTATGAGAAATTAACGCATGACGCGGAGGCCTAAACCGTCCGACGCGAAGCGGAGGACAGTATTTTTGTGTGCGTTCGTGAAGTGCGTTAATTTCTCATAATGCACACTTCGTCAGGTATTATCCCGCTTATACCAAGGTCATTTACAAGATAAATAAACATTCAATCAATATTTAGTACTTTATCCTTGTTATTTCTTTGGTTTAGCTCATTTTTTCACAAAAAGCGGACTATTTGATCCGTGATGCGGTTTGTTGTCACGGTGACATGGAACACGGCATGAAGCCAGAAGCCGTTACAGACCTCAGCTGCAGCGGTAAAGTGTCGCTGTTTTCAAAGAAAGACCCGGACAAATTAGGATGTTTTTCTTTTTTTTCTGAAGTTAAGCCTTCAGTGACCAGCTAGAACATAAACGGAACACAATCAGCTTCTGTCTGTGTTTTATTTCACGGCAGGTTCGTTCTTCTGAGCTGCTCTAAAGCAGAAACTCCCTCTTGTGGTGAGACAGAAGACTACACCTTTCATGTCGAGTGGTGTTTTATTAGAAGAAGAATAACTAATTTGTCAATATTAATTTACCTTACAAAAGGAGAGGAATATAAATGCTGGTCGCTACAATAAGTTAAATAAAGCATCAGTTCAGAGAGAAAGTTTATCCATTGCTGCTTGTTTTGTCCAGACGATGAAGGAAATGTGTTTTAAAGAAGAAGCCTGCACAGTGATATTGAACGTTTGGTCTGTGTGACCGGAACTTCTTTTTTAGGTGTGCGTTATTACTGTGCATTATCACTTTTTAAATCCACACCCAGCAGCCAATCAGAATCGAGTATTCACCCAGACCATGGTATAAATAGTAATAGAGACAAAGAAAGCCTGCTGTTATATATTTTACAGTTTATCGGTCAAAAAATGCATCTGTAAAAGGCAAAGGAGCACAAAAGAAGCAGTGACTGCAATCAAAATCCTAATATTGCTGTATACCAGCAAAAGAAAATAGCAGTTTAAGAAAGGTCATGAGCTAAATTTGAACTCAATCATTCTGAATCACAGACCAGTGACATTACCTCTTGGCCACAGCCAAGGTAGTGTGATTTGAGCGCGCGGTTTTGACAGCACTAGAACGCCGCTTTCGACACGCGGTTTTGACGGCACTAGAACAAGCAAGAAAACGCCGCTTTTTATGTGCTACGTTTAAAACGTGCGTTAAAAACGGCGTTTTTCGTGGCAAAACGCCGTTTTTTACGGCGGTTTTCCTGGTGATTATTGACTCCATTTGCTTGCCATACAGAGCGGAGTGGCGCTCTCTTGGTCACACCAGACGCGATTTTCTTCCGCGACGGTCGACGGCCGCTTCTGCTAGAGCTATTGCTTTTTTTGCCATCATGGTCAATAACCAAGACATCACGCCGTGTTTCTGCTAAAAGGGGATGGTCTCTGCCCCTGTTGACAAAGACCCCGCCCCCCAACTCCGCAGTCGGCCCACTTCATTGATCGGTTTGTGCACGCGTGTGCGTGTCTGTCTGTTTTGTTTTGTGTCTGTGTGCACGCACGCGCTTCCACGTGTTTCCGGCGGTAAATTAATAAACTAAAAATATTACCCGATGTTTCTTCCAAGAAGAACCGCTCCTCTGCCTCTCTCTCGTTCAAACCCGGCCCCATGTCCCGCTCCAGTGTGCCCCCACTGCATTTGGGGACCCCGTCTAACCTGCTTTTTTCCCCCAGAACCCTGCAGCCTAGCACACCCGTTTTGGAGGTCTGTGGTGTGCAGGGTGGGGGCTCTCGCGCACGTGTGTCTGTGTGTTTTGATTGTATGCATATTTTCATCTCTACAGTTTGTTTAGACACAAAAACATGATCACATTTATCAATCGCGGCGTTTTATTGGGAAAAATGTGTTGTATTTTGAAAATAAACCTGATTTTCTCATGTATTTGATGCAACTTCCTTCCAGTATTGACGCGAAGCGCTCGCGGCTCGCGCAAAAAATAGGCCAGACGTCGAAACGTTGCGCTGCACCGCCCGGACCTTCCGCGCCGCTCCGCGCCTGGACTGGTGTCAAGCCAGCACGCTCTCGCTAAACTGCTGTCAAGTGAGCCCTCTCTGAAATACGGCATGCGACTTTAATACAATCATTACGGTAACAACAAGAAAGGCTTCATTTCAAAGTGAGAGTAAAGGGTACCTCCTGGTTTACACAGAACAAGAAGGGATACTCTAAGTGAGAAGTGAAATGATTCTGTGGAAACTAGGAGTTTTCATTTTATGAGTATTTTAAAACTGTAGTTTTTTTTAACTTCAGTACACTATTTCAACAGGGCAGTACTACAAAATACCACATCAGATCTGACTGAAACTTTGTGGGTGACATAACAAGAAGGGATACTCTAAGTGAGAAGTGAAATGATTCTGTGGAAACTAGGAGTTTTCATTTTATGAGTATTTTAAAACTGTAGTTTTTTTTCACTTAAGTACACAATTTACATTGAGCAGTACTACAAAATACCACATCAGATCTGGCTGAAACTTTGTGGGTGACATAACAAGAAGGGATACTATAAGTGAGAAGTGAAATGATTCTGTGGAAACTAGGAGTTTTCATTTTATGAGTATTTTAAAACTGTGGGGGTTTTTTTCCGCTGAAGTACACGATTTCAATTGAGCAGTACTACAAAATACCACATCAGATCTGGCTGAAACTTTGTGGGTGACATAACAAGAAGGGATACTATAAGTGAGAAGTGA
>NC_050526.1:18992173-18993804 GCF_002922805.2 Oryzias melastigma
GGTGAAACTTTGTGGGTAAGAGTACATGAAAGGATACTATAAGTGAGAAGTGAAATGGTTCTGTGGAAACCAGGAGGTACTCTTCCTTTGAAATGAAGCCTTTCTTGTTGCAACCGTAATGATTGTATTAAAGTCGCATTCCGTATTTCAGAGAGGGCTCACTTGACAGCAGTTTAACGAGAGCGTGCTGGCTTGACACCAGTGCGCCTGGTCTGACCTACGCCATAGGTTAGCATGGGCGCCGAATGGAAGCGCACTCCGTTCCGCGCCGCTTCGCGGCGCTATCGCGTCCGGTGTGACTCCGGGGTTATGCTTTTGACAGCGTAAAAAAGCTCCGCCTCTCATCCCACCTTTTTTTGTGTGGCTCATTTCAGCTGCGCTCCAGGAGTCTGCGCTCCTGCGCGCGCCTCGGCTTCAGCTGTGCGCCATCGATGGAGACAGTCAGTCCTGCTCCGAAACTCAGTTCAGACCCTTTTCCTTCGTTTTGCAGACGTCGTGTCTGAATAATGTGGCTGCTGAGGAACCGCAGCCTCTGAGTGTGATAAGTGAGGATCCAGAGAGAAGCTGAGCGCACACTGACTGACTGCAGCAGCAATGGGAAGTCAGACGACCAAAATCACATACTATGGTAAGGAGAAGCAGCATCACGACTCTGGGTGTTATACTGTATATCATTCATAGCATCCTAAAAGATCTTTAAGGTAGTTTCTGCCTTTAATTACCTTCTAATTTAAATGCAAAGTGTCTTTAAGTGTGTCTTTGCTGCTCTTGAAAGTGTAAAACTTTGTCAAGTTAGTAGAAAAAGTTGTCTTTTATTCATTTTTCACTTTTGTCATTTAAATTAAAAACAAGCATATATTTTTATGGCTTGAGGCTGCTCGCAGTCGGTTAAAGTTGATGGGTGCACCGCAGCTATGCAGCTTGCAGGTGCCTCATAGGACAATACGGTCTCAGTAAAATGCGTACATATTCCACGACTTTGCACTCTGAAATACCGTGTATAATATACGCCAAACACGGTTTTTGCGTGCATATGATACGCAATTGTAGAGAATAGGTTGTGCCGGCGTACAATAGACACGACTTTTCGTGGCATATGTACGCATTTTACTGAGGGGGCTGAATAGGAAAACACCTAACACACAACACAAAGCATCTTTGGTATTGCAATATGACATGTTCTCAAGAAGAACATTTCAGATTCTTTCTTTTGTCATTTAGACTTTGTTGGTATAGTTCATTCTTTGTGTTATAGAGCTGCAGCTTGTAACAGACTAAGATTTTTTTTTAAATTTTTGAGTTTTTGCAACTTTAAATTGTCCATCTCTGGGAGTTGTGTTGCTTTCAGAAAATAAGAGGGGAAACAAACCACTTAAAAATTATAAATTATGTAGAAACAATAGGTAAAAACTGGCAATTATCCAAAATATGTGATGTACATCTACCGACTCATGTTCCTTAGTCTGTTTTAAATACCTGTTACCAGCCATTGACGTGAAGAAGTGATGAGACAGGTGCTGACAGGGACACTGCAAAAAAAACAAAAAAAAGTCTTGGCTGTCTTACAGAAACTCTGTCTGGACCTTAAAAAATGTAAACATCAGTAATATGTTGACATGTTTTGGGGCCCT
>NC_050526.1:18994051-18997267 GCF_002922805.2 Oryzias melastigma
TAAAAATTTGATGTAATCAATAACTGCATTGCGAGGTCACTCCCTTCCTGTCGCTGCTGCTGTCTAGGCTGGGTTGGGGGTAGGAGAGGAGTGAGTCGTGTTGCTGCTCTTAGTTTTTCTTTTAAACTTTAAGGATGAAAAAAGGAAGAGGAGGAAACATGAGTTCGAAGCAGAGGTTTTTCTGTTTTGCTTGTTTAAATTTGCATGGAAATTAACTCTCCCCCCTGCATTTCGGTCGAAATAGACAAATTTAACTGGCGTCTAGTGTTTTTTTGTTTTTTTGCTTCCCTACACTTAAACAGTTTAACCCTCCATAGTTTCCTCTCCAATGTCAGCTGAATGGTGGTGCAGTCTGATAGTGTTCGTACTTGAAAATGTAGAGTATTTTAGTTCAAGCCTCACCTGGCTCAGGGTGCCAAATTTGTTTTTCGCCTGGGGCTCCATGCTACATTAGCATGTAGCTGCCAGTGCTCAGAAAATACATAGCATCGGTTTTATATCTATCTAAAAATCGTGCTAAAAAAGTCATTACTTACATTTAAATATAAACTTCTGTGCTTCAGAGTCCACCAACATGAGGAAATACATTTGTACTCCACACCATAAGTGTAATGTGGCCCTAAGTTGCTACATATCCTACTTTGGGGGAAAAAAAAACACATTCGAACACCGCAACAGTTTCAAACATCCCTACAATTGGAGCAATAGGGAGGAGCTGTAGGGGCATGGAAATAATTCTGATTCAATCTCAATCTATTCACCCCAGTCTCAAAAATATGGGTTGATTGTATGCAAAAAGCATTCTTTAAACTTGAGAGGTGCCTAGAGAAAACTATTATATGCATATTATATATACTATATGTATATTTTAAAATCTTGGATTTTAACATTATTTTCTGAAAGAGGGGATCCTAAGGTACATCCATGCCAAATTTGGCACTTGTATCACAAAATGCACAATCATTTTAATAGCTGGCTCCACTATTTGGAATACAGATATATAGTCTACCAGTTTCTTGTTTTGACCTTTGGCCACCTGGTCACCCACTTGGGTTGCTATTCTCTGTGGGCCAAAACAAGGGGGATGTCACTCAAATAGACCCAGCAGGTTTGTCTGGCAGGCTACGCCCATCACAAACAGCAGGTGTTGACATGTGACATTTGATGAGGGCAAAACTGGAATGTAGCAAGATAAACTACACCTTTATCACGCCATTTGTCAGACAACTAGAAAAACTTTGCTTGCTTGATCGGAAGGTTCCTGCCTTCCTTGTTCATGTGCCGTGTGAACCACACATTGCTGCCGGTGATCTGGTTAGAACCTTGTATGACATCAGTGGCTGTATAAGTGCATGGGTGAATGGGACTTGTGACTGTAAAGCACTTTGGGGCTTAATAAAGGTAGAAACGTGCTTTATGTCATTGATTGGAGTAGAAAAACAAGTGAAACATGTAGTGCAGTGGTGTCCAAAGTCAGTCCAAGAGAGACGCTGTTCTACATGTTTTCCAACCAACCTGCCGTTGAAGCTCCTTTTTGACCAAACACACCTGATCCAGGTAGACAGCAGCAAATAAGGTAGGGTTTCTGGAAAATCAGCAGGAGGCCAGACTCCCCTGATGTAGTGAAACCTACAAACACTAACTCTACATCAAGGGATAAAATTCAACTATTGACACACTAAGCTAAAGATATATTGCATGTTTTTAGGTTTGATAGGACTCAACCAAAGTCGTTTTCTGCCGTTAAAGTCTGCAGCTTCGGTTTACCTTGTCAAATCCTTTCCTGTATCATGTTTCTACCTTTTGCTGAGGTTTTAGTCTAAACTTGTAGCTTTCCAGAAGATTTAAGCTCATGTTTCTCATTTCTTTTGGCTCTGTTGTGTTTTTAGTGTTTTACCTCTTTTCTTTGTCTAATTTTTACATTTGTGTTTAGATCAAAATGCACAATGAAATAATCTTGTTTCTATTCAACAAGCCATCGTCTTTCTTGTGCCATTTGGACAAAACTCAATGTTTTGCAAGTCTTTGAGAGCAGTATGCACCCCTTTGCCAAACCCAACAAGTTATGACACATATACCAATTCTAATAACATACTTCTGACTTTTTTTTTTGCCTTTGAGAGTATATCTTTCAAGCCTTTAACGTCACACTGCATTAGGGCTTCTGTTAAGTCCTCTTAAAGGACCAAGGCCTCAAGATAAAATACAGAAAAGGATGGAGGCCAGGTGACACAAGCGAGCACTGCTCATTGTCTCTCTGCTGTCTTCTTCGATTATGACAGCAAAGGCAGTCCAGTGTGTGCAGGATTAGGTAACGCTGCCCCATCCACGAGTGACGTTTACGCTGGCACGGCCCTCTGCCAAGGCTCTGGCCACCGTTTACTCTGTCAGGTTATACGAGTTTTTAAACACACTTCACTGCATCATCTGCATCCTTGCCTGAAACCACTTGTCATTTACAGTAAATCAAGTGTGGTATTTTTATGTAGCCACTTATTTATATGTAGGACTTTTATTGTAGCAGCATTTTCTGAAAGTCAAAAAATTAATTTTTCAGGGTTAAAAAAAAAATAAGGATAATTCAAAGTCATAGTTTTAGATGTTGACAAAGTCTGGAGGGTACGAGTGCTTCTCTTTTGAGATCTCACAGGGAATACTTCCAATCTCAGGCTTAGTTGTTGAAGGAGGACAATACAGTCCTTTTGTGCTTTCCTGAAGACATCACATCTGAGATGACATTGTCACAAACAGGCAGACAGCTGGTTCCACGTGCAGCAGGTTTATTAACAGTTCACAGAATAAGCAGGGTCAGAGAGGCAGAGGTCATACACGGGCATGGGATCATCCAAGGCGAGCGAGAAGAGGAGTCAGAGTCCAGGCGAAGGTCAGGGGCAGGCAATTAGAGTAGCATGGTCGTCGGCAGAAGGTCAGGTCCAGGAGTAAACGCTCAGAGATGCAGGCAGGGTGGCACAAACGAAGCTTCGCAGAGAGTGGAGTGTGGAGCCAGACTATAAGCTGAGGAGGTGATGGGGAACAGCTGAGCTGATGAGTCCAGGTGGTGAGCTCAGAACTCTGGTGAGCGCTCTCTCTGGTGGCTGGAGAGGGTAGCAGCAGGTTGTTCTCTGACAGACATCATGGACGTAATATAGTTAGAGGATTTGTTTTGACTTGATTTTGAGCCTCCTGTTGTGCGCAGAGTACAATTCAGCATTGTTC
>NC_050526.1:19004204-19016271 GCF_002922805.2 Oryzias melastigma
GCGAGTGTGATTTGTCGTTTAATTTGTCAAATTTTACAAAAACCTGCGTTTGTCAACGGTAATTATTTGTTATTTTTGATACATTAGAGCATATGGAATATATCTGGATACTTATTTTAGCTTTGTCCCAGGGCATTACTAACACTTTAAACTAAAAAGCTCCAATGCTCAGCCCGCCTACTGAAGGATCACTTGGCTATCAGGTTTCCTCTATGGCCCTATAGCGTCACTCCTTGAGAGCATGGTATATCTCAAAGACCCAGCATCGTGTCAGGAGCTGGCCGTCGTTCAGCAAACACTTATCCCCTGAAATATATTACACATCAAAGTCTGCTGTTGCAAAGGCGCACATAATTTCCTTTAACAGAGGTGGGCTTTTTAAAACTTAATGATGCTTAGAAAGGGCCCTGGAACTAATGCTGCACCAGCTGTTAGATTTCTTCGTATTTCACCTGTTGTTGATTCAGTCCTCCCAAGTGGAAATTATGGATATCTTTCTTTCCATCTTTCCTTTTTTATGTGTCGAGGCAAATAGTGAAAGCAGTGAATTGGCTTTGTGGATTGGGCTCGGTAAGATGACCTTGATTTGGCTTTTGTGATGAATTTACAATAAATCAAAAAATATAGATTATGACTACTGAATTGAGTGTTGAAATGTTTTGCTGAGAGAGATATTTCATTTGAAGAGATATACATGATTAAACTCCAACCGTTTTGCCCACAAAGATCTTACACTCATGTGAAAAGGTCAGCTGAGGATACAGTTTAGTTGTTCTGGTTCTGTTCCTTCTTTGTCAGAATAAAAGTCTTTAAAGGTTTGAGCTTTTAGACCCCACTCCCCTCAGTATACCTATTTTGCAATTTTACTTAATTCTTGTAAAATTATTTTCTATTCTCTTTCCTAATGGATGAGTTTGTCACCTTTTCATTTGTCATGTTTTATAAAGTTTGAACTCTTTTTTTTTATTATATTATTTAATTTTTGTTTTAGTGTTATTTTTTTATATATAAACTTTGGATGCTCATTCCAATGGTTTCTTATATTTAGGTTGGTTCCAAATATTGAAAAATGAATTGCTTCCAGTTCCAACCAAATTGAGTCAATTTCAGTCGTCATTTTTCCACAATTTGTCCGTTGCCATGTTGGAACCAGATGTCCGCAGTAAGATTGGTCCATGTTGGTTGAGCCCACATTTCCTTATGGCAACCACTCTCTCCAATCAGGAGTGAGCATGTTAGAAGGCCACACCCCTTCCACTGACAGTGGGCCCTGTTAATAAAACGCTTGGAATGTTCTATGCAGGACAACTTACTTTTTCTAAGGCATCTGATTGGTCAGTTTATAACTTGAATAACTTGCAATAAATAAAACGTTTTATACATTTTTTTAAATCAGGATTTGCAAAAAAAAATATATATATATATATATATATATATATATATTAAGAAATACAATAACTAAGTAATAGGTAAGGCAAGGCAAGTTTATTTGTATAGCACATTTCATGTACAGAGACAATTCAAAGTGCTTTACATAAAACATTAAAAGAAACAATCAAAAGAAATAGTAAAAATGTCATTAATCATCATTCAAATCATTCAAATAAAATTAAAAAAAAGTTAAAAGATTTTAATTTAAAACAAGCATAGATAAAGAGTGCGGACGTAAACTTTTGAATACATAGTAATCAAATGCAACTGAGAACAGGCGAGTCTTTAACCTGGATTTAAAAACACTGACTGTTTCAGCGGGCTGCATGGTGGCGCAGTGGTTAGCACTCTTGCCTCACAGCGAGAAGGCCCCGGTTCGAATCCCGGCTGGGACCTTTCTGTGTGGAGTTTGCATGTTCTCCCCGTGCATGCGTGGGCTTTCTCCGGGGACTCCGGCTTCCTCCCACCGTCCAAAAACATGCTTCATAGGTTAATTGGTGACTCTAAATTGTCCCTAGGTGTGAATGTGTGTGTGACTGAGGCCCTGTGACAGACTGGCGACCTGTCCAGGGTGTACCCCGCCTTCGCCCTTCAGTAGCCGGGATAGGCTCCGGCACCCCCGCGACCCCGAAGGGGAAGAAGCGGCCAAGAAGATGGATGGATGGATGGATGGAGTGTTTCAGCAGATCTAATGTTTTCTGGAAGTCTGTTCCAGATCTGTGGTGTATAGAAGCTGAATGCAGCTTCTCCATGTTCAGTTCTGACTCTAGGAACTGATAAAAGACCAGATCCTGATGACCGGAGAGGTCTGGCTGGTACATACTGGGTCAGGAGGTCAGTCATGTATTTTGGTACTAAACCATTCAAAACTTTATAAACCAGTAACAGAACTTTGAAGTCTATCCTCTGACAGACAGATAACCAGTGTAAAGACCTCAGAACTGGACTGATGTGGTCAGTTTCTCCAGGTCCTGCGTAGACATCAGATCTTTAATCCTTGAGATATTTTTGAGATGATAATAGGCTGATTTAGTGACTGTCTTAATGTGTTTATCAAAATTTAAGTCTGTGTCTATCACTACACCCAAGTTTCTGGCCTGGTTGGTAGTTTTTAGTTAAATAGATTGAAGCTCTGTAGTGACGTCTAACCTTTTTTTTACCAAGGTGTTCAAGTTCCCAATAAAAGCCTTTGATACTTCTATTGAGGGTACTTCCTGTTTGGAATGCAAAGGGGGGACGGGTCACTCATTCCAGTTCTCTTATACTGTTCATGGTTCCAAATCATTTTTATGACCCAAATGGAACATTTCTTTTCCACTAAATTACTAATTACTACTTTGCTACTTTCTGCTAGCTTCTTGTTCTTACATCATTTCCATATTTTTATCACTTTATTTTGCTTTTCCACTTGAACAAACCCTTAAAAGAGTTTTACTTGCCATTTTAGCATTTCTAACTTACCCTTTAGAAGACATAAAGTGAAAATACCTTTTTAAACAGATGTGATAGTTTGTTTAAATGCTATTTTCACCTCTATTTAATAATTAGCTGTTGTCCCTTCCATATGCTTCACCTCTGTCTATCTCATTTAGCTGAAAACAGCCAGACTTGTGCTTTTATTTAAGGAACATTATTTTTTAACATATTTTTTTTACTATTAGATGTAGCTGTTTAGCAAGGTAAAGTCATGAGTTTATTGACTTGAATTGTTTTTCTGCTTGTGGTTCATCAACCTGAACAACATATTCTGCATTATATTCATACCACTGTTTGCATTTGATCCCCAATGACAAATTCCATTAAAACATTCCTTGAGACTGACATCTGTCATAACCTGTTTGATAAGCAATGTGACATGCTGTAGCTGTAATTCAAATGTTTGCCAATCTTTTCCAGTAAAAAGCTCTTTTTTAAAATTCTTTTGGCTTTTCTCAGAGAGCTGCAGCTGAGCAGCGAGTCATCCAAAGATGACCCTCCGATCAGTGCTGCTTGAGAGCAGAGATGGGGTTGCATAAGAAAGAAGCTACATTAAACTGCTGAAATCAAACTGAGCCTCGGGGATGGTCCAGACCAACAATGCTGGGCATACAGTTTAAGGAGGATCTGTTACATCACCCTCCTCGCATGGCTATCAATACACACTAAAGTGCTTTTCTTGGTACTTTTACAGAATGTTGCGTGCTGCTGAGCAAGTGGGGCAATTCACTGAAGTTTTTTAGTTCTTAGAATAACTGGCAAAAGAGTTTTTGGTGTTTGAATGTTCTGAAGTATGTATTTCACTTGGACTCACCCCAAAGAAAATAATGTGCATGACATGTTCTGGTGGGATTTTCCTCACAATGGAGAACATATTTCATATATATGAAAATTAAGATTACATTTGCGTTTCTGAGTATTTATCTATTCAAATTGTTGTAAATCGGGAGCAGACAAAACATGCTGATAGAGAAAGCTTGTAGCTGTGACTCAGCTGCTACAGTCCATTCCTACGCATCCACTTGCACATAACTAGATCCATGAAGGTCTTTGTTTTCCTCCTCTGAGCTGACATCTGACTCCAGACTGTACGATTTATCCTTTTTGTTGTAACATTAGGTTGGGGGTGTGAAGGGGTGAAAGCTAGTGGGAGTGAGTGTCATCAAAGGGATGATGGGAATTCAGGGCAGGCTTACTCTGCACCAACAGCCCCACCCCCCACAATGCTTTCTGATGAACTACTGCCAGAATCTATGTCCTTGGACATTGATTTTTTTTTATTTTTGCTTAAAAAAAAAACTGCATTATCATAAATAAAATACCACTTGGAATGTTTTTTTTTTTTAAAAAAAAATCAAAAGATGATCAGAGTGGGACTTTAGGGAGCATTCTAAAAAGACTGTTTTTTTTTAGCTATAACTAGGTCCTTTTGTTATTATTTTATTGTAAGTCTCTACATTTCCTACTCTTCATTTTTTTTGAAAGTGAAAGACAATTTCGTAACTTTCAGATGAAATGAAACCAAATCAACAGGAGTCATTTTAAAACTATGCAGTTTGTTTGTTTGTTTGTGGGACACACCTCTAGGGACCACTCTCCATCTTCTATTTTGAAAAAGGTATGATGGATGTTCTTCCAAGCCCAGCGAGTTAAAGACATCTTTTAATTGCAGCAAGATGACACTCCACTGGGTGTTTGTTTCCCTGAGCCGGATGAGTCAATTAATCACTGATGGAGCTGTAGTGATCAGTAAGACATGCGACAGCTTGTTTTATTTGCAACCTGTCTCTTTAGTCGTTACCGAAGAATCCAAAATGTCTGGCAGTGTCAAGAGACTGTGTTCTTTTTGTAATATTAAAAGAGAGACGGTGTCATCAATCAGCTTTGTGCACCATGCATTAGACCTGTGGAGCTTCATTACAGCTGAAAGCTCAGCCTTTAAACTCATGCTAACATTCAGAGAGACAGCAATGAATGCGTACCCTCGCGGTACACTTTAAACCTGTCATTTGCACATGGTGACTTTTCATCAGGGGGTAGCAGCATGTGTCTTTTAGTCAATGGGTTGCCATGTTATTTTGAGAATCCGTTCATGGTGTGTTCATTACTTTTTTGGCTCACCCAGATTGTTATTGCAATCTGAAAACCAATTTGAGGATTTTGCACCTTTCAAAAACATACTTGTTTTGTGTAAAATGCCATCAGAATTATCAGGCAAATGGCTTTTCTGTCTTGATTTTACACATAAGAGGTGTTGTAGGGTGAGAAAAAAATATATATAATAAAATATTTAATATTTTCATAATAGTAAATTTATATGTTATGTACTTTGAATGCTTTCAGGGTAAATACAGTAAATGCATGCATAAAATCAAAAACTCATACAGACACAATATAGAAAATTACATCAAAAACATAATTTTATAAAAATCTCTGGTTCAAATAAGCACCTTTGCTTCAAACGACAAAAGAATACAGTATTACTTCTTGGCATTCAGTCACATCGTAATAGTTTAACTTATAAAAATAAGTTTCGATTCTACAGCCAGCATTTCATCACACTAGTCTGGTGATTTTCATCACTACATTGCTTTCATTGATGTCATTCATTGATGTAAATCTGTCAGTTGACTCTTCAGTATGCAGTCTGACAAGTTTTGATTGCTCACGTGTTTTCTGAGACCAGAAAATAAATAATGACGGTAAAACTTGTTTGTTCTTAGAACAAAAGCCTAATAGTACGGTAGTTTCCAATGTATTTAGTTTGTTTTCCAGCTGCTCATTTGTGGCTCATTTGTTGTCAGGTAAAAAGAATCAGAACGTTCATATCTAAGTACACAATAAGAAGTTTTAGTATTTTGTAGCAAAAATTATACACATTATACACACAACATTTAGCCTTAAATACAAAAGGGGTTTATACTAATATACACCTAATGTGACAAAAAATTAATAACAGTAATATCTGTCCGACACAAGAAGCCTTCAACAAAAGTCTGTTAAAAGTTAAAGAAAGTTAAAAAGTCAAGAAAAATTTAAAAAGGAAAACAATAAAATACTAATAAGAAATTTTGTTTAGTATTCTGTATTGCTTAAAAAGCATACAATGCAACAGATTTTTCAGCAATTTAAGGACTACTTTGAATAAAAATTAACATTTTGATTCTAAAATTCCTGGGACACTAGTTAAATATAGCATTTTGCATGACTTACTTTTGCACTTTTATTTTTACAGGCTTGACAGGCGGCTGAAGCTGGGGGTCGAAAACTGTAATACAGTTAGGCCCAATCAGATTTGTCCCCTATTGCTACATTTAGCCCTCCAAATGTAGCGTTATGAAAAAAAAATTTATCCGAATTCGGACGTCACCAATAGTCGCCGCTCAGCTAGCGTTAGCATGGAGCTTCCAGCGTTAGCATGGAGGTTCCAGCGCTTGAATATGTATAAAAATAGTGGTTTTATGAGTTTAGACCGGTCATGCTACAAGAAAAAGTCATGACTTACATCTAAATGTCAACTTCTGTGCTTCAAAGGACTTATCCTCCACGGCACTTCGTGACACGGTTTACCCCAACGAAGGGCTCTGTATGCCTCCGCTTTGAGGGTGGGGATCTTACAAAAAATATTTAAAAATGACACCACTTCCACTACAAATGCCCCAACAAATAGAGGGCTACAGAGAAGGGAAGAATTTAAATTGGGCTTAGTCTTCAGTTTAAGTAAAAAAGAAACAAAACCAAGTCTACTGTCATTAAAGGATTAGCTTCAGTCGGTCTCAGACTTGTTTGGTCTGATTTGGATGAAAAGGTTTTGTGTCGTACAAAGGTGTGCCCCAAACGCTTTTTTTTTTTTTTTTAATTCAACTTTCTTTGTGTGTTTTATTTTGTTTGCCTACTTGCTCACCCATTATTCTTGTTGATTTTGGCATTCAACTGTGAGTTTCTTAAGTACCTTTAGAAATATATGATCAAATTTTAGCCAAAATAGTGTACGGCACTGGGTGTAAAGAGTAAAACTGGATTAGCGTTGAATAATTTGTTTTTGCAAAAATTGTGTGACCTTTTGTGGATCCTTTATTACTTGTATTTAAATTTTTATCTACTTTTATCTTTTATTACTTTTGATTAATGGGGATATGCTTTCCTTGTCATCCCTGACTGATGCAGCACAGATCTTTACTTGTGCCTACATCTGCTTATATTTACATCCTCCAAGAGAATTGGGAATAAATTCCTGCTAATAGTATTAATATGTAAAATCATCCATCATTGTGCGTTTTTTAGCCAAAGCCAAATGGCATATGAGAGCAAAATGGAACAAGTAATGCTAAATGTTTCCAAACTGCAAAAAAAGCGTAGCTGTTTTCAAGGACTGATTTTTTTTTTGGCAGCTAAACACGAATTATGAATAATGTTCACTCCTTTCCTTCTGTTTTCTCTTTCTTTTCTGCAGTATTTCATATTTATATAACAGTACCACACACAAAAAGTTTTTTTTTCATGTTCAAAGTTGATTAAAGTGATTATTTGATGTAGAGAATGTTAACCCTGCCCCAGATTCTCCTCTTATGGAAACAACCAGAGCCTACATCCTCTGCTGAGGTCAAAAGGACAGCTTAATTCAATGTTGATACCTTTTTGGGTAAAAATCACCAGACTTTAAATAGCTGCTGAGTCTGGGGAGTACATTTTTCAGTTGTTTTTCTTACCTTCTAAGTTGTCTCCTCCACAATTTCTTTATTTTTTGTTTTAAAGTGATCAACATTTCTTTAAAAACAGAACCACAAAACTTCCTCGTCTGTGACAGGGCAAGCTCTTTTATTTTTGCTTTGTTGAAATATTTACTGTAGAGGGAATAATAGAACAAAGTAAAAATAAAATTGCGTTCCAACGACATAATTTTTTTCCTTCTTTTTGTGGCTTTATGTTTACAGCTTTTGATGCTCGATGGTTTTACTTTAAGCTGTACAGCTTCTATATGAAAACACAGAACGATACCCACATACGCGACTATAACCACTTCAAAGAGGCCTCTTTGTAAGACTATAATGTGTTGTGGTTAGAGTTATAGCCAAAAGTCCAGCATGAAGAATTATGGTTGAAGAATGTAACCATGGTAGTGGCCAGTGGGGAGAACTCTCGAAGTTTCAATTAATTGTTTCAAACATTTTTTTCTTTGTTTTCCTATTTCATTCCTTTCATGATTCCTTTCATCTGCTCATCATTATCCCTGTCAGTGGAAGCTGTCTGTCGTCAGGCAGACTGCATCTGTGCACCCAGTCTGAAACTGTATTTTTTCTGCCTAAATAAGTGTGTTTCTTGTCATTGTGATTTTTTTTACTTCTTTTGTTAGATTTGGTTTTCCCCAAAGGGAAGAAAATCAAGGGGGTGAAAAGATTGGAAAAAAAAGGTGTATTTCATTTCACGAGTAATTGTAGCTTTTGCAATATCATGTGTGCCAAAAGAGAAAAGAAAAAAAAAATAAGATACAGTTCTTAACACATTAGAATGCATTGACACTTCTTAATCTTGAAATGAATAAAATTACTTTATCTGATGATTGGGAGAAAACCTTTTTTTTTTCTTTTTTACAATTTCAGATGGTGTGAAACAGGGGAACAAGTCAAAATTACAACGTAAGGGAAATAATGTTGATCTAATGCCCCAAACATGAGTCAAAACCAATTTATAGACCCACTCCAATGAAAATCGTTGCTATGTCTGAATTCCTTCCTTACGCACTACATCGTGGACTATATTAGATTCAATTCAATTTTATTTACATAGCCCAATTTCACAAAATAGTCGCCTCAGTGGGCTTCACGCCGATAATTTTACAGAAGCAGAAAGTCAGTCATAAAATATAACCAATAGCTTAAAACTAAACAGACTAAATTAAACTGGTTATCCCTGCATTTAGACCCTCCTTCTCGATAAGGATAAACTCCTGAAAAAAAAAAACAGATTCAGGAAAAAAAGAAGAAACCTTAGGACAGTCCACATGAAGGACAGATCTTATCCCAGGATGGACAGGTGATTTACCAGGACTATTAAAGAAGAATTAGCTTATCTAACTGTACAACTATGTACAGTATTTGAATAGAGTTCAGCCAGATAGGAATGGGGTACAGGTGGGGCACAGCCAAGACGAGCCAGAGGCACAGTCCAGGGCCAAGAACAGGAGCACAGAGGATCCACAAGGATCCTCTCCCACTCTGAGATGCAAGATGACGTCAGAAGTGTGTTTCACGACCAAGAACAAGAGCACACCTGGAATCTGAAATCCCCTCCCCAGAGGGGAGTGGGAAAGAGGAACAACATGTGAATCACACTGCACCAAACTGAAGCACAGAGAACTATATAGTATATATTTAGCGCATTTTGTAGTGTTGTCTTCCAAAATTGAGTCTGCTAGAAATTTCCCAGAAGTCTTTGAAAAATCTGGCGTTCATCACTGCTCACTACATTTGCTGATATAGACCACAATGCTACAATTTCTGTGAAAAAAACATGTTTAAATGTAATTTTTTAATAAACCATCCACATTTTCATCATCAAGACACAGTGGAGTCATAAATATGTTACAATATGTTGTTGTATGTTTGAAGCACCACTAATTTTATTTTGGGATTGTGAGGCGCTGTGAGCTAGAGAGAGTTTAAACAAAGGGATGATGGGAAATGAGGGCAGGCTTACTCCATGTTAAAACGCCCACAACTTGAAGTCAAATTTCTAATAATTGCTGCCACTCTACAGAAATGTTGTCCCAGAAAAAGACCCTTTTTTTTTTTTTTTTATTTGGCTAAAAACTGCATAATTATTATTTAAAAAAAAATTAACTGGGAACACTTTTACAATGGATCAAAAGATTTTCGAAGTGGGGCTTTAACATCTTTAACTTTAATGTTTGTCTGCATAAAGCATGTAAACTAGTTATCCTGACTCCAACCAGACTAAATCAAGCTTATCCTATTTGAGCGAACACACCCGAGATAATAACGCAGGGATTTAAATTACTCCCACATGCATAGACAGCTTCAACATATTAGGTAATTGATGTGAGTTGAGAGCAACAGCCATGGACATCATTGTGTAGAACTGCTGCTTCTGAGCCACTTTTGTCCTGCTTATTGCAATTAAAAGTGATTTGTGTAAGACACTTGGCGACAGCGAAATAGGCCCAATAATCACTAAAATGTTGAAGGACTCCCCCTTTGACCTAACATCTGCCGGCGTATAAACATCAGGGTAAATCCATGTTTTCAGGAGAGCTCGCTTTATGGTGATCTCAGGACTTGGAAGTGATATGATTGGTGGAACCGAACCAAAAAAGCGTACAGCGCCTCATCTGGGGTTGAATCAACCCAGCTGGAATCAAACTGATTTGCAGGAAATCCAAATAGAAATTGTAATCGAGCCTGTCAGGTTTGGATTCAGAAAGCTGGGCTGCACAGGGAAAGCCTTCGTCTGTTGAAGTTGTTACAGATGTTATTTTAACACAAACACCAAGAGAAGTTCGTGAATGGAAAAACGTGTTTGGAAGTGAGATTAGATTCAGACGTTTAAACAATTACTCCTTTGGAAGCCTCGGAAACTGTGCCATCCTTAAGAAAACTTCAAAAACACAATAATTAACCTGCAACTCCATCAAAATGATCCCAGTAAAGATAATCCAACATTAACTCTGCCCTAATCTTCCCTTAAGACACTTTAAAAATGTTTCTCTTGGAGTTCATTCTGGCAAATCCCAGTCCATATTTTGGGACAGACATATAATCCCCTGGCTTGCCTTCCTCATGACATATGACTTCACTCACTCGATGTAAACAGAGCCCCTTGATAACCCTTAAGCTTATCCATACTTATCCTAAATCCCCAAACACAAGCTTTCACTATGGAGGTGTGCATCATCTGTGCAGTTGACCTTGTACAGACGTTGGAGCACCATTAATACTCCCCAAATGGCTCTTAATCCCGCCCTCCTGGGGCCGGATACCAAACAAAAACTTCCCTTGCGTCTTTACTGTCGAGCCATTATTCAACTAGGAGCTGTCCAGTCCTAATTTGTATTAAACGAGTGCACACCTTTGTTAAGTATGTTGAGCAAAGCAAGTTGTTTGTAAATGTTATTCCCCTTAGAATGACGTTTATTGTTGGCTGTCTTCCCTTCCCTAAAACTAGTCTTTCTAGCCTGAAAGTGGATAGCTTTAAGTTGATAGATAATTATCTCTGTGTTTATGATGGGGTGTGTTTCAATGCCAGTTAAAGTCAGGAAATTCCCCGGAAGCCTCAAGTAAAAGTAAAACCTTTTTCTCAAAGCTACAGCTGGGAAATAAAAAGTTGGAACGAATGTGTCAACCAGTCATCCCTCCTGGTATCCAAGTTAGACTGATTACCCAGATCTGTTTTAAAGGCTTCTAATGTTGGTAAAGTGATTTCAGTCCATATTTATATATTTTATCATCAAATAGTTATTCAGTTAATAATGCAATTAGTTTGTGTTGCATTAAAGTTTCAAGAAATGTTTAAAATTCAAAGAAAAAACATCAAAATTTACAGTATAATCTACTTGATAAAGGGTGTCTATTTCTTAAAAACATAAATAATATGACTAATTATTTGTTTTCCCCTTGCATATTATTTGAGATCATTTTTAAAGACCCACACCAATCATATTTTGATCTTCACCGAAAAAAAGTGAAACATTGGATCAATTAAAAAAAAAAAAAATCTGACATTTTTACATTTAAAATGATCAGTTTTCATCATATTATAATTTTGAGTTGATGGTTTAAGCCAGAAGTCTGCAACCTTCAACACTTAAAGAGTCATTTAGGTTGATTTCCAACAAAAACCCAGTTGGAGCCCCAAAATCTTCACTCACTTTTTGGAAAAATAACATAATGATTTATAGTTATGTTTTTGCTGCTAAAAAAGAAGCATTTAAATAAACTGTTGTGTTTTTTTTTGGCATAAATAAAACATAAACATGAAGAAAAAAAAAAGCTTTTTTTTTTTTTTAAATATATACGGTTTATAACTTTTGACAGAGTTTTGCATGACTTCCTTTCAAAATAAAAGACATCCTATACCATAGGGTCATGTCAATGCAGCAAATGCAGCAGGAAGTGTAGAGTCATCGATGATATATTTAAAAAAA
>NC_050526.1:19017910-19022823 GCF_002922805.2 Oryzias melastigma
CATGGGGAATACTTTAAATTCTTGAATTTGTTCAAAAATAGAAATCTGCTTTATAACCCAGTGGATTATAATTTAAGGAGTGATGGATTTATGGAGAGTTATGGCTGCCGTTGTTAGGATCCTCGAATGATTCATGCAGTCCTTCAACTGTTTGTGAATGAGTGGAATAAAGTTTAAGTTAATTTACTTTCTTTTAACTTTACCACTGAGTTACTTTTTCTTTTAAAATTATTATTTTCAGATTATGTAAATTAATCTAATGTTTCCCTTTTTTAAGTGTATTTTTAAATTGTTCCCAGTGATCTTTTAATTATAATTATCCAGTTTTTATCCCAAATTAAAAACCTTAATGTTTTCTAGGACTTCGTTTCTGCAAAGCGTCAGTAGTTGTGTAGTTTGAGCTATTCCGCTCCTCTTCCCCTCCCGTTGCTGAGAGCTCCCTGTTTACAGGAGCTAATGGCCCGTCCAGCATATTTTCTTCGTCACGAATTACAGCATTTTTTTATCACCTGCTCCTGAAAAGAGATTACACAATTGTGCATTTTAAGCTTATTTTCTTCACGTTTGTTTGACAACTAAAAATCCCCTAGCTTTTTACATGATCTCACACCCATTCCTGCTCTATTGGCACATTCTATTCTGCTGGAATCTGCATGGTTCTATTATGCCCTGCAGGTTTCTATGTTTTCTTTTGTGTTTTTATTTTCGTTTTCTGACACGCCATCTGTCTCTTACTTTTTATGTTTCTAATTTACGGTACGGGGGAAGAGGAGTTGACTTTGAGGTGTTTGGGAACAGCTTAATTTTGTTCTTCTGTTCATTTTGTCATGACTTGTTTATCATCTGCCGACTTACTGTTAATGACAGGGAGAATGTTTTTATGCCAGTTTGCAAAAGAAGAAGCATGTCACAAAAGTTGTAGTCAAGCGTTACGGTTAGCAGTCTTTTGCTAGCTCCACCGTTAGCTTTTTGCATCAAATGAGCACCAATTGCAATAGAAAATCCTGTTCCAAATGCTTTAATCCATAATCTTATATATTTAGTTGAAGTTTAAAATCACATATCTCGCAAAATCGTAAACGCTAACCCGTTTTGTTTAAACATAAACGTTAAATCTATGAAAAAACCATGGATACATGCCAGAAAACTTTAGCTTTCTGGAGCAAAATCTACATAACTTGATCCAATTTCCCATCTTGATGACATCAGTCTATCATATTTGCATGACTGATTAAAATATGTTGACTCAGAAATCAGGGTTATCCTTATTAATCTTTATTAATGTTTTATTTTCCCTGTAATTCTGGTGTGTCTCTCACATTCGGTCACTTATCAGCTCAAAGATGAGAGAAAGTCTTGGGTTTGCATTAAATGTATAAGCGAAGCTTATGATTACAGCTTTTATTAACTATTTATTTTTACGTCAAAGTGTTGGCTGAGTTTTTATAAATATATTTTCATTTTAACCTCTATAATAAAGTCAGGGTGTGACTTAAGGATTTTTTTTTTAATGTGCAAAATTTTATCCAAGACTCCGATGGGAATAAACCCAGGAAGACATTATACATATTTATTCAAAACCCATTTTCCCCCTTTTGTTTTGACACCTTTTATCACTTGTGTTTCTCTTCACTGTGGCTTGAGATTTTCTTTGTAAAGTTTCTTTTCTCCTCTCATCTTGTTTAGATGACTGCAGCCCTAAAAGAGAGAAAAAAAAAGCCACAAGAAGCTCAGGGACTTTCTGAATTCCCAAGTCGGCTAACTTTGCCTTGAGGGTGATAAGGCTGCTAATAATAAGGGCCTTATTGCCACTTGTGGACACTTTTGACTGAGGAAGTAATTAATTTGGAGCAGATTATCAGCGGCTGGCCGGAGATGTGCCGTCTCTGGGCGATAAAGAGGACTTGTTTAGGCGTGCCCTTTTTCTCAAGTGTCAAACCAACACTCCTTCTTTGGCTCACTCCTCCGCTTCTCCAGGCCACTTCTCACTGGGAAAGCCCAAAGCAGACAGCCATCATGTCACCGTTTTATCCCCGCTTCCCTAAATTGTCCAATCAGGTTATTTTAGCTTGTTTTAAAATTGGCAGTGAGCTCCTGAAGCGTGCCCCGACACTGTTCTGATCAATGTTTCCGTGTGGCTTCTATTTTACAGACGATTAGCATTTTTTTAAGGCGCTAAGATGCGAGGAGACTTGTCAGGTAGTTTTCGCAATGCCTTTTTCTCCCCATGTCTATTGACATGCCTTAAAGTCTTAACATTGACCAGGGGCACACCAAGTCATTGCTACTAAGACAGCTCGCTATGTAAACATCTCGGAACCGTGTGTGTTTATAGTATATGAAGCAGAGTTTGGCTCATGGTTGCAGGGCCCCGAGGTGCAGTCAAAACAAACACACAATCTCTTTTCTTTAGTGTTACATAAAACTGTTATGTCTTTCCTCTTTTTAACCATAATGTAGAGGCCGGCCAGCAGCTCCAGGCTGCCACCACTTAAATATGCTTCTTAGCATTTAAGCGCTGACGCATTTGTTTATCCTGTTGGACTGAAATCTGTGGTTCATAGAGGGCCCACTGAATAAATATGACATAAGGGAGAAAAGCCGGAAGCCACCTTTTGTCTACAGTTGCAGGTATGACAAATGGTCTGGATTTAGCCAGCCCCACTGTGCTGTGTGGGGTGTCGTATCCTTTCATGCCCCTAAAAAAAACTATCATATCAGTGCTGGACTGCCACAAACGATTTTTTTAATAGTTGACTAATCACCGGTTGATTTTTTGATTAGCTTACTAATCAAATCGAGCTTTGACTGGATGTGAAGCACACATCTTTCTACCTGCCGAGGGAGTTTACTGTGATTTTATTAGTGGCAGTTTACATCCCTCCAACCACCAACAACAGCGATAGGATCGCGGCGCTGAATGAACTGTACCATGCCGTCGCGGAACAACAGACGGCACATCCAGATGGCTTCATCATTCTCGCCGGGGATTTTAACCACGCCGATCTCAAAACAGTCCTTCCAAAATTCCATCAACATGTACCTTTTCCAACAAGTGGGAACAACATTCTGGATCTTGTTTACACCCCTCACAAATCAGCCTACAAAGCGACCCCCCTCCCCCACATCGGACCATCGGACCACATCAGCATTATGCTAATACCTGCATACAGACAAAAGGTGAAAGTCGCCAAACCAGTCTGAAAGGAAGTGAGGGTGTGGCCAGAGGGAGCATCCTCTGCCCTTCAGAACTGCTTCGAAACAACAGACTGGGACATGTTTAAACAAGCGGCCACCAACAACAACGTCACAGGCATTGAGGAGTACACAAACACAGTGACTGACTACATCACCGAGTGCATCGATGACGTGACGCACATAAAAAGCATTGTCACTCGGGCAAACCGGAAACCATGGTTGACAGGGGACGTCAACAGGCTGTTTAGGGCCAGAGACAAGGCCTTTAGAGCAGGAGACGAAGCGGGGCTAAGAACAGCAAGAGCCAACCTGTCCCGGGGCATCAAGCAAGCAAAAAAGGACTACATGCACAAAATATCCTCCCACTTTAATGACAGCAGAGATGCAAGGAGCCTGTGGCAGGGCATCTAGGCCAGGGCTGGCCAACCCTGGTCCTCCAGAGCCTCAACCCTGCCTGTTTTCTAGCTCTCCCTGACCAGCTTGCTGCTGATTAGCTGACTCAAGTAATTCCACATCCTGATTAGCTGAACACACCTGATTTAGGTTGTCAGCATCAAGCAGTCCAGGGAGGGCTGGAAAACAGGCAGGGTTGAGGCTCTTGAGGACCAGGGTTGGCCACCCCTGATCTAGGCCATCACAGACTACAAGCCTGCGCCACAGCAACCCAGTCTCCTCCAAAAACGTTCAGTACCCACGTTTGTCCACAGGGAAAAACGTAGCAGTTTCACAAAAAAGGGGGTCGAAATTGTGGAATTGCTACGTCTCATTCTCTCGTTCATTTCTACGGGGGTGCGCCGGATCACGTAACTGATCACGTGACTTTTGAGTTTCTGCCTGTCGCTAGCAAAAACACGGTGGGATATTCACTCTTTTTCGGTGGAAAATCACTCAGAATAAAATATTTTGTGGACTAATCTTTATTTTGACAATATTTCTAGCGAGAAATGCACCCGTTACTATCAGGATATACATTTATTTTGGACATACAGTTCGTAGTTTGTCTGTTTTGCTGGACTTCTCCCCAAAACGGGGCTCCAAAGTCGTGAAATATCAGCGTTTCCGGTGCATGGAACGATCCGAGAACCGGACAATCAGCAGGATTTGGTGACCCCACCCGCGTCGGTGCCGCGTCAAGGTTTGGGTCGGGTAGGTTCGGACATACCGCCTGGACCCTTTTTTAATTGGGCCCCAAATGACTTCCGTAAAGCTAGAACGTGCTCACAGTCTGACTACTTCCGGTCGAGGACGGTCAAAAGTTTAAAAGTTTCCAGAAACGAAGATTCTCAACCATAAAAATAATTATGGCCCGCAGCATCAGGTACTGATGGCAAGGACCATATTATTTTTGCTAAAAAGTCAAAAAATGTAAAAAGCCCCAAAAAGACCTCAAAGGACAGGCCTAAGGCCAAACAGACATGACCAACATGTAGTAAAACAAAAAACATACGAAAAGCCACACGCAGCACTCACTGCAAAAACTTCTATATTGTTTCTGCTTTGTTTATTATGGCCCGCAGCAGCAGTCTACTGATTGCAAGGACCATATTGTTTTTGCTTTAACATTCTATCTTGAGCCAAAATTTCACTCCCGCCACATGAATGAAAAGTACCTCAAAATTTTATCACACCTAGGGAAAATTGAAAATGAATTTTTGGCATGTTGCGCGTGACCCCCCCCAAAACGATGACATCACGGCGAGCGTTTTCGTAAAAAA
>NC_050526.1:19025922-19030602 GCF_002922805.2 Oryzias melastigma
CATCTGGGGCTGGAGTGTATCCCATGCCGAGTGCCTTGTTGTCTTCCTCTGACAGCTGGTTTGGGAGGACAAGGACTGTGGAGTCTACTTCTTTTTTATGGTCTTCAGGAGGCTCCCTCCCACTTTGACCTGAGTAGATCCAAGGTTTGAGTTTGAACCCACCCGCTCTCAGAATCTGGTCAACATTAGATCTGGATGAGAGCCTGCTACAGCTTTTCCCAGGGGACCATCCCACAGCACAAGATCTCCAACTGAGCGCACCTTTTGAGGAACAAGCCTGTCCTCCTTGTGACTGATTAGGAGTTTGATCTTGGTGGGTCTTCTCAGCCCCGGAAGGGGAATATCAGGGAAGATTTTCTGCAGTTTACTGGGTGAGACGTGGTGATGAATCTCAGTAATACTATTAGGGATGTCCCCATTCGATCACGTGATTGGAAATTGGGGCCGATCATGTGATTGGGGACTCGATCGGAATCGGACTCCTTTGTCCGATCAGTATTGGATATTTCATTCATTCTCATTATGATTAGAGCTTTATATTTAATCTTATTATTCCGGATAAATACTCCACTAGAAGTCTGCATGTCATGAAAAGATCACAAAATGTAATTACCAGAAAACGGCAGCAGCTCAAGCAGAAGGCTAACGTAAACAAAGCTAGCTAGAAAGCTAACTTCCGGGACCAATAACTATTTTAAAAACGCTTTAAACTGACAGCAAGAGTCTCTATTGGTTTGTCATAACTCAAACAACAACCCATAAAGGTATTCCAACAGAAAAAGACAGTTTTTTTTTCTTTTTAATGTGAAGCTCTTCATGCTGCAGACAGATGGCTAAACAGGAGCTGCTAACTGCTACATGCTAGCGCCGTGATTTACCTCCTTAGGACCCGAGCTGTCCTTTGAAATGCCCGTTTTGTTTATCTGACAGAGAAATAACAGTTAAGAAAATTAACTACTGTGGTAATAAAACCGAAAATGTGATGTCTTAAAAACTTAAAAAGAACAATCTTAAAAATAAATAAATAAATAAAACTAATAAATTAAAACTAATAATGATATCAGCTATTCATGGACACTCATCAAATTTTATGCTAAAACAAAGTCATAATTTATTTTTAAGAATTTTAAATGAGGACAGGAATCACATTTGGTCAAAAATGTTCAATAGCTCTAAAGATGTTAAAGCTAAAGTCACTAAACTTTATCACATGAATAATTATCACTTATATAACAAGAAAATTGTATTTTTTTTCCTAGTTTATATTTGCTGTATTTTTACTTATTAAAGCTACTTCACAGAAGTGTTTTATTTAAGTTTTTAATGGTAAAAGAAGGTTATTGAAATATAAATAAGGGACAACACTGATCTGTTTCTTCAATTTATTCATGTTTTAAATGTCTTATAAAAGTATCGGATCGGGACACTGTATCTGCAGATACACAAAATCAAATGACTCGGAATCGGATCAGGCCCAAAAATACCTTATCGGGACATCCCTAAATACTATCCAGCCCGTAACAGATGAGTTGATGAGACCTCAAGGTACTCTTTGGGGTGCCAACCCAAATCTTCAAGAGGTAACGCTTTGTCTCTACAGTCACCTGCATGCCACCAACTCCATGGACAAATAGAGTAACATCCTCACTTTGCAAGTTTAGCTCATTGGCTGCATCATGAGTTATATAGTTGGTGTCTGACGCTAGATCTATTAGCGTTCCTAGCTGTTGTCCCGCATTAGCAGTGACTTCAAGGATCATCATGATGACAGGAAACTCCTGTAAGCGGGCTTCTTCCAGCAACTGCCTGCTTGCTGCTGAGCTGAGTGTTCTCGATGCTGCGTTTCAAAACACATTTCGACATTGCTGTGTAAGTTCTGGTCTTAGTCTCGTTAAAAACTCTTCCTGGTCCTCAGTACACTTTTTAACAACTTGAGACGATGGGTTTGACTTTGACTTTCCCTTGAATGGGCCTTTATTACCAGGGCTTGGACACAGGAAATAGTGATGTTTCATCCTTCCCCTGCAGCACTCATTCCTGCAAAGAAAAGTCGTTTTGCATTCACCTTCTTCATGACTTCAAGGCAGTCTTTGCAAGTTCCAGTTTGTTGAACTGCTTCTTTCTTTTCTTCCAAACTGAGGGTTTTGAATTTCTTACATCTGTACAAGTTTGGCTTATGTCCACTCTCTCCACAAACAACACAAGCTCCTTGTGGGCTTGTAGCTTTGGTGGCTTTAGTTCTTGTTGTACTTTAGACTCTTTCCTTTGAGGTTCTTCATCTCTTAACTGCTCCAACTCCTAATAGATTCCCTCTTGACTTTTCAAGAATGAAAGCAGCATTTCGAATCGGTCCTTTGAGGGTTCCCCGTCTCTGTTCTTGGCCACAAACATGAGTCACTTCTTTAGTACCTCAGGTAGCTTGCTTTCTAGAGACTTTGTCATCAATGGATTTTTAAGTGCACCTTTGTCCCTAAGCTCAATGAGGTCATGTGAAGCTTTTCAACCACTCTTATAAGATCCACAATCTTTTTTGGTTGATGACCTTTAACTGCAGGCAATGCTTGGAGTTCCTCAACGATTTCCAAAGCTATAGCAGTTTTATTTCCAAAACGGTTTTCCAACATTCTGAAAACTTCTTCTGAAGAGCCTCACGTGGATAAATAGAGATCCTTTCTCACTTTTTCTTCTAGGCTGTCCAGTAGCTGAAATTTTCGAACCTCCTTTGAACCAGTAGGCTCTCCCTGTGCTTGGAGCGCTTCCCAGTCTTTTTTCCAACTGTGAAAGTGTCTTTTACAGCCGTCAAACCTTGGAAGGGCGGTTGGTCTCAGTTTTATAGCCGGTACTTGATGGCAGGGTGCTTCCGTTCTGATCACTTCTTGTTCAGTCTTAGATTGAATCAAAACAGCCTTTTGTAATGCTAGTTTAGCTGAGCCAATTTCTACTTCCTTTAAACGATGCTGAAGGTCTGCTTTCTCCTGTCCTGGTGCCCACTGTCTCCACTGGATGTAGGCCTCTTTGGTTGCCTTCAATCGCATTTCTACTTTGCTTAACATGAAGTTGTAAGCTTCCGAATTTATATCAGGAGCTGCAGAGGAGGCTGCGTAGCATTCCCCCTCAGCCAATTCCAGGCTTAGTGACAGTTCAGGGTGCCCAAAGTTGGTCCAAATTACATCTCGAATTATTTTTTGCGCTTCTTCCAACTTCTCTTCACACTCCTCTGCTGTGCTTTTGATGTCCCCTCGTTGTTCCTCTTTCATTCTTTCTTCATCTTCGTCCCAGGCTTCAGCCAGTGCTAATTCAAGATCGTCATTTGCCTCGATTACTTTGTCTGCCTCTGCTGCAATTTTCCCAAAGGGATCTTTCAATTAATTGATTGACATGTTTTTGCATGACCTTGTAATCTTGTTAGCAAGTCGAGAAAATATTCTCTTGGCAGTCGTTCAGTTGGACTTGAGTTGTTGGAGGGCTTTGGCTTCTGTCATTTTGGAGCTGAAATGTTGGTTTTGAAGCGTAGGCTTTGCAGATGAGAGTTTTTAGCTGAAGCTTTTTCTTTTGAGTTGAGGCGTTGGCTTTTGAGCTGAGGCGTTGGCTTTACTAACTCAATCTACCTGGAGGCCGCTGGAGGCGGAGTCTGGGTGAGGCTGGGCCGGATCAGGATTTCCACAAGAAAAGTGCTGATAAAACATTCCAATGTTGTTAAATATCTGTCTTTTTATCACAGAATAATGAATTTAATTAATTAATTAATTAAAACATGAATAAAAAATAAATCAATCAGTAATAAATAAAATAATAATAATGACCATACAGCAGATACAGACGACTGTAGAAACCACATAATGACTGCTGTGATCCAGACTCCCCCCAGAGAGAGAGAAGCCCTGATAACCAGAAGATCTTTGAAGGATTTCATTTGTTGTAGATTTTGTAGAACTCCTCACAATAGATAAATCTGATCTGTGTCTTCCATTCATTGGAGGTGTGGGGGTGCTCACGCCGGCTGCATCCGTGCACATTCGGGGCGGCCTCTTTCCGTGGTTCTATGCAAACGTGAGTAGCAGAATTTTGGACTTCTACTCGCCTTTGCATGGACTTCTCATCGGGGGGCTGGAATGTGCACCAACAGAGCCGGTGTGTGCACCTTAGAATTTACAGATACCCGCACACAACCGCAACGCTCAGGATCACATGTTTGACAGGCGGGTGCAGCGAACTCATCACACGGTGAAAGAGCTAAGCTAAAGCTAACACCGCACCAGCTCCCGCTACCGAGCATTTTCCTCACCAATGTTCATTCTTAGCGAACAAAATGGATGACATACGGCTTTCCATCACCAACAACAGACGGATAATGGATACAAATGTCATGGTTTTTACAGAAACATAGCTTAACGAAGGTCACCCAGACAATGCTATTGAGCTAGCAGGCCGTCATCTACACTGAGCCGACAGGATAGCAGATGACTCCGGTAAGACCAGAGGTGGAGGTTTGTGCATTTATGTTAACAAAACGTGGTGCATGGACTTTACTACTACCGAGAGACACTGTTCATCCAACGTGGAGTTTTTAATGGTCAAATGCAGACCTTATTACCTCCCTAGAGAATTCACCTCCATTATAATCACATACCCCCCGGATGCTAATGCTAAGCTGGCTATGAAAGAACTTCATGCTGCTGT
>NC_050526.1:19030814-19035634 GCF_002922805.2 Oryzias melastigma
AGATCCAAAAATGTAGTTTGGCCGATTCTTGCGAAACTAACGTCAATCTGTTCGGTGACCTCGGGGGTGAAAAAAACATAAAATGGTTGCTATGGAGATAACACTAACAGAAAAGCCGCCATTTTGAAAAAAGTGCCTTTTTAAGCAATTTCTCACTTAAATCCCAAGTGAAAGCTTTAACAAGTGTTATAACTTAAAATATGGTAATATAGGGAATGTGGGCGTGGTAAGCAAACAACCTCCGTTGCTAAGGAAATCAAAAAAATTACTTTGGCCGATTCTTGTGAAACTAACGTCAATCTGTTCAGTGACCTCAGGCGAACAAAACATAAAATGGTTGCTATGAAGATAACACTAACAGAAAAGGCGCCATTTTGAAAAAAGTGCCTTTTTAAGCAATTTCTCACTTACATCACAGTACAGCTATACAGTAAGGGGAGGGGGGGTTAGTGGTGCATAGTGGCTGCTTAGCAGATGAGTTTGGGTCAAAGGTCAGCATTGAGGGCAGCGAAGGTGCGTAGGGGCGGGTAGCGAGTGCGGCGTTGGTGCGTATGAGCGGGCGGCGAGGGAGAAGGCCGGCTGCGAGGGAGAGGGCGGGCTACGAGGGAGAGGGCGGAGAGGGAGTGGGCGGCGAGGGTGAGGGCGGGTAGCGACTGCGGGCCATCCAACGCCGCTTGCGGCTTTAATTATTATTATTATGTCAATGACTATATGAATGACATAAACAAAATACAATTGACTAATAAATAAATGATTGATCCACAATATCAACAGACTAATGATTGAGTTTTAATGATTCTTGAATGCTTGAAGCATAAACAAACATGAATGTCGGTTATTTTAAGTGACAATAACGAGTGATGCTTTCAGACTAAATGAAGAAAGAAAAAAACGTTTTTTTTATTTCTTTTTTATATTATTATTATTCATTCATTCATTCATTTTCTCGACCACTTCTTCCCTTTCGGGGTCGCGGGGGTGCCGGAGCCTATCCAGGCTACTGATGGGCGAAGGCGGGGTACACCCTGGACAGGTCGCCAGTCTGTCGCAGTATATTATTATTAATCTATCAATATCAGTCTATTATTATTATTAATACTATTATTAATATTATTGTTATAATAATTATGTCAATGATTATATGAATGACATAAACAAAATACAATCGACAAATAAATAAATTCTTGATCCACAAAATCAACAGACTTTAATAATTGAGTTTTAATGATTCTTGAAAGCTTTAGAGGTCAAGAGAGAATCTCACAATTTAGACCATACTTGGTTTAATAAAATATCAGTAGGTGGCGCTGTGTTATCCATGGAATGAAACATAAATGTAACGTTACACAGCCTGACTACTTTTGGTCCAGCAGACGGAAATAAGTGATCCCAAAACACAGATTCTAAACCATAAAAATAATGTTCTGGTGATTTCTGCCTCATAAACAACGTTTATTCACAGGACAAGGTTTCTAGCGACAAGAACAAAATATGGGGGGATTTAACATATTTTAGGATGTATAAACACTTGGAATTTGTTTTGAACACTTTTCCAGATTTTTTTTTTCTACATACATTCTTTCAGGTGTCTCAAATACATAGTGGCAATGGAACGCTTTTATGTTGCTGGTGATAGCCAAAGATGCTAGGCAAATCGGAAAGAAGCTGCTGTTGCTCCACGGTGGTACATGTGTGAAATTAGCTGCGTTTCCATGACATATTTGAGCAAAGTTTTATCGAAACTCTAGGAATTGGGGAAAAAAGACAATGAAACTGTTTCCATTCAATCATGTTTTTGATTGACAAGATATTTCAACAATACAGCATGAATATCTCAAAAATACAATTATTATTGAATATAAATGGCTCAGAACAAGCAGCATACATAAACAAGATCTCAAATCAGAATAAGAGAGAGAAAGAGAAGAAAAAATAACAGTAAACAACATTTAAACAACGTTCCAAAGGAGTAAACATATAAATATATTATTCTTAAGAGAAAAGCACAGGGATATGCGTTATAGCTTGCAGTTTCTCATTAAAAAAGTACAGTTTAAGGTTTATTAACTATTTCAAGAATGTGTTCTAAAAAATCAAATAAGACATAGGTTTTGGACATTTTACATTCTTGTAAAGTAGCCTTTGACAAGTATTCCATTTTTGAAACCAACAAAAACTAGTGGCACTGTCAAAAAATGACATTTATGTACATCAAATTTTGCAAATGTTTAAGTATTAATACCAAATTCTGCTTTTGTTTTCTGTTTGCAGACCAAATCTAACAGTTTTTTTTAATGTAAAAGGGGGAAATGAACACTATTGCAGGTTAACCAAAATTGATAATCATACCAGAAAAATTTGGATTTCTCACATTTTTAATAATAATGAATGAAAAAGTTGCTCAACTGTTTATATGTCATTGCTGCAACAAGTGTACGTGTTTGTGTCAATATTTAATTTATTATGAAGGTTATCATTAGATGGATAAAGAACACTTAAGATTTTGAAGTGATTTTCTGCTCCTGTGGGTTCTGCTCCTGCAGGAGTCGATGAGGAGGTTCTGCTCCTCCAGGAGTCTAGATGAGGAGGTTCTGCTCCTGCAGGAGTCTAGATGAGGAGGTTCTGCTCCTGCAGGAGTCGATGAGGAGGTTCTGCTCCTGCAGGAGTCTATGAGGAGGTTCTGCTCCTGCAGGAGTCTAGATGAGGAGGTTCTGCTCCTGCAGGAGTCGATGAGGAGGTTCTGCTCCTGCAGGAGTCTATGAGGAGGTTCTGCTCCTGCAGGAGTCTATGAGGAGGTTCTGCTCCTGAATTGAAAAATAAACAAAAAAGTACCGGCACAGGTCCCAGCAGATCTTAGGATTCTCTTCAGTCAGTCCAAACCAATCCATGATGTGGTCAGGACATAATGGATTATAACAGTGTAGAAGATGGTCAGCAGCTGCTGAGACAGCGGTGATGTTTTGATGGAGGAGCTCTGGGATGATGGTATAATGCAGAGCTGAAGTCCACAAACAGGATGTCTGCATAAGTCCCTGCAGAGTCAAGGTGGTGTAGGATGTAGTGGAGAGCTATGTTGACTGCATCGTCCACGTCATTTAACCATGTGAGAGGGGACTTCTTAGGAACTGGGATGATGGTGGAGCTGTTGAAGAGGCGGATGAAAGTTTGAGCCAGCTGGTCAGCACAAACTTTCAGACAGGATGGAGACACTCCATCAGGTCCTGGAACCCTCCTGATCTTCTGCTTCTGAAACTGTAGACGTACATTCACAGATCCTCAGTCCAGGTTAGCGGTTCACTCTGAAGGAAGTTGAGATAACAAGTCATTCCTTTAGATTGGAAGTGATGGGGGAAGGGAATGCTATGGTCCTTTGAAACCTGAATAGAAGTTGTTGAGATCCTCAGCTAGGTGGTAACTCTTGTTGAGGAAAAATTGAGTCAAAGTAAAATGAAAGACCGGACGCTGCACGTGCTCAGAGGTTCTGTTTATTCATGAATAAAGTCAGAGAGTATTCCAGCGTAACCATTCAGATTTAGTCGACGAAGCCCCCGATCTCTGCTCTCTGCAATCTTTATACCCGAGTGTATGTGACCCAAAGCACAGCACACTCACCGCCTTCAATGGGACAACAGTCCTTATTTGGGAATCGTACCAGAGGAACCTTCATCAACACCAGGCGATCCAACACCTCATCTATTTCTGTCTTATCTTCCCTTGAAGCCCTTGTTTAACCATTTAGCTTGGACACTTGGCTGGACAATTTGAGAAATGTCACATGGGTTACAGCTTCGCATGCTCCATCAGGAACCTCAGATCGAAATGGAGCAGCTCTTTTTCCTACACTCTCTGCAGGGTGGGGGTGGGGAATCTCTTCTCATGAGGGTCTGCAGGGCTTTCCAAACTGCAGAAAACTGGTCAACTTTGCAGTGTACGTAGATCCTTTTAGCTGCCGTAATCTTCTGTCAGCTTGTTGACCTATTTCTAAAGGTCACGACCCCCACTCCTTTAGGCCTCTTCCTTGTCCTTGCCTAGTTCCCTCAGCTAGCTGTAAACCATTGTCATGTTGTTGAATTTGTGGAGGGTTTTGGTCTGCACAGGCATGTCCTCACAAAACCTGATCTAGGATGTCACAGTGTCAGTCAGTTCATCCAGGTCAGAGGAAAGGTGTTCTGATCTTTGGGTTTTGCATCTTTGACTCATCCGTCCATCTCTAACAGTCTTCACTTTGGGCTTAGCTGATTTCAGCTTTTGTCTGTGGGTTGGGATGAGAGGAGGCAGTGATCTGAAAGTCTCAAAGCAGCTCAGGGAACAGAGTGATGTGCATTTTTTTTATCATTGTGTAGCTGAGGTCCAGAGTGTTCCAGCCTCTGGTGGGACAGGTCAGCTGATGTTTTTTAATAAATGTAATTACATTTGAAAATTTTATGAAAAAACAAAAGACTCCATAATACATTAGGAGCAATGCACAAATCAAGACCATGCACACACAGGGGCCAAAATTAAAAACACACCTTAATTTGTGGGCCAAACAGGATATTGAACACACCAAAACTACATTTTTTTAAACTTTAAAACCATAACTTTTTAACATAATTATGAATTAAATATATAGCATCAAATGTAAAAATGTAAGTGTGATTCTGTAAAATTTGACCGCTGAAGATGAGAGTGCTGATAGCTGAAGTTTCTGAAATTGATAGTTAAAAACGCTAAAGGTGATAGCTGAAATCAATGAAGATAGCTGAAAATGAGGAAGCTGATAGCCAGCTAAAATAGCTAAAAGCCAAATAGAAAAAGCTAAAAAAAATTACTAAACTTTA
>NC_050526.1:19037481-19039993 GCF_002922805.2 Oryzias melastigma
AATTGAATTGAATAAACAACGTTTATTCACAGGACAAAGTTTCTAGCGACAAGAACAAAATATGGGGGGGTTTAACATATTTTAGGATGTATAAACACTTGGAATTTGTTTTAAACACTTTTCCAGATTTTTTTTTTCTACATACATTCTTTCAGGTGTCTCAAATACATAGTGGCAATGGAACGCTTTTATGTTGCTATGTGATAGCCAAAGATGCTAGGCAAATCGGAAAGAAGCTGCTGTTGCTCCATGGTGGTACATGTGTGAAATTAGCTGCGTTTCCATGACATATTTGAGCAAAGTTTTATCGAAATTCTAGGAATTGGGGAAAAAACACAGATTCACAATGAAACTGTTTCCATTCAATCATGTTTTTGATTGACAAGATATTTCAACAATACAGCATGAATATCTCAAAAATACAATAATTACTGAATATAAATGGCTCACAACAAAGCAGCATACATAAACAAGATCTCAAATCAGAATAAAAGACAGAAAGAGAAGAGAAAATAACAGTAAACAACGTCTAAACAACGTTCCAAAAGAGTAAACATATAAATATATTATTCTTACGAGAAAAGCACTGGGATATGCGTTATAGCTTGCAGTTTCTCATTAAAAAAAGTACAATTTAAGGTCTATTCACTATTTCAAGAATGTGTTCTAAAAAATCAAATAAGACATAGGTTTTGGACATTTTACATTCTTGTAAAGTAGCCTTTGACAAGTATTCAATTTTTGAAACCAACAAAAGCTAGTGGCACTGTCAAAAAATGACATCTATGTACATCAAATTTTGCAAATGTTTAAGTATTAATACCAAATTCTGCTTTTGTTTTTTGTTTTCAGACCAAATCTAACAGTTTTGAAATGTAAAAGGGGGAAATGAACACTATTGCAGGTTAACCAAAACTGAAAAGATTTCCACGCACAGTCGCAGCAGCTCAGAGCTGTGACCAATCAAGGAGCCGGATTTGGGAGCTGCTTGTGGGCGGAGTCTGCTTCAAAGCACAGAAGTGAAATTGTGATCACGGAGGAGAAATGAATCGTTATGGTTTGTGTCCGGTCAGGTTAATATGACACCAAGATGAGATGAGCGCTAACCTACAGTAGAAGAAGAATAGAAGAAGAATCTCCTCTCTGCTACTGCGTGCGTGATCGCGCTGCTCCGGTGTGGATACCACCTGCTGAGCGTGCGTTCATCAGCCCGCGTGGACCGCGTTCTTCAATGCACCGCACGCGGCTGGTGTGCAGGTCTCACACACCGGGAGGGGATTCTTCGTCTACTATATTTTTACTGTTCATTAGCGCTCCTCTGCATCTACAGCAGGGAGAATCTAAAGTAAAAGCGGTGAAAATCCCCCAAATCTTTCTGAAGACTTTTGTTTTCGCAACTTTGTCCTTTTAAATGTCTGAGGTATACGGCTCTGGAGGCGGGACATCGGCAGGCTGTCCAGTACCTCCTCCCTCATTCATTCATTCATTCCTTCAGTCAGCTGGGAGGAGGAGGAGCTATGAAGCTGCTGGAAGTGCTTTCACACTAAAGGTGATTTCCGCGCCCCGCCCCTCTATCGCCGCGTGACAAATTCACAGCCTGCCGCTCGTCAAAAAGCGAGTTCCTGACGCCGCCACGGGAGGAGCTGGAGGTCTCTCCTACAATGAATGGGAGACGCATAAGAAGATTTATTTATGTCAAAACTCCAGCAGGAAGGAGACATCTCCGCGCACGCATCAAACATTCCGCACGGACAAATCAGACTCTCAAGCGTTTTTTTCTTTTCCACGAGAAGAAAAAGTCCTGACTACTTTCACGTGCGTGAGTGATGCGCACGAGCAGAATCTTCAAAGGTGCTTTCACAACGGCCGTGTTTATTATTATTTATGAACGCACGCTCAGCAGGTGGTATCCACACTGGATCACACACGCAGTAGCGGGGAGGAGATTCTTCTTCTATTGTATTTTTACCGTTCATTAGCACTCCTCTGCATCTACAACAGGGAGAACCTCAGAGCAAAGAGTAAAAACGGTGGAAATCCCCAAATGTTGCTCCATACTTTTAGTTGTCAAAACTCTGTACTTTTAAATATCTGTCTGGGTGTCATATTAACCCGACCGGACACAAACCGTAATGATTCATTTCTCTTTGATCATGTTCAGAACTTCAGTGCTTTGAAGCAGACTCCACCCACAAGCAGCTCCTAAACCATAGTCCCTGATTGGTCACAGCTCTGCGCTGCTGAGACTGTGTGGAAATGTTGAACCAGGTTGAAGATTCAGCGCTCACTCAGTGCGTGCCCGATTTGTGCGTAGAGCTCGAGACCTGACTTAAAAACTTGCGTAGCAACATGCGGTTACGCGCGCTCCAGACGCGGAGACCAGGAATTCTGGTGTGCGCGCGTTTGCATTGACCTTTCAGTGCGCGCGCTGCTCTCAGCTCAGAAATGGAGGAGCTGTTAATACAGACATTTGAAACTGAATAAAAATAGTTTTCTCTGGTCTAGTGTTTCT
>NC_050526.1:19040738-19044328 GCF_002922805.2 Oryzias melastigma
CTTCGCCCATCAGTAGCCGGGTTAGGCTCTGGCACTCCCACGACCCCGAAATGGACAAAGAAAGTGAATGAATGAATGAATGAACAAATGATGTTTGAGAAGATTAGATTTTTATCAGTGATTTTCTTGTGAAAATCCTGATGTGGCCCAGCCTCACCCAGACTCCGCCTCCAGCGGCCCCCGGCTGAATTGAGTTTGAGACCCCTGGTTTAAGGAGAGCCGGTGTAGGTAGCAGATGTGCTCGGCCTGTCAGATCGGCTCGGGGGCTTGCGACTAGTAATGACATCACACAACTGTAACAAACGAGTTGGCTAATTTGCAGATTGTCTGTACTGAAACTGATGTTTATAATAAAGTTTATTTTTTTAAAAAGAAAGGAAAAAGTGTTGAGATCAGATTGGGCTATTATTTATTATTTTTCATTGACAGCTCCTTTACTAACATCTGCTGTCCTCAGTGTTTGTGTAATGGAGCAGAACGTGAGCTGCATATTCTAGCGGGACTTCATTCGGTCCGTGCGACCAGAAAGAAGTTCAACATTGGCAGGATGTATTTAGAAAAATATGTGCGAATAATTACTTTCTTTTTTTTTTTAAATGTGCGACCAACAACAAGCTAGCATGCTACTCGCTAGCACCCACTTTAGCTCAGATGTCATGCTTCCCAGCCTGATTTCTCTCTATTAAAATAACAATCATTATCCTGTGATGATTCCTCTCGATCGGATTATTTCGTTGTCAAGGTTTTTGCGGCTGATTACAAATATTCCTTCTCCTTTTGTGATTGTTAATGTATATGATCAGACCTCCTCAGTTTTTTACACGGGAAGAATCCGTGCATTGTTATGGCGGAAGTGTCTGTGTAATTCCCCGTGTCACGAGACAGTGGTCTAATGGTCTGGACCAATCACAATCTTACACGTCATCTATGCGCCAGCCCCCAAGCCGATCTGACAGGCCGAGCACATATGCTACCTACACCGGTCATGTTCTCCTTCTGACACGTCTCATGGTACAGCTATGTGGGCGTGGCTGATTAGTTGAATTCTGTTCGATGGGCGTGGCTAAATGAGCATATTTTCTGACCATTTAGATTTCTCATTCAGATGAAAGCAGAGAGAAGAAGTAAGTGATGAGGAAGGGTCAGCCTCAAGTCGGCAGTTTAGTGTCAACACAACTTTGTCATCATATTGATGTGAACACAACAGAAACATGGAGTCTGACCTTAGAGTCTGCAGTCTGCAGTCTGGACTCTCCAGAAAACCACACAGATCAACAACTCCTGAATCCTGCAGGTTGTTGTAGCCCAGGTCCAGTTCTGTCAGATTAAATGGGTTCTTCTTCAGAGTTGAACTCAGAGCTTCACAGCTGATCTCTGACAACCAGCAGCTCTTCAACCTGAAATCAGACAGAAAAGTGTGTTCAGGAGCAGTGATGCAGCTGGAACTTGGTAAATTCAGTCAGGTGGACCCGCCCTGATGAGAGATTGACAGATGACATTTTCAGTTGAAATGATGACCTGTAAATGAAAATATATTATCCTGGGAGGAGGGGGGTGTTTAGCTTTTGGACCCAAAAACATGGCGTCTAATAACTTCCTTACTGGTATTACATTTCTATGTTAAAGAAATATTTTTATCTACATTATTTTAACTATGACATTTATTTAAAGAGTTATTTATGAATCCCTCACTTCTTAGTAGGAACAAATGATAATTATCTGTCTTTTCTTCAATATGTCAGGTTTTACTAAACAAGGAAAAAGAAATAAAATATCTGAATGAAGGAACAAAAACAGTAGAGTCAATTGAAAACTAAAGAAATATTTTCAAAATAATAAATTCTGTCTCTCTCTTTGTCTTTTCTCTCCTTTTCTGTCTCTTTTCTCATTCTTGACTTTCTTTATCTTCTTTTGAGGTTATTTCATCTGTTTTGTCTGTCTTCCTTTGGAAGTATAACAACACATTTCTTGCTTTCTCTTTGTCTTTTCCTCTTTTTACAGTCGCTCTGATAACTATTCTTCAATTGATCACTTTTTGAAAAACCTCTTCAAATCATCATTTCAGCTCTCAGTGTTTCTGGATAGTTGTGAGGTTCCAGACCAGAAGTTATCTAAAAAAACACTGAAAATATGAATCAGTGATTCATTAATGAATAAATTTAAAATAAATTAAATTATATTATTTAAATTTTTAAATATAAATTTAGATTTTCTATCATGGTTATTATTCAGATCAGCTCTGGGGTTCTGTTCTCTATTCACATCTAGTTCTCCTCTCTTCTATTTATTTATTGTATTTAGTTCTCCATGCTTTTGCTGGTGCAGTTCCATTCACATGTTGTTCTTCTTTCCCACTCTCCTCTGGGGAGCGGGAGAGATTTCAGATCCCTGGTGGATCCCCCACACTCCCACTCTTGGCCGTGGACCACGCCCCCGACACATCCTGCATCTCTGAGTGAGAGTGATTCCTGCTGGGTCGTCTGTCCTGCTCCTGGTCGTGGACTGCTCTTCTGCTTCATCATGACTGTGGACTTCATCATCACTTGTCCCTCAGCTTTATCTGAATGAACTCTTTTAGATACATAGTTGTAGAAGCTAATTTTTCTTTAACTGTTCTGGTATCGCCTGTCAGTCCTGGGATAGGATCTCTCCTTCATGTGGGAATCCTTAAGGTTTCTTCTTTTTTCCTGACTCAGGTTTTTTTTAGGAGTTTTTCCTTACCGGGAGGGAGGGTCTAAGGGCAGGGATAACCAGTTTTATTTAGTCTTAGTTTTTAACTATTGTTCATATTTTGAAGCCCAATGAGGCAAATTCCTTTGTGATATTGGGCTATATAAATAAAATTGAATTGAATTGAATTGAATTGAATTGAATAAATAACTATTATTTATTACTTCCTGATTTGATTGAAAGTCCAACTTTGATCTATTTTAATGATATTACATCCAAAAACAAAGGAAAGAAATCAAACATCAGAAGTTCTAGTATTGACTATAATAAACTAAAGTGGAAACTGTTGTTTTAGTTTTTACTTTTCACAAATGTAGGTGGAGTAAAATGTAAGATAATCTCCCGGTGAAACATAATAAAGAGTTGTTTGATCTAAAAAAAATTAAAACTATTCTGGTGAATATGAATTTTTCAGAGTATTATTAGAACATTAAAAACCAAATCAAATATCACCAGAGATTCATCCAAAAGTTTTTGTTGTTGGAAATTTGGAGCAACACCAACAGTAAAAACCCTCCATTATAAAACTATTATTATTTTCATATTAATATGACCAAAATCTCAGTTGTTTTCTTTCTCATTCTGTCTGTTCAGAGCAGTTTCACATCAGATCTGAAATCTAAATAAACGACAGATAAATGTGAAATACATTTCCAACCAAATAGAAGAGGACATGTAATAATGTCAAGAATGTAAAAAATGAATAAAGCATTATTATTGTCACAAACAGGCAGACAGCTGGTTCCACGTGCAGCAGGTTTATTAATAGTCTACAGAATAAGCAGGGTCAGACAGGCAGAGGTCATACACGGGCATGGGATCATCCAAGACGAGCGAGAAGAGGAGTCAGAGTCCAGGCG
>NC_050526.1:19045810-19051112 GCF_002922805.2 Oryzias melastigma
TTGACAGGCAGCACATCGGGTGACGTACTGGGCTACGTCTGCCTGCAATGTGGGCCACCAAAAAGAATTTGCGGTCAAGGCCTGTGTGCCGGCCATACCTGGGTGTCCTGCGGCTGGAGAGTCATGCACCAGTTGGAGAACTTTTTCTCGATGGGACAGAGGCACATACACCTTATCCCCTGGGCAGGATGGTGGTGGTGCCTCAGCTGCGTTAAGCTCAGCCAACTCCGTCATTACGTCCCATTGCACAGGAGCCAGGATGAACGATGAGGGCAGGACCGTCTCTGGTGCTACCGACCTCCCTCCAGAGTCATCGTGAAGACGAGACAGGGCGTCAGCCTTTCCATTTTTTGAGCCTGGACGGTAGGTGATCTGAAAACAGAAGCGTGAGAAGAACAGAGACCAGCGTGCTTGCCGTGGGTTCAACCTCTTGGCTGTCTTAATATATTCCAAGTTCTTGTGGTCGGTTAGAACCAGGAAAGGCTGAGCCGATCCCTCAAGCCAGTGTCTCCATTCAGAGAATGCCTCCTTCATGGCCAGCAGTTCTCGGTCACCCACGCCGTAGTTCCGCTCTGCATCATTTAGCTTCCGGGAAAAGTACGCACATGGAAACATCTTGGCTGGTTGACCCTGGCGTTGAGACAGCACAGCTCCTATTCCTGTGTCTGAGGCATCCACCTCCACAATGAACTGTGCACCTGGGTCCGGGTGACGGAGGATGGGTGCCTGGGTGAAGCGCTGCTTCAGTGTCTTGAAAGCCTCTGATGCAGCTGGAGTCCAGATCAGGCGTTTGGGAGCCCCTTTCAGGAGAGCAGTGAGAGGAGCTGCCACCATGCTGAAGCCCCGGATGAAGCGTCGGTAGAAGTTTGCAAACCCGATGAACCTTTGCAGCTCCCTGACAGTGGTTGGCTGAGGCCACTGTTGCACAGCCTCCACCTTGGCCTGGTCCATAGCCACGCCCTCTGCACCGATGATATATCCGAGAAATGCGATGGAGGTCCTGTGAAACTCACATTTCTCCCCCTTGGCATACAGCTTGTGTTTGATGAGCCGCTGCAGCACCTGTCGGACATGCGTGACGTGTTCCTGAAATGAGTTGGAGTAAACCAGGATGTCGTCTATGTACACGACAACAAAACGCTGTAGCATGTCCCGAAAAATGTCATTGACAAAAGCCTGGAATACAGAGGGAGCGTTACAGAGACCGAAGGGCATGACCAGGTACTCATAATGTCCCGAGGTGGTCGAAAAAGCGGTCTTCCATTCATCCCCCTCCCGCATTCGGATGAGGTTATACGCGCTCCTCAACTCCAATTTCGTGAAATAACGGGCCGAACGGAGCTGCTCCAGCGCCGAGGGAACCAGAGGCAGAGGGTAACGGTATTTCACAGTCACTTCGTTCAGGTTGCGGTAATCCACACATGGCCTCAGCCCCCCATCCTTCTTCTTCACAAAGAAGAAGCCCGCAGAGGCAGGTGACGTCGACGGTCGGATGAAGCCCTTTGCCAACTCCTCCTGGATGTAGGACTGCATAGCAGCTGACTCCGGTTGCGACAGCGGGAACACCCGTCCCCGGGTGGGCACTGCCCCCGGCAACAGGTCAATGGCGCAGTCGTAGGAGCGATGCGGAGGGAGCTGTGTGGCACGTTGTTTGCTGAAAGCCACCTGCAGATCCCGGTATTGGACCGGCAACCCCTCCTCCACTCCGGTCGTGCTGATATCCATGAGGGCGGCGGCCGCGATCGGCCGTGAGACTGCAGGAGCAGACCCCGGGGAACCCTGAAGGCAGTGTCGCTGGCAGTGAGCAGAGCTGAACATGAGTTTGTGTACTGACCAGTTTATATTGGGGTTGTGCTTCTCCAGCCAAGGCAGACCGAGGATGACATGACAGCGGGGAGAGTCTATGGCGAAGAGGCGGAGAGTCTCATAGTGGTGGTCAGGTGCAGTGACAGACAGGTCCTGGGTCAGAAACCGGATCTGACCCGACCCCAGCGGTCTCCCGTCCAGGGCGGTGACTGCCACTCGGGCATCACAGGAGAGCAGAGGCACAGCATTATATCGAGCAAAGTCCAAATCAATGAAATTCCCTGCTGCCCCAGAGTCAATCATAGCCTGCGTTTTCACTGCACGGTCATCAAAGTGCAGGGTAATCGGTAGAGTCAAGGTGAAAGCAGGTTCACCTACAGGTTCTGCAGAGCGACGTGGTTGGCGGTTGGGGCAGGTGTTGCGTATGTGACCTGGCTGACCACAGTAGAGACATAGATCCTGCTGGACGCGTCGCGCTCTCTCCTTAGGTGAGAGCTGGGTGGAGCCGAGCTGCATGGGCTCGCGGCCCGGGCCAGGGGCCCCCGGGAGGAATGATGAGCCGCCCCTGGAGCTCACAGGGGCGGGGTGGCGCGGCTGGCGTGCTCTCAGCAGGTTGTCAAGCTTGATGGTGAGAGCGATGAGGTTATCCAATGACAGTCCCTCGTCGCGACACGCCAGCTCTCGCTGCAGCTCTGTAGTGAGTCCCTCGCGAAAGGCTGTTGTCAGCGCGCTGTTCGTCCAGTCCGTGCGCGCAGCCAGAGTTCTGAAACGCAGCGAATAAGCTGCAGCGGTCTGCCGTCCCTGCTTGATGCCGTACAGCTGTGCTCCAGTGTCTTTTCCATCCGCGGGATGGTTAAACACCTCCCGTAACTGCTGCGTGAAGGCCGTATATCCATGGAAGGGCAACGATCCTCCCGTCCAGAGCGCAGCGATCCAGTCACGCGCAGCCCCGGTCAGCAGGGAGCACACCAGAGACACTTTGGCTTCCTCCGTCGGGTAGAGGCTGGGTTGTTGCCGAAGAAACAGTTCACACTGCATGAGAAACCCCACACATTGCTCCGGATCCCCACTGAACTTGTCCGGAAGCGCCATCAGTGGACCCGGCGTGTGAGCAGGTGTCGGATCCGATGCGCAGTCAGCTGCGGCAGCTGCGGGTGACGGCTGGGAGGCTGAAGAGGCCGCTGCTGACAGGTGGGTTGAGCTGCAGGCGTGTCATGATGGCTTCAGTCGCAGCGTTCAGACATTGAAGCTGGCGTCTGTGTTCGAGCAGTAACACAGCATACCCCGCCGGGTCTGTCGGGGTGGAAACTCCTGCTGCTGGATCCATGTTTGGCAAAGCTTTCCGTCACAAACAGGCAGACAGCTGGTTCCACGTGCAGCAGGTTTATTAATAGTCCACAGAATAAGCAGGGACAGACAGGCAGAGGTCATACACGGGCATGGGATCATCCAAGACGAGCGAGAAGAGGAGTCAGAGTCCAGGCGAGGGTCAGGGGCAGGCGGCAGGCAATCAGAATAACAGGGTCGGAGGCAGAAGATCAGGTCAGGAGTAAACGCTCAGAATTGCAGGCAGAGTGGCACAAACAAAGCTTCGCGGGGAGTGGAGTGTGGAGCCAGACTATATGGTGAGGAGGTGATGAGGTGATGGAGAACAGCTGAGCTGATGAGTCCAGGTAATGGCAGGTGGTGAGCTCAGAACTCTGGTGAGCGCTCCCTCTGGTGACTGGAGACGGTAGCAGCAGGTTGCTCCATGACAATTATATTATTATATACTGAGTAAACTAAAGGGACAATCAAACCCACTTCACATGTGATTGTGTAATCTTCTGTGCAGCAGAGCTCACAGCCTTACGCTGAAACTGAACAGGAAATACACAAAATACAGCCATTCTCAGGATCGAAATGATTACAATCAAACAGATAAATGATATTTATGGAACCCCCGACCCCCTCCTTGAACCGCCACCTTAACGTGGTGAAGGGGTTTGAGTGCTCGAGTGATCTCAGGAGCTATGCTGTCGGGGGCTTCTGCCCCTGGTAGGGTCTGCCATGGCAGACAGGTCCTGAGTGACGAGCCAGACAAAGAGCGGTTCGCAACCCCCTTTATGAGTGTCAAGACCAGAGATCCCGCTACATCGGCCTGATTTGGCGTCACCGGGGCCCCACCGTGAAGCCAGGCCCGGGGTTGTGGCTCGGAGGCGAACTCCTGGTGGCCGGGGCTCCTCCCACGGGCCCCGGTCGGGTCCAACCCGAAAGAGCGACGTGGGATCACTCCTCAGTGAACCCACCACCTGCAGGGGAGCTCTGAAGGGGCCGGTGCAATGTGGTTTGGCCGGCAGTCGAAGGCGAGTGCCTCGGCGGCCCAAACCCCGGACATGGAATTTGGCTCTTGGAACATGGAACGTCACCTCTCTGGGAGGACAGGAGCCTGCGCTTGTGCGAGAGGCTGAGAGATACCGACAAGATATAGTTGGGCTCACCTCCACAAACAGCCTGGGCTCTGAAACTCAGTCCCTCGAGAGATGCTGGACTCTCTACCACTCTGGAGTTGCCCATGGTTGAGAGGCGGCGGGCTGGGGTGGGTTTACTCGTGAGCCCCCAGCTCAGCCGTCGTGTGTTGTAGTTCACACTGGTGGACGAGAGGGTCGTGTCCCTTCACCTTCGGGTGGGGGACAGGTCTCTGACTGTGGTTTCGGCTTACGGGTCACCGAAGTTTGATTCCACGCAGAAACACTAATGATTTACGCTCCACTGAAACTGAAAGCAGCTGCTGCAGACAGTGCAGCAGTTCATTGGAGGTCTAGTGGTCTTTGGACATGTCAATCATTTATACTTACTTCAGTACTGTGCGCGTGCCGCGTAGCGCTTGAACGTCTGACTTCATTTCACAGCAGATCACAGAGTTTGACTAGTGCTGCATCGCATCAGCCAATCAGGAACTCGGCTTTTGGCACAGGCTGTTTTCAGTGACCCGATCGGAAAAAAAGAAGTAAAAAAGAAATCCGTTACGACTGTCTTTGTCCTGTTGCAGCGCGGCAGTTCTGTCTGCAGACAGACAGACATCCTCCCTTCAGCGGTGTCTGCTTGCTCCACACGCCGGAGCAGAGACAGGCGCTGCAAGGGGCGGGGAGGGAGGGTAACCTGCTTGGCTCTCCTGAACTGTGATGTTTAGTTTGTGTTTGTCGAGACAATGATAAAAAAAGTCCCTACTTTTCCTCCTCTCGGGTTAATGCGGGACAGCCTTTATCTCAGTCGCAGAAACGGCGGAAGGCCCCGCCCCTGGTCAGGCGGATGATGAGCGAGTAAGAATGTGTAGAAAGCAATATTAGTTATAGGAACGAGCGGTACGGGCCACTGCGAACGACAGCAGCTGGAGTCGCAAACTCAGCGCTTCATGGTGAAAAAAAAATCTTTTGTTTTTCTATTATCTGTTAGATCACGGTGTTGGAACTGCCTAGAACCAACGAATCGGTGCTCCCTGCTGATGCACGCGCTC
>NC_050526.1:19051536-19053976 GCF_002922805.2 Oryzias melastigma
CAGCTTTTTTCTTCTCTGATTTTCCGGATGAAGTAGGCGGGTCCTCGTGCGCTCCATTGACACATGAAAATGCGCGCGGGAGCCGGAGCAGGGAAGCGCAGTGTCTGACCGTAAAGAGAGACTTCTAGCAGTGTTATTTATCCAAAAGGTGTTTATGCTAGCGTTACACACGTGGAGCACGTGACTAACGTGTTGATTATCAAAGAAAAGTTCAGGAAATTTAAAAGGAGGAGAAATGAATATGGATATCAGCACTGGAAAACACAATGATCATATAAAATTAACACATGAAAGTTCGCAAGTTGCTTCAATGATAACAAATTATCTGACATAAAATGTAAAATTCATTAAAACTAATTTGTAAACATGAGAAGAACTTTCTCCAGAACAGATCAGACACTGACAGAAGAAACCAGATCAGATTCACAAAGATGAAATATTTGCTATTTCTAAATGCAAACCTTTACCATGATTAGCCTACAAACCTTCTTCATTTTTTCTTTTCATTTTGAGTATTATAATTAGTGTTTTGGGTTGCAGTTGCAGTGTCATTAAAAGTTGAATAATAAATGATTGTTTTCATCATTTATTTTGTACATTTTAGCTGGTAGGAAAATCAAATCTTTAACATACTGTGACGAGAATCTGCAGCATCACTGTGTGGATGATGCAACAGCCAGCACAGGTGATGATCAGTATCACCTAATGAACTGATTCAAAGGGAAGCAGTGAGGATCTTCAAGAGAGCATTCTGCCAGAGCTGCAGCCCCTCAACCTTGTGGGGAGGGGGGCGCTCGCTGCTGCTTAGGAGTTGTTGTTTGAGTGTTTTTAATAAAGCGCATTATATTTTGATTTATATTTTAGATTCCTGGCTTCTGACTGACAGCATCATTCCTGGTCTGGGAACCCCCACAAAACATTACAATACTTTACTCTTAAAAACATTTTAGTACATTAGTTATTAGTGTTGTGCATATGTTATTAATAAGTTAAGACAACAAAACGACCTAAATATCATCTTGGGAGATCCAGATCACTGGAAAGATCTCTGTGAGGAGCTGCAGGACTCCAACTCCTCAAAGAATCATGACAGGAGAGGATTTCCTCTTTACTGGTTTCACTTTTGGACTGTTTTAGATTATTTTCTCTGTGAAGATTAAAGAAAGGGATTGTTAAATGTGATTATGTGTGGCTTTCTGTAAAAACACAGTTGTTAACATTCAGACAAATGTTTAGATTGTTTCACTTTTTCTGTTAGCTTACAAACCGACCCGGCCCCCCCATCAGAGAAGAAAAGTGTTATGTGACCCTCACAGGGAAACGTTTGGGGACCCCTCCTCCACAGTACAAGGAGAACCAATCACCTCTAAATGACACTGATGGGCGGTGCTTGTTAGTCAAATGAGGACTGTTGTTCCACAGATAAGACAGCAGCTGTCTGACAGCATTCTGGGTAATATGAAGATGACTAGACCCTCTGTTCATGGACCTGTTAACAATGCAGATCCTCACATGGAGATCAAGAGGAGAACTTCTAAACTCTCTTCAAACCAAAAGGACGGCTGTTAATCAGGCAGCAGAAGATGGAATCCAGACCTTGGACTACCACTGTAATCATGTCACTTCGCCAAAAGTCCTTCCAGTGGATTCATCTAATGACCTTATTGATGAAGACCATCTCTGCAGATTTTGTCATTAGTTCAAAATGTGACAAGATTTGTTAAAAAGTGGATTTTTATTTAACATGAAATGATTGATTAACATGTAAATCATGAAAATGGAACATTTACCATGAAATGTAAGAGATGATCTGAAAATGGAACAATTACTGAGATGAATAAAGTTCTGAATATTGATATCTGTTTATAGCTTGTTGTCATTGCTGATAATTCTAGTGAGAAATCAGTGTCTTCACATAGAGGAGGATCATTCTTCATTATTAAGAATGTAGAATTAAAGGTAAACGTCTTATTTCAAAATGGTAGCCCTTCGTATGACTCAGTACCATGAAGAAACTCTCAGTTTCTAAAAGGTCGGTGACCCCTGATCTAAAGACTTGTCACCACTGCAAAGCTGGTTCTGGTTCTGCTCCACTCAAATGGAAAGTGAGTCTAAACAGAACAGTTTAGTTCTGGATGGAAGTTTCTCATCAATAATGATCATTCAAACAGCAGATCTTGAGCCATGTTTCATCCACTGAAATCCTCAAAGCTTCAAAAACAGTTACAAGTCAAAACAACAAGAGTTTGAAGAGATTTGGATAACTGGGATTGATCTTAATATTAGTACAGTATGTAGTGATGTTTGTTTCTCCTACTATTGGTCAGAAGAACAATTCTTCATTTGAGGACCTTTTTATTGAACATCTTCTAGTTAATCCTATTTTTTCATGCTAATGTTTCTTAGTTATTCCAGTTCTAAACTGGCCAATCAGATGCTT
>NC_050526.1:19054419-19058255 GCF_002922805.2 Oryzias melastigma
CGGACAGCCCTGAGTAAGGCTCCCCGGACCCCATACTCCCAGAGCACCCTCCACAGGACACCACGGGGAACGCGGTCGAACGCCTTCGAATGTCTTCATTCACTGCATCCATAAACCTCCTTGTTCTGAAGATGGACTGAGGTGTTATTCTCAAGTTCGCCTCTAGAGGGCGTGGACGTTTTTTTTAAATACTAAAAAGGTTAAATTGAAACAGAAAGTAAACAGAGCAGCAAAACGGCAATGTTACAGAGCAGTTCGGTTTTATAAGCTCAAGTGTGCGTCCATGAGAGCGGTGAGCCATTTTTCTGTTTTTTTTTTTAGAGGATAAATCTCCTTGTTAATGAGTGTGGGCATTTTCTGTTAACTATATAAGTTTATCTAGTTTGTTGGAACGTTTTACAATGCTAGATTTAGCCTGTTGCTATAATGCAGAATCATAAATACGATTGTATTTGGTTTATTTATTATATTGCTTGTTTTCTCTTTTTCTTTATTCTGTTGTAGAACCACACACACACGCACGCATTCAGGCATGAATGCATAAAACCACAGAGATGTTTGTAGAGAAGAGTTGCTGTATATTTTCCTGAAATTAAAGAAGAAAAGAAGATAAAAAGTCACCATCTGAGCTGTCATTCTTGGGGATCATACATATGCACTTGACCCGTGCACACTCTGCGATTACCAACATACGGAACCCAGTATAATATACACAAAGTCTTCAAGACAAAACTTTGGTTCTTCGAGCCGGATCCGGGTGATTACAGAGTAAAGATGGATTATGATCCCCAGAGAGGAGGTGCACGTCCTAAGAGGACAGTGCGGCCACCAGGATGGATGACTGATTATCAAGCATATGCGCTGCCATCTTCTGCTGCATTGGAGCAACATCGAATCAGAGAGGGTTATGCCGAGATGACAACCCTCAGACAAGCGCCAAGCCCCGCTGGAGCTGTGAGACAGGCACCAATTCTTCCCAGTGTCCCACAGGAGTTCCTAAACATAGTGCAGAACCTGCAGGAGGACAACAGGCGACTCCAGATGGTGGTTTCAGACATGAGGAGGCAGATGGATCGTAATGCAGCTTTATATGCATCAACCAGCCTGCAGTCTGATCAGTGACCAGAGGGGGCCATTTTAGCTGATGAAACTTGGGTTTCCATGCGTCAGCTTACCCAGTCATCTTTCCTGCAACAAGAGCAGCTGAACTTACCATCCTCAACGGATGCAGAGGAAGAATGGCCACCACCCCCGCCTCCAGTGTTCCTGCCAAAAGACTTGTACGATCCCCCAGAGGTGCAGATCGTTCAATCTCCACAGCCACCAGTTATTACCCAAGAGCTCAGCTACAACTTACAGGGGTTACAACTACAGCAGACTCAACTGCGTGCAGTTCAGTCCACTCCAATATTATCAGCTCAACCTGGACTTAGTCCCGCTCCGAGCATGCACTCACCAGACCCGGTGTTGGCTCACACCATGTCCATAGCTACAAGAGAGAAAATCTACAGAGAACCATTACCGTCAATCCCAGAGTTCACAAGAGGTGATCCAAGGCAGTTTGCTAGATTGAAACTTGCTCTTGACAATATTCTCCCAGCTGATGCAACAGAGAGGTTCAAGTACCAAGTGCTGTGTGATCATCTTAAGTTTGAGGAAGCTCTACTTGTTGCTGACTCATACAGCAACTCACCTCGTCCTTATTCTGACACGATGGCTTCTCTCACAAAACACTATGGTCAGCCGCACCAGCTGTCACTACAAAGAATAGCAGAGCTGATGGATGAGCCCAACATCCGTTCAAATGACACAGCAGGATTCAGAAAATTTGCACTACGAGTTCGTGCTTTGGTGGGCATGTTGGAACAACTTGGAGATGATGGACACATAGAGTTACAATGCGGGTCACATGTTGCAAGGCTTGCTCGGAAACTACCCCAGGACCTGCGTGCTGCTTTCCGTCGTTACCTCTACCCACAAAGAGATGGAATACCGTCACTAAGAGACTTTGCAGAGTGGCTGGAATATGACCTGGTCATCCAAGAAGGTGGAGATCATTCAGACAGAGTGGATGAGAACCTGAGAGATAGAAGCAGCATTAAAAGAGATAAAACAGCTGTTAAAAGGACCACAACTGTCCTGCATGGTGCAACACAGAAAAGCGCACCCGAAGCGCCCTCAGCTATGATCCCCACTGCGTCAGAGATTCCAGAAAGGCCCAAAGCCTACTGCCCTTATTGCAGAAACACACTGCACTTCTTAGACCAATGCAGCAATTTCCAAATCCTAACCAAAGACCAAAAGTAAACATGGATTAAATCCAATAACCTGCGTTGGCGTTGCGGGCGACATCATCAGGCTGCTCAGTGCCAACTTAAAGTGCAGTGTAAAATGTGCAACGGGAAACACCTTGAGGCCCTGCATGAAGTAAACCTCAGATCAGCTGCACCCAAACCACTAACAGAACAAGCTACTGAGAAAGAGAGATCATCTGCAGATGTGCTCTATCTGGACCGTCGAGCTGGCTGCAATCAAGTGCTCTTAAAAATAAGTAAAGTGCTGCTGCAAAATGGTAAACATACATTGGAGACGTTTGCCATATTAGATGATGGATCAGAAAGAACAATCCTTCTTCCAGAAGCCAAGCGAAAGCTTCAGTTAAAGGGCACAGAAGAGAGTCTTACACTGCGTACAGTAAGACAAGGACTGAGAACATTGCATGGAGCATCAGTGAAAGTCAAGGTCTCTTCAGCCAGCCAACCATCCAGAAGATTCACCATCGAGAGTGCTTTCACAGCCGAAGACTTAGGGTTAGCTGAACATTCTTACCCCGTGGAAGCATTGCGGAAGAAGTTCAAACATTTGAGGAACATTCCTTTGCTGTCATTTACAAATGCCAAGCTGTTACTTCTGATTGGCTCTGACTGTCCTCACCTAGTTACACCCATAAAACCTGTCAGTTTGGGCCCACCTGGAGGTCCAGCTGCAGTCAAAACTAGGTTGGGTTGGACACTACAAGGACCCGTTCCCTCATCTCAGCAGAGCACACAGCCACAGCAATGTCTCTTCCTGTCAGCTGTTTCTCCACAAGCAGAACTGTTCAGCCACATCGAGCTCTGGCAACTCGACACTCTGCCATACAGAAGTGAGAAGTCAGTAACCAGATCTCGGAAAGAAAATGAAGCCGTAAATCTGCTGGAGGAAAAAACAGTAAGAGTGAATGTAGCAGGAATACATAGGTATGCTACTCCCCTTCTTTGCGTCAGTAACATGCCAACACTCAAAGTGCAACCTGAAGCAGTTCTGCCAAGTCTGCGAAGTACAGAGAAGCGCCTCAGCCGAGATCCGGAAAAGGCGAGAGTCTATCAAGAAGAGATGACAAAGTTAGTATCAGCAGGCTATGTCAGAGAAGTGACGGAAGAGGAAATGAAGGCATCAAAGGATTCATGGTTCATCCCCCACCACCTGGTAACACACAATGGAAAGAACCGTGTTGTATTCAACTGTTCATTCACTTACAGAGAGAAGAACCTCAATGTGCAGCTGCTACCAGGCCCAAACCTGGGGGCCTCTCTTCTTGGTGTACTGCTGCGCTTTAGAGAACACTCCAGAAGTGAACGTGGAGGTAAATGGACTCTATGGAAACAACACAACATTGCCACTACCTCATCTCAGCAGAGAAGAGAGAGCTAACAAGCAGCTAAATGACACAGATTCTACGGAGAGAAAGACAACATCTGTGGACAAGAACAAACAATCGAAAGATAATCCTCCCTGGAACCATCTTGGAGCAAAGCCAAAGAATAAGTCCAACAGCTGGAGAATTGGAGGACATG
>NC_050526.1:19062845-19069146 GCF_002922805.2 Oryzias melastigma
CGTTGTTACGTTTCATATGGCGGAACCTGCAAAAGGATTCTTACCCTCAGGTGTATGAATGGCAGGTGCTCCCATTTGGGACAACATGCTCACCATGCTGTGCAATCTATGCACTCCAGAGACTTGTACGTGAAAACAGTAACCAGGGAGATTCAGTGTGTGACTCCATTGAGAAGAACTTCTATGTTGACAACTGGCTACAGAGTTTTCCATCTGCAGAAGTGGCTAAAGCTGCAGTAGAGAAAGTGCGCTCCATATTATCAGAAGGAGGATTTGAGCTGAGACAGTGGGCCAGTAACACTCCAAGTATCCTTAGCCATCTGCCAAAGGAACTCAGGTCAGAGAGCAGTGAACAGTGGCTGAGTCACAGTGATATGGACCCCCAAGAACCTGCTCTTGGTCTGCGTTGGATGTGCAACTCTGACACACTGCAGTACAAGTCCAGACAGATGGAGAACAGCCCTCCTACAATGAGGAACATCTACCGAGTTTTGGCGAGTCAATACGACCCCCTTGGTTTTACTCATCAATTTCACAACAAGGGCTAAAGTATTGGTTCAGCAGTTGTGGAGCAAAAACCGTGAATGGGATGACCCACTGTTACCAGGTGAGCTGCTCTCCACGTGGATTGAATGGGAAAAAGAGTTGCAACATCTGGAGAACATCAGTCTACGCCGTTGTTATTCAAGCTCAGAGATGGACAAAGCAGACTGCAAGCGAGAACTTCACGTCTTCTGTGATGCATCCCAGCAAGCATACGGCAGCGTAGCATACTTGAGAACACAAGATGTTTTTGGAAACATTGAAGTTGCCTTTCTCACTGCTTGCTCCAGGGTGGCTCCTAAACGGCAGCTATCAATACCACCTCTGGAACTCTGTGCAGCCCTGACTGGAGCTCAACTCGCTCGCCTGCTGACTAAAGAGCTCACACTGCCATTGTCCAGAGTGGTGTTGTGGACAGACTCTACAACTGTCTTAACGTGGATCCAGTCTGACTCATGTCGTTTCAAGGTGTTCGTGGGAACTCGGATCGCTGAAATCCAGGAACTGACAGACAGTCAGTGTTGGAGATATGTGATGACATCTGACAACCCAGCAGATGATCTAACAAGAGGGAAACGGTCACAGGACCTCACAAGTCAGTCCCGATGGGCCTGTGGACCCTCATTTTTGCAGCTGCCTTCAAATCAATGGCAAGATTATCCCCTGTTACCATGCCCAGACTTTGAAGAAGAACAGCGTAGATCCACAACATGCTTGGTGGTTTCTACTGACCTTAAAACACTGCCTGATGCACAGCAGTTTACCAGCTTTGACCGACTTGTGAAAGAAACTGCCAGGTGCCTTCACGGGGCGGCTGGTGACAACCTCACAGCAGAACATTATAAAGAGGCGGAGCTCAGTCTCCTGAAATCAACAGAAGCAGACAGCTTTTCTGAAGAGATCCAGAGCCTGATGTCCGGAAAACCGGTCAGCTTAACCAGTCGTTTGGTTACTTTGTCCCCAGAGTTTGATAAGTCACTTCAACTCATCAGAGTAGGTGGCCGACTCAGACGATCCCCTGATCTGGAAGAAAATATGATTCATCCAGTCGTCATGGATCCAAAACATCCTGTAACCAGACTACTCATTCGAAAGGCTGACAGTGATTTAAAACACCCAGGAGCAGAGAGATTGTTTGCTGAGCTGAGAAGAAAATATTTGATTCTCCGGGGCCGTGTAGCTATAAGACATGAACAGCGCTCCTGTCCTGAATGTCAAAGATGGAGAGCACAACCGATCATCCCAAAAATGGCAGACCTCCCCCTGTCACGACTCAGACTTAACCAGCCACCATTTTTCTCCACTGGTGTGGACTGCTTCGGGCCGCTGCAGGTTAAGACTGGTCGACGGAACGAGAAACGCTGGGGTCTGCTATTTAAATGTCTGACAACTCGAGCTGTTCACATCGAAGTGCTTTCAAGCATGAACACTGATTCTTTTCTGATGGCTCTGAGAAGATTTGTCTCTCGTCGTGGGAAACCAGCTGAAATCTTGTGCGACCAGGGCACTAATTTTCGTGGCGGAGAACGAGAGCTACGAGAAGCTTTTAATGGTCTACATCCCACACTACAAGATCAGTTGGCAGAGCATCAGATCAAGTTTCGCTTCAACCCTCCGAATGCTCCTCACTTTGGAGGATCCTGGGAGCGTGAGATCAGGTCCATAAAGGCAGCTTTAACTTCCTCGTTGAGTTCTCAAGTTGTAAGTGAAGAAATCCTGCAAACTGTGCTGATCGAGATTGAGGGAATACTCAACTCAAAACCTTTGGGTTACGTCTCATCAGATCTCGCTGACCCAGACCCCGTTACCCCAAACATGTTGCTAAAGGGGCGGCTGGACCCTTCCCTACCACAAGTGGTCTACCATGACTCAGAACTTCTTGGAAGGCGACACTGGAAGACCTGTCAAGTGCTGTCGGATCGATTTTGGACGATTTTTACGTCACTATCTCCCAACCTTGCAGACCGGATCAAAGTGGCAGAAAGACACTTCCCCCCTTCAACCAGGAACTGTGGTGATGATTGTGGATCCCCAACTTCCAAGAGCATCATGGCATCATGGCAGGATCAGCAAGATTTTCCCAGGAGTTGACGGTTTGATCCGTACAGCAGAAGTGAAAGTAAAGGACCGCACTTACATGCGACCAACAAGACGCCTCATCCGACTACCTGCTGACCCACAAACAAGCCAACAGTAACCCATGCAGCAAACTTGCTGTGCAAGTTTGGGGGCGGCTGTTCTGAAGATGGACTGAGGTGTTATTCTCAAGTTCGCCTCTAGAGGGCGTGGACGTTTTTTTAAATAATAAAAAGGTTAAATTGAAACCGAAAGTAAACAGAGCAGCAAAACGGCAATGTTACAGAGCAGTTCGGTTTTATAAGCTCAAGTGTGCGTCCATGAGAGCAGTTAGCCATTTTTCTGTTTTTTTTTATAGAGGATAAATCTCCTTGTTAATGAGTGTGGGCATTTTCTGTTAACTTTATAAGTTTATCTAGTTTGTTGGAACGTTTTACAATGCTAGATTTAGCCTGTTGCTATAATGCAGGATCAAAAATATGATTGTATTTGGTTTATTTATTATATTGCTTATTTTCTCTTTTTCTTTATTCTGTTATAGAACCACACACACACACACACGCACGCATTCACGCATGAATGCATAAAAACCACAGAGATGTTTGTAGAGAAGAGTTGCTGTATATTTTCCTGAAATTAAAGAAGAAAAGAAGATAAAAAGTCACCATCTGAGTTGTCATTCTTGGAGATCATACATATGGGCGATAAAGCGCTGTAGAGAACAGCTGCTGCCCACCACCTAATTTCCCCCCCCTGGGATTAATAAAGTATTATTGATTGATTGATTGATTGATGCACTTGACCCGTGCACACTCTGCGATTACCAACATACGGAACCCAATATAATATACACAAAGTCTTCAAGACACTCCTCTTTGGCCTTTCTCTAGACCTCTTTCCTGGCAGCTCTAGACTCAGCATCCTTCTACCAATATATTCAGTGTCTCTCTTCTGAACATGTCCAAAACCATCTCAGTCTGGCCTCTCTGACTTTATCTCCAAAACCTCTAACATGTGCTGTCCCTCTGATGTATTCATTCCTGAACCATCACACTTCTCCTCCATTCCTCAGGCATCTGCGGAAAGATTTCAAGGCTGTGTTGCGCAATGCTGTGAAACATGAATATGCGGACTGTCGGAAGTTACCGCCCTCTGCTTTGTGGTGGATGTTTGGATGAATGTTTGGATGAAAAAAGGGATCCAAAAGGGCTCAACAATTGATTGTGTTAAGTTCACGCTGATGCTGCATGTTTATCAATGAAGGAAGAAAGAAAAAGAAAGACGCAATAATTATTGACGATAAAATGGAAAGCAAAAAAAGACGGGTCAAACCCACGGCCAAACCCACGGCCAAGGCCTGGGCAATTAAAATCGAGAAACTTCAACATGAACGAAAAATAACAGTGGATAAAATGAAATCACTCATACCAGAAATTAAATCACTTATGAGGACAAGAGAAAATGTTGTGCATGTCCAATCATGTTTTGAGAAATTAAATCAACTTTGTGAAAGTGCCATTGCATCACATGACGTTTTGATTCCTTTACTCATGGAGGATGAACAAAACAGACAAAATGAATGGTTTTACAGCATCATGAAATACAATGACACATTCAAAGAGGATGTTGAAAGATGGCTGAATGGGTCTGAAGACTTGCAGCAGAATAGCAGCCTCCATTTGCCTCAATCTGTTTTGGCTGTAAAAACTGAAGAAATGCTTCATTATCTAACAGAGGATGCTCAACTTAAAGCATCATCACAACAGGATACAGAAGAAATGCAAGATGACATAAAACCAAGCGACAGTGTGTCCAATGTGGAAAATAAAACTTCAGTTACTGGGGGAAGTCTGCTGTTTCTTCTATTTCTTCTGCACGTCTGAAAGCAGAAGATGACCTGGTAGCATTAATGGCAAGACGAAAACTCTTAAAAGAAAAACATGAACTGGAGGAACAAGACGAATATTTGAAAAGGAAAAAGGATTACGATCTCAAAGCATCACAAGTGTAAAGCAATGTATAACCAAGTACTCTGATGGAATGGAGTCTTATTTTAAAAGAGGAACATCAAAACAAAGGACTCTCAATGCTGAGGCAAACTCATGTATTCCACAACCATCAGTAAAGCAAAAGGAAACCAAACAAGAACCCTTGGATCCAGGAACAAGACCTAAAAGAAAATCTACACCTCAATATCTCAATTATGAACCCAGAGGACATTCAATAAATCACAACATTAATACACATGTTCCACAAAGAAGCTCTTTGAATGGAGGATCCGAGCAAAGAGATGAACAGTACAACAATATGCTGGGAATTATGAGAGAACAGAATGAAATAACAACTCTCTTGGTTCAACAGCAATGTCTCTCATCATTACCGAAGGGGGAGAAATCTCAATTTTTGATGGAAGCCCATTAAATTACTATTCATTCATTAAAGCTTTTGAGAATGGCGTGGAGAGGAATACTGACAATAATAGTGACCGTCTGTATTTTCTGGGGTCAAGCAAAAGAACTGGTTAAAAGCTGCCAACATCTGAATCCAGACGGGGGCCATCTTAAAGCTAAAGCCCTGCTACGGGAGCATTTTGGAAATGAGCAGAAAGTCGCCTCTGCATATATGGAAAGAGCTCTTTCATGGTCGCCAATTAAGACTTAAGATTTAAAAGCTCTCCAAGATTACAGCCTTTTCCCTTAGAAGCTGTTCTAATGCCATGGAAGGAGAGGATTATTTGCATGAGCTAAATATGGCTGCCAATATGCTAACCATCATAAAAAAGTTGTCATTTATTCAGAGATAAATGGAGAACTGAAGCTTGTGAATTGCAAGAGAAATGTAGGCGAAGAGCAACGTTCAGTGACATCACGGATTTCATTGAAAAACAAGTGAAAATCTTATCTGATCCAATATTTGGAAACATACAAGATTCTCATTTGATGATAAACAGAAGTACAAGCAAACCTAAACTGCAGCCTCATTTTGGGATCAGAGGAATGAGTTTTGCCACTACCATGGCTCCTCTGGAAACCAAATCTCCACCTGCAACTGAATGCAAAAAACAAAATTCAAGGACATGTCTTTGCTGTGGAGGGGGACATATATTGGATGTGTGCCCACAGATGGAGAAGAAAACCCTTAAAGAGAAGATAACTACCAGCCCCAGTGAGCCCACTTGACACCGTGGTACTATCCAATGACATGTGTGTTTTTTCAGCTCGACTAGGATTATTTTTCTTTTGAGGTATGTGGAGTATATTTGGATGTTGAAGACCACACATGGCACAGGAAATTTGCTTTTTGCAGTTTTTGCTGAAGTGTCCAATACACAAACAGCCAAAACAGATGCTTTTGTCACTTAAGAAGTCTAGATCAAGGAAGCACAGCCGTTTTTGCACAGAGGCACTAAGTCACAAGCTGGGTCTCACAGGAAAGAAGTCACAGATTATCTTAAGGACTATGGGTCAAGAGAAAGTTGTGAGCAGTTACGTTGTTTCAGGATTGGAGGTTGCTGGTTTACAAAGTGACAGCTTCTGTGAACTGCCAAAGACATATACACAGCAACATATGCCTGTTCACAAAGGGAACATTCCGAGAAACCAGTGGCGGGCCGTGCATTTCACACCTAGGCCTTCAGTAGTGCTCCATCCGAATCAACCCAACCCTCATTAACTATTTTATG
>NC_050526.1:19070300-19071634 GCF_002922805.2 Oryzias melastigma
TGGAATCTGTTCAGCTGCCTGAGATAGACGCAGATATTGAGCTGCTGATTGGAGCAAACGTTCCCCAGGCGTTGGAACCACTGGAAATTATCAATAGTGTTGATGGAGGACCATACGCAATCAGAACAAAGATGGGATGGACTGTGAATGGACCTCTGAGAAGAGAAGGTGAAGAAGCAACCGACTATGATCACCAGGAGATATCAGTAAACAGAGTGTCAGTTGTGGAGTTGGAGGAACTTTGGCAGCAGCAGTTCATAACAGATTTTCCTGAGAGTGAAATGGATGAACAAGTTGTGATGTCAATGGAGGATCAAAGGTTTATGGAATTGGTCATAAACTCAGCGAAACCTGTGAATGGCCATTATCAGATTAGCCTGCCATTGAAGAATAACCAAGTTAAAATATCAAACAACAGGAAAATCGTTAAACAGTGTGCTTCGTACCTGAAGAAAAGGTTTCAGAAGAGCTCCTCTTTCCAGGCAGACTATATTGCCTTTATGAATGATCTAATAGCTAAAGGCTATGCTGAAAGGGTACCTGAAGACAATTTGCAACGCAGCGACGGCAAGGTCTGGTACATTCCCCATCATGGTGCTTATCATCCAGTAAAAAAGAAGATAAGAGTGGTCTTCGATTGTGGGGAAAATTTCCAAGGCACATCTCTTAATGATCAGCTGCTACAAGGTCCAGATCTCACGAACGCACAGATTGGAGTTTTGACCAGATTCAGGAAAGAAACAGTGGTGATCATGGCAGATGTTGAATCCATGTTCCACCAAGTGAAAGTCCCAGATGAAGACTCAGATTTATTGAGGTTTGTCTGGTGGTCCGACAGAGACTTTAATCAAAAACTCACTGATTTCCGGATGACTGTGCACCTTTTTGGTGCAACTTCTTCCCCCAGCTGTTCTAATTTTGCTCTCGGGAAATGTGCAGAAGATAAGCCATATTTCAACCAAGATGTTGTGGACAAAGTGTCATGGTGCCTCTGTCAGTCTCCTCCCCCTCTCCACTCTCCTCTCCTCCCCACCTGGCTGCTGATCATCCCCAGCTGCAACCACTCATCTCGTCTCCTCACCTACCTACTTAAGGAGCTCCAGGACCTTCATTCCCCGCCAGTCCGTTGCCCCTGATGGTGCATAGTTGGTTACCTCGTCTACGCCACAGTCTTGCCACGTTTTGTTGAGACTCTGTCTAATACCTCTCTCACTCACCCTCAGGAATCTCCTACCACGAGTGGTTGCATGTTTTTCCCTGGTTCCGGATCTCCAGTCGGGTCTCCTTCCACGGTCACACCACGAGCCTCTGCCTCTGCTCCACGTTCCTGTGTC
>NC_050526.1:19081843-19095295 GCF_002922805.2 Oryzias melastigma
AGCAGGTTGAAAAGTGCAGGCTCTGGGGTAGACAGGACAAAAGCCTTGGGAGTGCTGATAACAGGAGGAGCGAGAGGAAAAGCGTCTGACCTCGGCGAGAGTCAAGCAGAAAAATTCATCTACAACTCCTTCATTTATGATCATCTCATTTTGAATGATTAGATTAAGTTCAGATTCTTTGGGTCCCGAATTGATTCTAAATCGATTTCTCGATTCAAAAGTTCACCACACAGAGTCAATCTTTTGATAGAGAAATGGCATTTATTTATAATACTGAGCAAACTTATTATTTCAACAGTTCAAAGGCAGTGAAAAAGTTTTCAAACGTATGTAATTACAAAAAAGTGCTTGAGCAAGTTTCCAACAACTGAAAAAAATACAGTCAAGAAAATTTGAGTTTGAAAAATAAAAATGAAGCAGTTTAAAAATGAAGTGTTTGAGAGCATCTCAAATGACAAAATAGGAAAATAAAAAATACAATTATAATTTTATGAAGAAAACAAATATAAATTCAAATAAGTTTAAAATATATGTAAAGGTAGTGCATATTCAAGTTTTGAGAAACTACTAAAATAAACAGCACTCACTTTGGTAACTTAAAAAAAACCATAAGCTCATCTCAAATCTGTAAATAATTAAACATTTTAGTCAATTAACAGTGAATTCAAATATCAAACACTCGTCCAACTAAAAATTCTTAAAAAATAGTTCAGCACTGACTCATCATTGACGACATAAAAACAAATGTCCAGGCAGGGTAATGTGAACTTTGAGACTAGGAAATAAAACGTTTGTCCCTTAACTTTTGCCTCAACATTTTACATTCCCAGATGCTGTAACTTGAATCAAAACACGTTACAAATCTAGCATAATTTAAACCCCAGAGTTTGGGGCTTTACTGCCACTAAACACAAATAACCGTCTAATTTAGAACACGTTTTGACCGTAACACGAGCAACAGCAGGAGCTCGAGGTTCTCCTCATGCTGTGCTGAGGATCATCTCCATCATTAGCAGTCTTGAAGTTTTGTTGCAGGAAGACTAGTTGGTCAACATGGTCTGGGTTCAGTTGCTTCAGAAGTTTCTCTTTCTCCTGGAGTGTGTGGCTTGTGAGGAGGCTTCAGTGGAAGAATCCAGATGTTCGCCTCATCCTCTCCAGAAGTCGTGACACAGTGTTGAGTTTTGATGCTCGTTGTTTAAGGTGCAAAGCAAGAGATGTGAGTTAAGTTCTCAAACGTTGGCGGCTGTGTGGCTTTCATACATGACGTGTGTTTGAAGGACACGTGACTCGAGCTGCCAGGTTTCTGACACGATATCATGGCAATAATTCTAAACATTGAAATGTTTTTAAGCTCTTTTTGTCATGATTTGATATAAAAATAATAATCTGGAGAAGAAGTAAGAAAATAGCATTTTCTCTCATTCTGTTCTTGTTTTCTCTGTTTGTTTTGAGTTTACAGTTAGAATACAATAAAAACATGTTCAAGCTATTTATTAATGGATTTCATGATATTTCATTTTCTTTAAAAAAACATTCTAGAAAAGACTATAAATGTCCTCATCTGCTTTAAACAGGTGACTTTAGTTCTCCTCTTAGAGTGTAAAGAGTCTTTTTAGCTGCTAAGGAAAAGAAAGAACTGATTTGTGATAGAAAATAAAACTCTTCATAGAAAACCAGAGAGCAAAGACTGATGAGAGATTTAAGGTGTTTTTTATCTGAGGTTGTTTTAATGTTGTGACTTCCTCTCTGTTTGCATTTAACATAATATTTTTAAAATAACATTCATGTAAAAGTCTTAGTAAAATAATGTAAAAATTTGTACAGTAAAAAAAAAAATGTTTAGATTTTTTATTGTGTGAAAAACTAGATTTTGGTCACTAAAATTGTGACTTCAAACTTGGAGCATCAAACCACAAACAGCAACATCAGTTTGAAGGTTTTTGCTACTGAAAGTGTTCTGCTGACTAATTACTTTATTTGCCTTCATAAGATGCTTAATCTAGCGGTAGCTCACTAAACACCTGCTGCATTGTTCTATGAACATTTTTACAGCTTGTACTTAGTTGAACTTTTCTTTGAAACAATTTCCAAAAGACATGCTAAAATAAAATAGTTTTTGTTATAAATATTCTGTCATTTTCAACCCTTGTTGAAAAAATAAAAGGTGGAAAGAAAAAAATGATTCAAGTTGACTTTGGAATGAAAAAATCAGATTATTTTTTAGACAATATCGCTCTAATATACATGAGATCATTTAAGATTAAAATTGTGTTTCTTTATCACAGCTGCTGTAATAAACGGTTAAAATCTCCCTGATCTGTAAAATGTTAATTCATTTGAATTATGGTTCCAAAGACTAAGGACTATTTAACATGCAACTGATTTTGGTTTTATTTAAAGTTTTATCTTCAAATTTGAAAAACTGAATTGCAATTTGTGTTTGAAAATTATACAATAAAACTGCTAAATGACTCGTCTATTATTAAGGCCATGTTACTTTAAATTATGTCTTAAAACGTCCACAAAACTGTCTGGACTTTAGACAAAGTACCTGCCAGTTCCTCACCCCTCCCTTCCTGAGGAACCGCGGGTCAGCTCTCTGAGTGAACAGGTTTGAGTCTGGACTTGTAACTCTGACCGGATCATTGAACCAGGATCCTATGATCAATAGAGCACCCACTGCTCCCCATCAGGGATTTGGCAGAGAGTTTTTTATTTAGGCCGGATGCCGTTCCTGATGCAACCCTGTATTTGAGAGGCACAGGGAACCCTGTCACGCCGGTTCATGGGTCACCCGATTACTCAGTAGGGCCTCGCTCTGAGCGGAATCATGAGTCAGGATTCATGGAATCACTGAGCAGCTCGACTTGTTTTTCACGTTTTTGACTCGTACAAGTTCAGAGCGAGGCCGAGCTCGAATGAATCATCCGAGCTGCAGATTGAGCTTCAGCCAGAGCCGGTCCAGAGATGAATGGTTCCCTAGACGAAGAGAGACCCTCAAAACCACACAACACCACCACACACCACCACTGCACACCACCACCCGGAACAAAATTATATCACAACAATAGCCATTTATGATCAGTATTCAAAATAGAGAAAACTCCAAAACTAACCAAAACTTTGGGAGAACAGTTTTCAGCAGAAGCAGTTCAAACTGTCTTTCTGACTGAATACATTATCCATGTTCTTTTAATCATTAATATTCTGTCATCATTATCTGTTCGTGTTTTTCATCCCTCTGATCATCTTTTGATCTTTGGTAAATCGTTTCCAGTGTTTTTCATCGAGATGATGCTGTTTTTAGACTAAATAAAACAAATCAGTAGAAGTTCATTGAATATTCACCTCCAAGTTGTGGGCAGGACCGCTAGTGCGGTGTAAGCCTGCCCTAACATCCCATCATCCATCTGTTAACACAGTCTCCTGCTAGCTTACATCCCTAAGCTGACGTTAGCAATAAAACTAAAATGGGATCAATATTGGAGCTATCCAGCTGCACAGTCTGAATCCAGATAGCAGCTCAGACGAGGAGAACAAAGACGTTGATGGATGTTTGTCTGCAGTGAACATACCTATGTGGTGGAGCTGAAGCTGCGGGTTCCAGGTGATATCCAGCAGTCTGCGCTGACCACAGAGCTCCTCATTCTCATTCTGGACGATGGTTCCTTCACAGAGTCTGAAGGTTTCTTCAGCAGCAGAAAGTTGCTCTCTGACAGACTCTGAGCAAATGAAGACATGGTTCCTGCAGCTGCAGAAGATCTTCAGCTCCAACAAACACCAAAGTCCTCTGAACAGCAGCAGCTCCGATCATCTGCTAGTCTCACAATCACAGCAAAAAGGTCCAAACCATTGACTGTAAAAATAATGGACAGAGCGAGCAATGAGGTCCCCCATTGGAAATGCATTACCTCCTCTCCTCGCGAAAGCAGGCCGCCGCTTTTACCGTCACTTCCTGAAACGGATATCGCCATTTGCAACCCATCTTCAGCGATTGGTCTGAGTCATAGCTGAGTCATGAATCTACAGGAGGTACTGTCGCCAATTAGGAGTGAGTTTATTGCAACCGTCTGCCTCTTTCCACGCCTCGACCGCGAGACCGCGGATGTAAACAGCTTCTACTTTAATAACGGCGGCTCGAGAGAATCGTACAAGTCATTGTTGAAGCCTTTGAGGGAGAACCATTCAAACATTTGATCCTGTCAGCGGTCCTTTGGGATTTACTTACATTTATTCCTTTTTGTCGAGATAAAAGGAGCATTCAGGTGACGCCGTGCCCAAACTGCGCGCGGCCCCCACTCGTGAGCCGCAGCGTTGCTTCACATGCGCGGCCACGTTACAGTCTGATCAGATGCACGTGAGAAGCGCGTTCAGCGGTATTTAAAATAATGTCTGTCCAAGCTGGTAGAAAAGTTTTCAAACAGATTCTGTGACTTTGAGAAACTGGAGAATGTGTGACATTAATCATGAAGCTTTTCTGGATGTGGACATCAGTGAGTTGTCAGGACAGATGCATATCTGTTCTCTGTTGATCCTGTGGAGATGGAAGTCCTAAATCTCCACAATGATGTTCAGATCAAATCTCTGCAGCATTCTCAGCACAATCCACCAGGATTGGTGTCGAAACAGCAGGGTAATAGACAGCTTCTGTTCCCCTGACCTCGAGGCTGTGTCTATACAGTGCAGACCTTACTACCTCCCCAGAGGTAGTAAGGTAACATAAAGTGAGAAGAACCCTGAGAGCTACAAAACCCAGGAAAGCTGCAGGACCAGACAGCATCCCAGGGGTTGTCGGAGAGCTAACGGTAGTCATTGCTACAGCTGTTTGCATCCCTCCCGAAGCAAATGTTAGCACCGCCCTCAGCCAGCTCCACCACGTGCTAACAAAACAACAACAAGCCCACCCTGAAGGCCTCCATATAACTGCAGGGGACTTTAACAAAGCAAGTTTAAAGACAGTTCTCCCCAATTTATATCAACATGTCAAGTGTCCAACAAGGGATAAAAGCATGCTTGACCATGTCTACACCAGCGTTAAGCATGCTTACAGAGCAACCCCCCTCCCCCATCTTGGTCAATCTGACCACCTCTCACTGCTACTCATCCCAGCCTACACCCCCCTCAGACAGCAGTCAAAACCAACAAAGGTCCCCATTCACACCCTCTACTGCTGATGCCCTCCCCCAACTAAAGGACTGCTTTGCGAGCACAGATTGGAGTGTTTTGAAACAGGAGGACCCCGAGGCCCACACAGACACTGTGCTCTCCTATATCAAGACCTGTGTGGAAAACGTCACAGTGTCCAAATATGTGCAGGTCTTTCCAAACAGGAAACCCTGGATGACATCAGAGGTCCAGGCCCTCATCAGAGCCCGAAATGCAGCCTTCAGATCAGGTGATGACGCCCTCTACATCACAGCCAGAGCCAATCTGAAAAGGAGCATTCGCCAGGCAAAGCAGGACTACAAAAAGAAAATTGAAAACAACCTGCAGGAGAACAACCCACAGCAGGTGTGGAGAGGAATCCAAGCCCTAACCAACTTTAGGGGCCTGAGCACGACCCCCACCCACAGCAGCAGAGTGCTAGCAGAAGAACTAAACAGCTTCTTTGCCCGCTTTGAAACATCCTCTGACCCACAGCCACCACCACCTCCCAGCATCAACACCGCAGCTCCACTCATCCTCCAGGAACATGAGGTGAGAAGAACCCTGAGAGCTACAAAACCCAGGAAAGCTGCAGGACCAGACGGCATCCCAGGGGTTGTCGTCAAGGAGTGTGCGGGTGAGCTAGCTGGTGTCCTCACCACACTGTTCAACCTCTCAGTGTCCCAAGCCTCAGTCCCAAGCTGCCTCAAATCGTCCACCATCATCCCCATCCCCCAAAAAACACCTGTAAATATCTTCAACGACTACAGACCCATCGCCCTAACATCCGTTATCACCAAGTGCCTGAAACGTCTTGTCTCCAGCCACATCCTGGACGTCCTCCCAAAGACCCTTGACCCCTTCCAGTTTGCCTACAGGCCAAACAGATCCACAGAAGACGCCACAGCCCTGACTCTACACACTGCGCTGAGCCACCTGTAGAACAGAGACAGCTACGTCAGGCTGCTCTTTGTGGACTTCAGCTCAGCTTTTAACACAATCATCCCAGACATTCTCATCTCCAAACTGCTGAACCTTCACATCCCCCCGACTCACCTGCCACTGGATTAAGGACTTTCTCACCAACCGTCCACAACAAGTAAAACTCGGTCCCCACCTCTCCTCCACCCTCCAGCTCAGCACCGGCTCCCCCCAGGGCTGCGTCCTGAGCCCCCTGCTGTTCTCCCTGTACACCTCGGACTGCCCCGCCTCACACACCTCCAATGCCATCTTCAAATTCGCAGATGACACCACTGTGGTGGGACTGATCTCAAACGGTGATGAGACGGCGTACAGGGCAGAGATCAGCAACCTGGCCAAGTGGTGCTCGGAGAACAACCTGTCTCTAAATGTCCCCAGAAGACCAAAGAAATCATTCTGGACTTTAGAAGACACAGTCACGCCCACGCCCCGCTACAAATAAATGGAGAACGGGTAGACTGTTAACTCCATCAAATTCCTGGGCATCACCATCTCTGCTGACCTGTCCTGGTCAGCAAACATCCGGGCCGTGGTGAAGAAGGCTCAGCAGCTGCTGCACTTCCTCCGCATCCTGAGGAGGTGTGATCTGGATCAGAGGCTGCTGGTGAACTTCTACCGCTGCTCTGTGGAGAGTATTCTGACCTACTGTCACAAACAGGCAGACAGCTGGTTCCACGTGCAGCAGGTTTATTAACAGTCCACAGAATAAGCAGGGTCAGACAGGCAGAGGTCATACACGGGCATAGGAGCATCTGAGAGGAGCGAGAAGAGGAGTCAGAGTCCAGGCGAGGGTCAGGGGCAGGCGGCAGGCAATCAGAGTAGCAGGGTCGGAGGCAGAAGGTCAGGTCCAGGAGTAAATGCTCAGAGATGTAGGCAGGGTGGCACAAACAAAGCTTCGCGGGGAGTGAAGTGTGGAGCCAGACTATGAGCTGAGGAGGTGATGAGGTGATGGGGAACAGCTGAGCTGATGAGTCCAGGTGATGGCAGGTGGTGAGCTCCCTCTGGTGACTGGAGACGGTAGTAGCAGGTTGCTCCATGACACCTACTCTCTAAATGTGTGGTACCCAGGCTCCACATCACTGGACAGAAAGGCTGTGCAGAGGGTCATAAACACAGCACAGAGAATCATCGGCTGCCCCCTGGACCCCCTCGCGACCCTATCAAGATCCCGCTGCCAAAAAAGAACATCTACAATCCTGAAGAACCCAACCCTGCTGCCATCAGGACGCTGCTACAGGTCAATCAGGTCACATACCACCAGACTAAAAAACAGCTTTTCCCCCTGGTCCATACGGATCCTGAACATCATCCAATGAACAAACTGGAATATTGTCCATTTTGCACAAACTGCACACCACACTTTAAACAGTATTTATCGTTATGCTGCAATGATGTCGTGTACTTCCCTTTTTGCCCTACCTCTGTACAGTTTCATATTATTATTACTGTTAAAAACGTTATAATTTACTTTTATTCTACTTATTTATTTTGTTCTTATTTTTAATTTCTTTTCTGTATCGTATTGTGCTGTGCATCGCTGCTGGTGGACCCCCACAATTCAAAGGACTAGTAATGGGGTTGTGGGTCATTTACGGTGTTAACTGTATTTCGCCTTGTATTTACAATTTCCAAATGTTTTGGCGTGTTTTGAGCAAGAAATATTGAAATAAAACGGAATTTTTGAGGCCAAATTTGCCAGGGAAAAAGCTCCGTTTTGGTCACGTGGTGCGTGTGACGTCAACATAGCAAGATGGCTTCTCCTTTGCGTGTCGGAGCTAGTGATGTCAGCGACAATTCTGTCTTCAGACTCAGTTTGTGGAAACATTTGTTCTCAAAGTGACGCTGATCCAGAGGCGCCGGGTGTTTGTGGTTTGAGGACTGTAAAGCCCTATCAATTCTGTCACGTTAGCCAAGCACACTGAAAATTCCGAAAACGAGTCCTCTTCAGATGAAAGCATCACACAGAAATGAATGAGATCTGATCTTTCACGGAGGAAGAAATGACTGGTGGACCGCTGCGAGTGTCGATGGTTTCATCAACGGATCTGCAGAGATCCTGCAAGCCACCATCAATGATTAATAAACTGCAAATCAAACAAAGAAACTTCCAAACATGTGCAATGTTTTAAACATTCAGTTTACCTGTTGAAATCAGAAGCTTTTCACAGTTTAGTCGGTCTGGTTCTGCTCACAGTGTTCATTCACAATAGGCTCATTTCGATTGTAAATCTCGTAAATTTACGACTTTAAAAATCATAATTTTAATTTTTTTTTTTTTTGGTGGCTCTAATACTCCGTCGTACCATAACACCGATGTTTATAGAATTCAACTTTGCCGCAGCGCACACACATACATGTATCTGCAGACACCCTGGGTCCGCCTGCATTCTGCTGCTGGCGCTGTCTCACTCACATGACGTCAACGCGTCACGTGACCCAAATCGAGCCGTTTCTGAAGCAGGGCGAAATGCGAGTGTGATTTGTCGTTGATTTTGTCAAATTTTACAAAAACCTGCGTTTGTCAATGGTAATTATTTGTTATTTTTGATACATTAGAACATATGGAATATATATGGATACCTATTTTAGCTTTGTCCCAGCCCATTACTAACACTTTAACTGTTCCTGACAGTTACAATAAAAGCCTTAGAATAAAAGTCTTTGAATCTTTGAATCTTCTGGAGTTTAGTGCAGCCAGAAAATGATCCAAATCTCCAGCAGGCTGCTCTGAAAATGGCAGCATTATTTGGGTGGACATTTCTTTGTGAATCTGCCTTTTCTGACATGAATGTCATGAAGTTCAGAACCAGACTAACAGATGAACATTTCAATGACTCCATCAGAGTAAACCTCAGTGGATCCACTCCAGCTTACAGCTCTGGTTGAATCTATGCAGGACCAGACTTCTCACTGACAGAATCTGATGTGAAAGTTTTCAACACAAAACGTCTTTTGTTTTAACTTCACTGTTTTCAGTTCTTCACTGTGAACATTTAGAATGTAAATCAAAACTAAACATAAGTAGATCTCCAACTGTTACATTATTAAAGTATCTCAGTGAGCATAAAAGGTTGGAGACTCCTGCTTTAGATGAAGTCCACATGCAGACTAAATCAGTGTTAGAATGGAGTTCTATGGAGAAAAAACTGGAATGATCCATTTAATCTACTTTATATGAACCCGAAACAACTTCTACAAATCAGAAACTTTGTTTCATTGAATATTCATCATCTATAAAATATCTACTGATATTTTCAAACATTTGGAAAGCTAAATTTCTTGTAGAAGCTTTTTATTTTAAAGAAAATATATACTGTATATTTTTTAATAAACCAGAACCTTACAGATATTAAACAGCAACTTTGACCCATCTGGACCAGTTTATTAAAATATTGTCTGACATTAAACTGGTCCATAGTCTGAAAAAGGTTGAGGACCACTGTCCTAAAAGACTTCTGGGATCAGAGAGGAACTTTGGGAGCAGCAGAGAGAGAGAGAGGACTCCACCAGAATCCACTGATGAGATTTGAAATGAGATTCTGTGATCTCCTGATAAACATAGTTTCAGTTCTGTAATGATGTATCAGACCATAAAATGACTAGAAACTGACTTTAGAACTGTCTGTAGAAGCTCCAGAACTGAATCAGCTGAAACACTTGGACCAGAGATGTCATCATCAAAAACACAGAGACAAAAATCTAATATGCTTGAAGTGGAGAGCTAGACTGGTTTAATGTTTATTACAGTTTTTCTCGATTGCTGAGACACTTTCTTTTCAATAAGTAAGTCTCTTGCTGAGACTTACTTAATGAAAGCTGCTCTCTTCTTATCTAAACTGGGAGCTCAAAGCTCAATTTTCACCCTACATTATTAACAGAAGCTGAAACACAAAACTGAACTTTGTTGTGAAATTGTGCCCCAAGTCAGTCAAAGTTAAAAACAACAATGAACAGTCAGTAAACACCATATAGAAAAATAGAAAACACAATGCTCAAGACATGAAGCTGGGGAAATTAAAGTTTATTGTTGACTGCAAGCTTAAATTAATGATGTAGAAATTCTGTGCATTCAAGATCTGTATAAAGAGAAAAAAAACTGAAATCTTGTGCATTTAAACGTATCACTTGTAAAAACAAACCAGTGTTTGTCACTTGCATACAAGTAAAAATTAAGTCCATAAATATGCAAATAGTTTCATTACTCAGCCAAAACATCATGTCTCCATACTGGGTCAGGCTGCAGGACTTCATCCACATCACAGGACACATTTTGTCTGTAGAGACAACGGGGACATAAACCCTGGAATGTCATATCCAGGCTTGTCATGTCTCCACACCAAAGTCACACCAGGCAAGTTCCATGGCTTGCAGGAAAACTACCTTGGTGTAAGGATGGTGTTCATATACCTTCTACCACCATGAGGAGAACTCCTCAATAGTGTTTAGTAAAGGGGAGTACAGTGGAAGGCAAAGATTGATAAACCTTGGTTCATATTGAAGCACTCTCTAACCTGGAGGGCTCTGTGAAAACTCTCATTGTCCCAAACAACAACATGGATGGATGCTCCTCCTGCTGCCCTAACAGAACATCTCACATGTGATTGAGGAAAATGAGGAAAATGGTGGACAACCCCATGATTGCTGATGGCAGCACATAATGTGACATTGTCACCACGCTGCCCAGGAACACCAACAATGACCCGATAGCCAATCACATTCCGGCCTCTCCTTCTCCTTTTTGGTGAGATTAAACCCAGCTTCATCCATGTAGATGTATTCATGGGATCTTTCCATTGCATCCAGTTGAAAAACCCTCTGTAGAAATAGATATTGTTTTGTGAGTGATACGGGAAAAGTGTTCACGTTCTCTCACATCACAGCCAAAAGATTAAACCCTCGTCAGGCCCGTTGGTCCCTGTTCTTTTCCCGGTTTCATTTTCAGATCACCTGTCGACCTGGTTCCAAAATGGCAAGGCCGACGCTCTCTCACGCCTGCATGAGACATCGGCAGAAGGAACCAGGGAGCCAGAAAACATCATCCCGGACTCGTTGATTTTAGCACCTGTACAATGGGACATCATGACGGAGCTGGATGAACTCAACAACGCCAATCCACCACCACCGTCCTGTCCAGCTCACCGAACCTACGTTCCTCCCTCTCACCGGCAACGTGTTCTTCATCTGATGCATGACTCACCTGCAGCAGGACATCTAGGTATGGCCAGCACTCAATCACTGATGCAGAACACCTTTTGGTGGCCAACCCTGTCAGCAGATGTGGCTCAGTTCGTGACCGGCTGCTCCTCATGTCAAATGGCCAAGACTCCACGTCAACTTCCCGCCGGATTAATACAACCTCTACCCACGCCGCAACGTCCATGGTCACACATCGCAATTGACTTCATCACTGATTTACCCCACTCCCAAGGCAACACTGTTATATTGTCTGTCATTGATCGTTTTTCTAAGTCCTGTCGTCTCATTCCTTTGCCTAAGCTCCCCACCGCTCTGGAGCCCGCAGAACAACTGGTGACGCATGTCTTTCGGCACTACGGACTTCCGGAGGACATCGTGTCAGATCGCGGCTCCCAGTTCACCTTACGGGTCTGGAGAGCGATGTGCAAGGGCTTGGACATCAATGTGAGTCTTACCTCAGGTTATCATCCACAATCAAATGGTCAGGTTGAACGTCTGAATCAAGAGGTTACACGGTTCCTGAGGACCTATTGCAGTAATCATCAGGAGGACTGGAGTCGGTACCTGGTCTGGGCGGAGTATGCCCAGAACTCCTTGAAGAAAGCTGCCACAGGACTGTCACCGTTTCAGTGTGTTCTGGGTTTCCAGCCTCCCTTCTTCCCCTGGTCTGGGGAGCCCACAGACTTGCCTGCTGTCAATGACTGGTTTCGCCGCTGTGCGGAGACTTGGGAGTCCGCCCATGTCCAACTGGGACATGCAGTCCGCAGATATCAGGTACAATCGGACAGGGGTCGTCGAGAGGATCCCAGTTTGGCACCTGGGCAGTGGGTCTGGCTATCCACACGAGATCTCCGGCTGAGGTTACCCAGTAAGAAACTCAGTCCTAGGTTTATGGGTCCCTTCAAGATAATCAGGCAGATCACTCCAGTCTCGTTTCTTCTACAGTTACCTGCCAGTTATCGTATCTCTCCCACCTTCCATATCTCTGTTGAAGCCTGCCGCTGCACCCCAGGATGGGAATGCGCAACCTACACCCCCTGACAGCGGAATGCCTCCTCTCATGGTGGATGGTGAAGAAGCCTACCTTGTGCGTGAACTCTTGGATTCTCGACGTCGGGGTGGTCGCCTCCAGTATCTGGTTGACTGGGTGGGGTATGGGCCAGAAGAACGCTCCTGGGTTGCCTCCGACGACATTCTCGACCCCTCTCTGGTCTCTGATTTCCATCGTGCTCATCCTGACAGACCCGCTCCTCGGCCTCGGGGTCGACCCCGGTGTCGGGTTGCCTCTCGCTTCCGGAGCCGCTCGCAGGGGGGGGGCTCTGTCAGGGCCCAGCCAGTCATGTCCTTCTCCAACCACCAGAGGGAGCCCTCACCTGAGTACTAACTGCATCTGCCATCTTCCTGGACTCCAATTCCCATCAGCCGCCATTTTCCTGTCACCACCAGCTGTTTGTCATCATCATCAGTGCTCTATATATTCCTGCTCCTCACTCTGCTCCCTGCGAAGTCTTGATTTGTCACTCTGTACATTCATTCTCAGCATTCTTACTTTTGCCTGCCTGCCTTGTTTTTGACTCTCGCCTGTTTTTGGTCTCCCGCCTCGCTCCTATGTTTGACCCTGGCCTGTCTCCTGACTACGTTTTGCCTTGCCCTTATCTGTTGCTATTAAATTCAAGTTGCACATGGATCCACTCACCTCAGCTCCTTTGTTACAAAGATACATAAAAATATGAAAGTTGATGATTATAAACTGAAAATGCATTGATGTTCTGCTCCATGATCCTAACCTATCACTGCGTTCTAATAGTAACATGAAAATAGAAAATAAATCAAATCATTTTTTAATGGTTCTGGTCTGCTTTTTCTGAGTCCATTTAAATCAAAACAATAAAAAAACAAATATATGTGGTACACAGACAAAAATACTTCTTTCTAAGGAAAATCACATGTCCTGTAGTAACAAATGTAAAAAATGTACCAGAGTTTTTTAATGCAATATTCTGTGAATCTCACTTGTCTGAGTCTGATACTTGATGTTGTCTTATCTTTGGTACAAGTTCATCAATGTTTGGGGTCAGGCTCTGAGCTGAGGAAATCCTCAGGATTGAGTAAAGGTGTTCATCAATCAGA
>NC_050526.1:19096434-19100755 GCF_002922805.2 Oryzias melastigma
ATTTTTTCTTTAAAAAAAGAATTGAACTTGAGTACCTGTAGAAAAACTTTTATCTGAGATCTCAGTTTTATTTGAACAATTTTTTTACATCAGTGGCCACTTCTTTTTTGTTTTGGGTTCAAATTTTACATACTTGGAAATAATTTTGATCTACACTGAGTTTTTGCAAACTGTACTTGATATTTCTTTTTGTCATAATCTTAAATAATAATTCAATTTTATTCCAACTGTTATTGTTTTGGTGTGATTTCTTGGGGTGCACTATTACAAATTTTAGAACATATGACTGTGAACAATCTCCTCATCGAACCTAGAGCTAGAGTAACTCCGTTTGACGATATTTAGAGCTGCCACAAACAACAGCAGCACTTAGGGGGTTACAAAAGCATAAAAAATAACCTGATAAAATTGCAATAATATTTAGGTATATAGCAAAACTTTACTCACCAAAAATCGGGATTATTTGTACACAAAATCCATCCTCCTTTCTTTCCTCAAGAAGATTTCAATCACTCTTTCGTGCAGATTATCTGTGCCTTTCAGTTCCATCAAGTATTCCTTTTCTATCACTCTGGAAGCTAATGCTGAAAGTCGAGCCTGCCCTGACGTATTTCTGGCATAAGTTTGAACTCTCTTCAGGGCTGAGAATGTCCGTTCAACAGAAGCAGTGGACACGGGGATGGTCACCGCCAAACACACAAATGTGTACAGCTGCACCATGCTCCTTCAGATATTGTGGGTTTGCAAAACAGCTATTAAATTTGATATATTTGCTTGTGCAGCTCGCTGAGTCGCTACAGATGCAGTTTGCTAGCTCTGGCTAGTACAGTCTCTGACTATCCAATCAACGCATGTGAAAATGCTGACGTTTCCGTGTGCCTGCTAGCTGGCCTTGGTGTCCTCTACTCCAAATCTGATTGGTTGAAGCAACAGTTTGGTCGACATTTATTTTATGCTACAGGGCCCACAGAACTGATTGTGAAGGCCTCCACGCAGATTTATTTGACCCTAGCAACATATAGTGCTGAAATGTGATTGGTTAAATGCTTGAATATGAAAATACACATCTGGAAGCAGCGCAACCAGGGGGATAGCAATGAAAGGAAGCGGACAGACCATTTGGAATGATTGAATACGTATTCATGGAAAAAATATAATTAATATCAGTCTGTGATTCAGATATTTTTAGGCCAGCAGAGAAGGCCTTGCAGGCCCTGACGGCCCACCACTGTCACGCCGGAGTCACACCGGCGTGCGCTTCCATTCGGTGCCCATGTTCACCTATGGCGTCGGTCACACCAGGCGCGGAGCGGCGCAGAGGGTCCGCGCGGTGCAGCGCAACGTTTCGGCGTCTGGCCTATTTCTTCCGCGAGACGCGAGCGCTCCGCGTCAATACTGGCAGGAAGTTGCATCAAAATACATGAGAAAATCCGGTTTATTTTCAAAATAGAACCAATTTTTCACAATAAAACGCAGCGATTGACAAATGTGATCATATTTTTGTGTCTAAACAGACTGTAGAGATGAAAATATGCATACAATCAAAACACACAGACGCGTGCGCGAGAGCCCCCACCACAGATCTCCGGAGTGGTTGTGCTGGGCTGCAAGGTTCTGGGAGAAAAAAAAGCAGGGCAGACGGGGCCCCCCAATGCAGTGGGGGCACACTGGAGCGGGGCACGGGGCTGTGTTTGAACAAGAGAGAGGCAGAGGAGCGGTTCTTCTTGGAAGAAACATCAGGTAATATTTTTAGTTTAATAATTTACCGATGGAAACACCTGGGAGCGCGTGCGTGCACACAGACACACAACAAAACAGACAGACACGCACACGCGCGCACAAACAGATCAATGAAGTGGGCCGACTGCGGAGTTGGGGGGCGGGGTCTGTGTCAACAGGGGCAGAGACCATCCCCTTTTAGCAGAAACACGGGGTGATATCCTGGTTATTGACCATGATGGCAAAAAAAGCAATAGCTCTAGCAGAAGCGCCTGTCGACCGTCGCGGAAAAAAATCACGTCTGGTGTGACCTAGAGAGCACCGCAAATCGGCGCGCACTCCGCTCCGCGCCGCCTTGCTGCCGTCTCGCGTCCGGTGTGACTCCGGCGTTAGAATATTAGATAAGATTATTAGTGATCAAGAACGTCAATAATGATGATATTCATTTGCTGTAAAAGGGAAAATATTAAAATCCTAATTTATAACTTAAACTTCAACAATTACCTTTATTTAAAAAAAAAAAGAATGAAATTGTTCATGACCATTTAGAGATTCATCTTTTATAAGATTTTTAAAAAGGTAAATAAACAGTTCACTAAAATGTTTCATATAAAACAGTTTTATATAAATATGCATTAAATTAAATGACTTATCTTTGCTATAACAAAAAAGTACAAGCTGTTCCTTGACACGGTGTCAGTACGATTTCTTATTTGTTCAAATAATAATGTAAAACAATGTATTTCCTTGAAGTTTTATTGTGAAAAACCAAAGTGAGATACATTTTGAAAAAACTGTTAAATCTGTAAATCTTTAGTGAAGAGACAAAGTTGTGATGCAAAAACCCAGTTGTCCTGCATGGTCTCCATGGAAACAGCTTCTCCTGGTCTCATAGACTGCAGAGACGTCACTGATGATGAACTCACTAGGAACTGATGGGATGGTGAACAAGTGTCTTGAAGCGCCCTTCATTCTGACTCCACCTGTCTGGAATAGGTGGTGGAGGACCCAAAGTGCAGGAGACCGGGCTTGGAGGCAGAAACTTCAAACATTTAATAAATAAACTGAAACACGAACAAAAAATGGGATCAAGAAAGGAGTGTCAAAACAGATCAGATAATCTGACAAGGAAGAACTGAAAAGCAAACACTGAAATAGACTGAAGGTAATTCACTGAAATGAAGACGACTGTGACAAACCTGAAGCTGGTGTGACTGAAGGACAATTCACAACAAAAATGACCAAACATCTGGACCATGAAAATAAATGGAGATTCATTTGACTTCATTTTGGTTGGAGCCAGAAGCCAGTCATTTTCTATGGGTGACATCATACTGACTCATTTATTTATTTATTGCCACTTTTAAATAATTAATAACACATTTATTTATTTATTTAATAGTGTATATATTTATTTCAAACTGGCTCTTTCCAGCCTCCATAGAAGGGAGTGTTGGAAATGTGCGGAACACGTCTTAAGCATTTTAATGACATCTGTGTCACCAACTTGCTGCAATCACAGTTGAAACGGCTCCAGCTCTTTTTATTTATTTATTTTCTCTTTGAGCTGCACGTGGTTGGTCAACATTAGAGATGGGATTTCTGCAGGGTTCTCACAGGGTCTTAAAATGTCTAAGAAACATTGAATTCATGAATGTGGAAATAATACCTTAAAAAATCTAGAAACGTCTTGAATTTATATTTCTGAGCTTTAAAATTTGTGCTTCTAAAATTTTACTTTATCATGTTTCTAATCAAAAATTACATTTTTTACCCTGAATTCTTTGATGAAATGATGTAAATAAAGAGCATCAGAACCAATCATTGTGCAGCGATACACTGGATGTCCACTGCTGGCTGAAAGACAATAGAAAACTAAAAAGAAGCTCTACAGCAGGGGTCTCAAACTCAATTCAGCCGGGGGCCACTGGAGCCAGAATCTAGGTGAGGCTGGGCCGCATCAAGATTTCCACAAGAAAATCGCTGAGAAAACATTCTAGTGTTTTGAATGACGTGTATAGATCTTTGTCCGTGTTGATCTATATATATAAAAAAAGGGTACTTAATGTCCGTTTCTGAAATAGTTTATATTGAAGATTAAATTTAAGATATATTGCTAGGGGATAGGATTAAAAAAAGTTTTTTAAACTTCTTCCTACTCCATTTCAAACTATATAATTGAGGTGTAATGTTTTGATATATAATTTATATAGAATTTTCTGTTTTTGTTTTCTTGTTTTTTACCATGTACATTAAAAGATGAATAAAAAAGCAAATAAATTAGTACTAAATAAATAAAATAATAAAAATGACCAAACAACAGATACAGACAACTGAAGAAACCGCATATTGACTGACTGACCAGAGTCAAATGTCTGTATTAACAGCGCCTCCTTCAGAGTCAGAGAAAAGCCCCGGTACCAAGAAAATCTTTGAGGGATTTCATTTTATGTAGATTTTTGTAGAACTCTCCTCACAATAAATAAATCTGACCTTCAGTGGTGGACAAAAGTGTTGGTACTAGGGCTGGGAATCACTGGGTACCTCACGATACGATACGATACGCGATACATGGCTCACGATATCGATAATATCGCGATAC
>NC_050526.1:19103203-19106363 GCF_002922805.2 Oryzias melastigma
AACTTCATGGATTATTGAAGCAGACATTTGATCTGAACTAAACTTCAGATTAACCTCCAGTTTCTCCTGAATGTCACTTATAAACTCCATCTGTCGAGAAATATTTGCTGCTGTTTACCAACTCCCTGAGAAAACCATCATTACTGCTGGTATAACCAACTGGGATAAACAGACACTGAATCAATGAATAAATTAAATACTATGGTCATTTAATATGTATTTAGCTTTTGTTTGTAGCTTTACAAGTTTACCAGCAGCACAGAATCCATTTCTCCTCTACTCTGCTTCTCCTCTCCTGATGGTCAATGACTGAGTTCACAGAGAATGTGAGAGTTTATTCAGCCTCAGATGGTTTTCCTTTGGTTGATCTCTTTGTGTTCACCTGAGCAGACTTCCTGTAGAGATGGAGCTCTGTGATCTGAGCTCAGTCCTGAGTTCAGCAGTCAGAACTGGACTTGAGGAGTCCAGCTTTGGAACCTGCAGAGAACCAACAAACAGCAGAAAGCCACACTGTGGGAAAGACTCCACACTTCTGACTGATGTTCACGTCCACTTTATTCTTCACAGGAAAGATTGGAACAGAACACTGACGACTAAAAAGAACAGAGAAACACTTCTAATCTCTGATACAAAACAGGAATCACAACAACACAAACACCAGTCCACCTCTTCCTTAATACATTTTTACAAAATCTTTCCTTCACAAAACTGATGTTTACTAACACGACTCAACAAAATATAAACTGTCATTTCATATTTAGACAATATTGAAATGTTCACAAATCATATAAAAATGTAAAAAGACTTAGATGTTTAAAAATATTTCTAATGTTGTCATGGTAACACAAAGACAAATGATGCATTCACACAGAACGTGGCAGGCGCAGCGGAGACATAAGGTCTCAATGTTAGGTCAATGTAAAGACCCGACCTGACGCTGCGCAATTTCCGCGGCGCGTCAACCAATCAGGGACCCAGTTTTGGGCACGTGACATTTTCAGTGACCAGATCAAATGGCAAGAATAATCATTCAAGATGGCGGCTCAATGGGAGGATTTTGGTCATTATCTTCTATGCACTTTGACAGATGTGGTGAAAACAAACGGCAATGTGCTTGTCAATGACTCTGTAGAGTTCTCCAAAACCTCTAGACCCAAGCTACTCGCTCAGCAAAATCCAAGAAGTGAAATCGAATGAACTCCAGAACAACTTCGGCGGGTTCTCCGCGGAATAAGCATCAAGGCATTGAGCCTTGAATTGACATGTGTCAGTAGAGACGAAGCAGACACAAGTTTGACGCGCCTGCTGTGTTTGGTGTGAAAGCACCATTAGACATCATTGTCTCAGCATGAACTACAACCACAATGGTTACCTTAACAATATCGTAAAAGTACAAAATTCAAAAATCAACATTAACATTTCTTTAAAAATTAAATCTTACTGTGATAATTAAAAAAAATCTATTTAAGTGTATTTCATGAACATTTTTTAATTTGCAGTAAGTTTGTGACTTTTTCTTTACAAATGGAGCTTGTTTTTTTTTTACTGTGTTTTATGCTTTTGTATTTTTTTTCTTTACATGGTTGAAATAAATCTAAATCTAAAAATTCAAATGAGTTACAGGGTTCCCCTGCTTATTCACTTTTCAGTACTCACCAATTCACGTATTCATGAAATGTTTCCATCATGCGACTTCTCCAGTTCATCACAAAAACTCAGACGACTCAAGACGCTTCTATGTAACTTTTGTTCCCAAAGATGCAGTAGGAATTTCCCCAGAGGGGAATGGATATGAAGAAAACGGCAACTCCCCCTCCCCCTCAATCGCAGATGTCTCTGTCCCTAACCCCAGGAAATAAGGGGGGGATACTGTATTTCTGCAAGCTCCTTTCCTTCTTCTGAATTCCAGAAGTTTTAAAGGTGTTTAGCCTGAGGGGGGTGCTGGGAGCACACACTTCCAGGAAGGGGCTGCTCCCCCACATTCATTCATACGTATGAATATGAAGACCCAGTCGTTTTCAGGGTTTGGGCTGGTACTCAGAGAGCAAGGTTGCAGAGCATTGCTCAGAGATGAATGGAACAAAATACCGCTTTGCTAGTTTTTTTTTTTGTGTGAGGAAATATTATTATGCACTTAAAAGCTCTTTTAAAGCTCTGCAACTGTTGGGAGTTATTTAGCAGATTTGCGTAGGCCCTCTGGAGTTTTGAACATTTGTTCATGTTTTAAATTCTAATTTTCTGAGAAGGAAAACGTGGGGGTTTAATACCATCTTAAATAACATCACCAAAAAATGGGTTAAATATTTAAAATCTTTAGTGCACTCATTCTTTCTTTTAAAAAAAGGAATAGAATAATTTAACAAAATTTCAATTTTTCTATATAAACTTACTTTCTTCTCTTCCTGATGCCTGCTGTAAATTTTCCTTTGTTTTTTTAAGTTGCAATTTTTAACTCCATTGAATGAGTTCTCATGTGTCTTTTGAGACTAGCTTTGTTACTAAAACTTCTGTTACATGCTTTACACGTAAAGGGCTTCTCTCCTGTATGAGTTCTTATGTGCATTTTGAGATTAGCCATCTGTCTGAAACTTCTATCACATTCTGTACAAGGAAAAGGTCTCTCTCCTGTGTGAGTTCTCATGTGTGCTTGGAGACTGTTTGTTTGACGATAACGCCTGTCACATTCTTTACAAGAAAAAGGCTTCTCTCCTGTATGAGTTCTCATGTGTGTTTTAAGAGTAGATATTTGACTAAAACTTTTGTCACATTCTTTACACGTAAAAGGCTTCTCTCCTGTATGAGTTCTCATGTGTTTTCTGAGATAACATATTCGACTAAAACTTCTGTCACATTCATTACACGTAAAAGGCTTCTCTCCTGTATGAATTCTCATGTGTGTTTTGAGGCTAGATATTTGAGTAAAACTTCTGTCACATTCTTTGCATGTGAAAGGCTTCTCTCCTGTATGAGTTCTCATGTGTGTTTTGAGAGTATAAATTTGACTAAAACTTCTGTCACATTCTTTACATGTAAAAGGCTTCTCTCCTGTATGAGTTGTCATGTGTTGTTTGAGATGAGAAACTTGAGTAAAACTTCTGTCACATTCTTTACACGTAAAAGGCTTCTCTCCTGTATGAGTTGTCATGTGTTGTTTGAGATT
>NC_050526.1:19107678-19111647 GCF_002922805.2 Oryzias melastigma
AACTGTTGGGAGTTATTTAGCAGATTTGCGTGGGCCCTCTGGAGTTTTGAACATTTATTTATGTTTTAAATTCTAATTTTCTGAGAAGGAAAACCTGGGGGTTTCATAAACTCTTAAATAACATCACCAAAAAAATGGGTTACATATTTAAAATCTTTAGTGCACCCATTCTTTCTTTTAAAAAAGGAATAGAATAATTTAACAAAATTTCAAATTTTCTATATAAACGTACTTTCTTCTCTTCCTGATGCCTGCTGTAAATTTCCCTTTGTTTTTTTAAGTAGCAAATTTTAACTTCATTGAATGAGTTCTCATGTGTCTTATGAGACTATGCATACGACTAAAATGTTTTGGACACTCTTTACAGGGAAAAGGGCTTTTCTCCTGTGTGAGTTCTAATGTGTGATTTAAGATGATATAGTTGACAAAAACCCATATCACATTCTTTACACGTAAAAGGCTTCTCTCCAGTATGAGTTCTCATGTGTGTTTTGAGATTAGATATTCGACTAAAGCTTCTGTCACATTCTTTACACGTAAAAGGCTTCTCTCCTGTATGAGTTCTCATGTGTATTCTGAGAGTAGATATTAGACTAAAACTTCTGTTACATTCTTTGCATGTGAAAGGCTTCTCTCCTGTATGAGTTTTCATGTGTGTTTTGAGAGAAGATATTCGACTAAAACTTCTGTCACATTCTTTGCATGTAAAAGGCTTCTCCCCTGTATGAGTTATCATGTGTGTTTTAAGAGTAGATATGTGACTAAAACTTCTGTCACATTCTTGACACGTAAAAGGCTTCTCTCCTGTATGAGTTGTCATGTGTGTTTTGAGAGTAGATATTTGACTAAAACTTCTGTCACATTCTTTACACGTAAAAGGCTTCTCTCCTGTATGAATTCTCATGTGTGTTTTGAGAGTATAAATTTGACTAAAACTTTTGTCACATTCTTTACATGTAAAAGGCTTCTCTACTGTATGAGTTGTCATGTGTGTTTTGAGACTAGAAACTTGAGTAAAACTTCTGTCACATTCTTTACACGTAAAAGGCTTCTCTCCTGTATGAGTTCTCATGTGTTGTTTGAGAGCAGAAACTCGACAAAAACTTCTGTCACATTCTTGACATGGAAAAGGCTTCTCTCCTGTATGAGTTCTTATGTGTGATATGAGAGTAGATATTTGACTAAAACTTCTGTCACATTCTTTACACGTAAAAGGCTTCTCTCCTGTATGAATGATCATGTGTTTTTTGAGATAAGAAACTCGACTAAAACTTCTGTCACATTCTTGACACGTAAAAGGCTTCTCTCCTGTATGAGTTGTCATGTGTGTTTTGAGAGCAGACATTTGACTAAAACTTCTGTTACATTCTTTACACGTAAAAGGCTTCTCTCCTGTATGAGTTCTCATGTGTTTTTTGAGATTATAAATTTGACTAAAACTTCTGTCACATTCTTTACACGTAAAAGGCTTCTCTCCTGTATGAATCATCATGTGTTTTTTCAGATTAAAAACTCGACTAAAACTTCTGTCACATTCTTTACAAGTAAAAAGCTTCTCTGTTATACGAGTTCTCATGTGTGCTTTGAGGGAAGTTCTTTGATTAGTACTCCTATCACATTCTTTACCACAGAGAGGTTTCTCTCCCCTGTGAGTTCTCATGTGTGTTTTGAGATAAGATAAATGGCTAAAATGTTTATCACATTCTTTACAAGAAAAAGTCTTCTCTCTTGGGTGAGTTGTAATGTGAGTTCTAAATTTGAACCACGAGCCAAAATTTTTACCACATTCTTTACAGACATAAGCTCCTTCATCAGACTTAGTTTCCATATGGGCAGACATCTTATGAGCAGTTCTTGTTCCTTTACCAGACTTGATATGCGAAAGTCTCTTTTCTTTATGGGATTGTTTGGTTGTCTTAACCAAAGTTGCTTTCCTGAACTTTTTACTAACATCAGAGTCACACTGACTTTCTGACATGTGAGAGCTGGCCACACTTTGGACATGACTTCTGTCTCTTCTCTTCCTCTGATCTCTGTTCTGTGGCTCTGTCTCTTCATCTGGAGTTGATGTTGATTCTTTATGTTGGTTTCCTTCTTCATCCTGACTATCAGTTACAGTAAAGCTCTGCTGATTGTTTCCATCTGATTCTGTAAAAACATGTCCCTCAAAAGTAGAAATCTCCATCAGGGTATAACTTTCTTTAATCTGTATAGTTTGTGGTTCCTCCTGCTCCTCCTTAGTCTGTTGAGGTTCTTGTTCTTCCTGCTCCTCTTTTATCTGTTGAAGTTCTGGTTCCCCCAGTTCCTCTTTTGTCTGTGTAGGTTCTGGATCATTCTGTTCCACTCTGAAGTTCCTCTGCTGGTTGCAGATATCTTCATCTTTTATCAACCAATGCTGGGGGAGGACTGCAGGGACACAAACACAAGAAAGTCTGAGACCTGTTAATGTTTTTTGTGTTATTATCAAATACATTTGAAACTTTAGAAGTCCATCAGTCGTACCGTCCATTTCCTAAATCCTCTAAATCATTTTCGGGATCATGGGAATGTCTAAGTCTACAGGTGTAGATTTGAGTTGCAGGACATAGACATAAGCTATTAATTTTACGACTTTAAACTCAACTCTGATTATAACAGCTATAACTCATGACTTGAATTGCTTTTCCTGAAGTGGACTCAGCAAGGTTTCCCATCAAAGACTTCAGAAAGTTTTTTGATTAATACCTTTGGACAATATTTCTAAACAAAGCACACAGTATAAATCCAGACCATGTCCTCAAACTAGATGGGTCTTAACTGGAGCAGTTTATTGATACTGGAGAACACAAGCATTTTTGGTTTTCCTCGGTCAAGGATGTACTGGTCTAAACCAGTGTTTTTCAACCTTTTTTGAGCCAAGGTACACTTTTTCCATGAAAAAAATCCTGTGGCACACTAGCATCCAAAAAGGTAACAAATTTGAGTCTGTATTGATGTACAGTCCCTCCACAATCTAGTGTACTTTTTTTTTAATAAGCGGGAAGCGTCATTGCAGTGCAGAGGTGCTGTCACTTTAACCCAGTGCTTCTCAATCTCAATTCACTCCCCCACCAACCCCCCCCCCACAACTTTCTGCTGCAAATATCATCGTTATCATTAGTCAATTTGCTGAAGTTAAACGTATATCTCTTCAAAATAGTCTACATTTATTATCATTGAAGAATGATTAAAAAGAACTTGTAAATAATCAGTTTTTATGCTTTTTTTCCCCAAGAATCCTTCCAAATCTTTCAAAAATAAAAACGACAATCTTTCCTTGTTTCCCTCCACAATAGTGATTGGAATTCTGTCTCTTCTCAGAGAATCCGTTCTTTTGCATTAACTCTCTGAAAACAGCGACTCTTTCTGCTACCAAATGACTTTTTAGGTTGTTGTTTGCTTTGTGTGATTCATTATAAACTACTAGATAAGATTATGCACAAAATCCACGATGTAAACATGTTTTATTCATATAAAGTGTAAATTGTGTATATACTGTTATTTATCCCTTCCAGATAAAATGTAAAAAATAAATGATAAAAGAACTATTAAGTATTCAGTTTTGAACTCTATACATTTTAAGCTTTTTTCGTTTTAAACACATTTGAAGCGAATAACACAAAACTCTGCAACCACAACCCAAAATACAAATGAAAGTGTGCAAAACCAACAAAGACTTTTATCCACAATAGCATGAAGACAAGTGTCTCAGCTTTGAGGATATAATCTGTTTTCTTCTCTTGCACGGTTTAAGAGAAGATTCTCAGTTTTCAGGTGTCTGGACAGGTTGGTCGTTGAGCCATAAATATATACACACGTGGACAAAATTGTTGGTACCCCTCAGTTTAAGAAGAACAAACCCACAATTCTCACTAAAATCACTTGAAATTTACAAAAGTAACAATAAATAGAAAAAATTGAAAATTAAACAATCAAAATCAGCCATCACTT
>NC_050526.1:19118142-19128948 GCF_002922805.2 Oryzias melastigma
GAAACTTCGCTACGATCGGACGCGGACGCTGGCTGCCAGGCTTCTTCCCTCCGAGCCGGTGGACTCTGTCGAAGGTGATCTTCTGAAGCTCCTCCTTCGGGATCTTCAGCTGGGCCTCCATGAAGGTCTTCACCGTGGCCTCCGGGGGTCTTCCCTCGCCTCCTCCGGAATCCCCGAAATGACCAGGTTGTCCCTCATGCTCCGCGCCTGAAGATCCAGGAGGGTTTCCTTCATGGCTCGGTTCTCCTCAGAGAGCCGGGTGGTGTCGGAGGTTAGCACCTTCACGGACTCCCTGAGGCTCTGGTTCTCCGCGGCTAACTCCTGCACCTGCTGCTGGCTGAACTCCAGAGACTCCCGCAGGCCCTGGAACTCTTGGTGGAGGATCTCCAGCAGGTTGAGGCGGGCATCAAGGCTGGAGAGCTTCTTATCTATGGAATCTAATACATCGCTGATTCCGCTGCCTGGAGAGGAGATGGCCCCGGGAGAATCTTCGGGACGGTTACGCTTGGTGGAAGGCGTGGTGGTGGAGGAGCCCTTCTTCATCTTGACTACGGTGTCGAAGCAGTCGTCGATGTACTTCTCCAAGTCCTCCAGGCTGTCAAAAACGTATTAATCTTTTCCAAATATGTGTTAATTTTCGGAATGTTTGTATGGCGGTATAATGAAAAAAGCTGGAAATGTTTGTTTAGCTACTCACGCGCCGCCAGATTTACTCACCCACACACCTGTCAGTCTCGCGATGCTACAGCATGATCACGTGCCTCTACCTATAAGACCATCTCTAAACAGCTTGAAGTTCCTGTGACAACAGTGGCTCATATTATTCAGAGGTTCAAGACCCACGGGACAGTAGCCAACGTCCCTGGACGTGGCCGCAAGATGAAAATTGATGACAAATTGAAGAGACGTGTAGCCCGGGTGGAAACCTTCACTAAAATACACAACACAACATTAAATATAAATATCAATAAATAATAACTTCTCGGTTTAATACACCGGCAGTGCGTCTTTACGTCTGTGCGTCTGACGCAGCTGCGTAATGAGGTCACGTGGCCAAGCACGCCAAATCGGAAGTGATAAACTCCACCCCTAACAGGCTGCCGGTAGTAGCTCGGGGCATGCTCAGGGCGAGTTTGCTGGAGGTATGTTTGGCAAATTTCATTGTTGGTTCGCTATTGAAATATCTGACATTACGGCAACTGATGTCAAACTATAGGGGCCAACTACCGGTGCCGACCCGATGCGAAAGAGCGTTCGAGAGTAGAGTCAGACTACGAACTGGTGAGTCGAACTAGCGCTTAGCCTAGCCGCCTCCATTGATTTTATATGGAGCGGTTAGCACTGCGTTTAAAGCCGATTTTCTCCAAATGTATTTAATCTATTGAGACTAAACTTCTACCGAGTCTGTATTGTATTATTATCTTTCGACCCTATCACTGTGTTTATGTTTTAATGTACTTTAGTGACCAAACTTAAACGTTGTTTGGACAGGTTATTATTTGATGCACTGCTAAGCACTTTAAAGTTATTCCTCTTGTGCTGCTAGTGTTTAATTATCATTGTGTATCCAAACTATGCACTTTATTTTTGATATATGAATTGTTTAATTATAGCTCATCGTTATTTATTAAGATGAACTATTTTTGATACTATTTATTGTACAATATGGAAGTTTACAGTCACTGTTATTTATAGTGCGACCTGCATTATTTATTTATTGTTGATTGTTAATTAGAATTTGTGTGCACACTGAGAATCAAAAGCTAACACTGAGAATTTAAATCTAGCACTGAGAACTCAAATAGAGGTCTTACACTGGCCCTGTTTCCTCTATTCAGGCCAGGTGTTGATGGCGAGCTAGAGCCTGAAACCGAAACATAACTTTTGGATGTCATGGAAAATTCCTACTCCACTAAATACTTTCTCCTGCTCTGGTCTGGCTGGTAGGAGGCTTTTTCACAGCCGCCCTTTCTTCTTTTTCTGTTTTTTTTGCCCTTCGAGCGACCAATCTACATACGTAGTTGGAGCACGTTCTTTCTGTTGGACATTTGGTCGTTTTTGGATTTTCTTTGGACTCGAGAACAACTGGGTGCATGGACAGGTCACCCAGTCTGATGGACATTAACCAGAACCTGATCCATAACACGAACTTTTCTTTTTTTTTCGGGATCTTTTCTTCCCTTTGAATGGCCATTCATGTAATTCATGTATATCATGTATATTTGTCTTTTTTGTGTGTTCTTGTTATTCTAAAAAATATATGGTACCAGCAAAACACAAAAAACCTTGTCTCAGTCTCTCCCTCCACTCCTAGAGTCGGATTTGGTCTTCTGATCTAGCCTACAGAAGCATTGTGCTTAAGCTAAGCTACTGGGACACATTGGTTACATAGTACGTGGCGAGCTAGCCAGGAGTGGAGAAGGTAGAACTGAACATTAAGGTTTTGTTTTTTTTTTGGTTTACATATTTCTGAAAGACATGGAAACATTTGAGAAAATTGGCATTAGGATACCTAACTCAGTCTTAATACAAGACGCGACTAAAACTGAAACTGACGATGAAGCCATTAAATTTCTGAGCCGATTTGGTTCCATTTCAAAGGTTGAAATTATTGACGATCCTGAATCTATATTTAATCAATCCATTGTTGTCGAGTACAGCTTGGGCGCACCTTTACTTGCGTTGCGTAAGATTCTACCGTACACTTTCATTTGTGAGAAAGATAAAGTTACTTACGAACTTTTGGACTTATCTACAGTTTGCGCAGAAGAAATTGGCAAATTGCAGACCGAGAATTATCTGGGACAACTACAAAAAAATGCTAAATTAACGGGCCAAGATTTTGCTGTTATTTTGAATGGGGTGATGTCTCTGCTTGGCCAATCTGTCAGTGAGCTCCATCCCGCTGCTGCTAATGAAGCTGAAGCTCCACCAGAGGATCGCCAGGGAGCGTCACCAACTGTCCAGAATACAAATGTAGATCAGCTGAAGATAAAAACAGGCCCAAGGTTTCAGGATGCACGACCTTCACGATCAACCTTGTCGCAGCAAGATCTGAACCCACCTGAAGTTCCACACTATATTGTTGAGCATGTAATGAGGAATAAAGAGAGTACGGGACATTATGCTGCACAACGCATTAGATCCTTCTCAGGCAGACTGCCGCGTCTGCAGAACTAATCAGACTATGACACATGGCGTTCCAGCATTGAACTGTTACTTAAAGATCCTGCAGTGTCTGACCTTCATCGATCCCGGAAGATCTTCGAGAGTCTGCTGCCACCAGCTTCTGATATGGTTAAACATCTGCAGCCAGAAACCCTTCCGACTGTTTATCTTCAGACACTTGACTCAGCATATGGCACTGTACAAGATGGAGACGAGTTATACGCCAAGTTCCTGGACACCTTCCAAGACGCTGGAGAGAGACCGTCAATCTATTTACAACGTCTTCAGGTGGCATTGAATGCTGCAGTCAAGCGTGGAGGTGTCTCAAATCAAAACATCGAAAGACATCTCTTAACCCAATTCTGCCGTGGCTGTTGGGATAACGCTTTAATCATTGAACTGCAGCTGAAACAAAGGAAACACAATCCACCGACATTTGCTGATTTCTTACGACTGCTGAGAACTGAAGAGGATCGAGAAGCAGCGAAAGCCATCAGGATGAAGCAACATCTCGCCACATCAAGACCCAAAGCTTCAGCCCATGCACAGTACGCTTATACAGATCCCGCAGAGAAAGATGATATTGCTGCTCTCAGATCAGTCACAAAACAGCTTGCACAACAATTAGCCGACATCCAGAAGCAGCTTCAGTCGCTCACTGCTGCCCAGTCAAGCTCCAGTCAAGACGCTGCTTCCAAGTCCACACCCATTCGTAAATCGGGCGCAGGTCAGAGGGCAGGCACGCAACCAAAGAACCTGCCTTCTGCACCCAAACCTGGATTTTGCTATCGGTGTGGTGAAGACGGCCATATCAAGCCAAACTGTGAGAATCCCCCAAACTCTGCTCTAGTGTCTGTCAAGAAGAAGCAATTCACTGAACGTCAAGCAAGATGGCAGAAATCAAACCCCATGAATTACCAGTCTTTAAACTAGATCCAGTTCCTGTTACGGGGTGAACCGGAACTGTTGTGGACCCACAACGTCCCAACAACAAGAAGAAAACTGTAAAGTGTGAAGAACTTACTCCGGTTTCTGCTACTGTTCCACCGCAGTTACCCAAAGGCTTAATTGGTTCCCGTTGTACAGCTAATATCAGGATTGCTGATCAAGAATGTAATTGCCTCCTCGACACTGGGTCGCAAGTTACAACTGTTCCAATCTCATTTTACAATCAACACCTCTCTGATCAACCAGTGAACCCTTTGTGTGATTTATTGCAAGTTGAAGGAGCTGCAGGACAAGCTGTTCCATATGTTGGATACGTGGAGATGGTGATCACGTTTCCAAAGGAATTCCTGGGGGCCGACTTCAATGTGTCTACACTAGCGCTTGTGGTTCCAGACGTCAAAGCTGATCACTCGTCCCCAGTATTGATCGGCATGAACACTTTGGAGCCTTTATATAGCCAGTATATGGGGAGCGAGTTTGCCGAGTTTCAGCCAGCTGCTCATGGCTATAGAGCAGTTCTCAAGCTCCTGCAGATCCGCCACCAACAACAGGCAGGCAACAATGGAGCTGTGAGATTAGCCAGCAAGTCGCCAGTCCTCATCCCTGCTGGGCAGACAATCGTTGTCGATGGCTCCATTCACGCCAGCATGCCAGCTCCAGGTCAGTGGGCGCTTGTGGAACACCCAGCCTCACCCCTGCCAGGTGGACTGTGTGTTAAGAATACCCTCATCATGCTCTCAAGCCAATCCCACCAGAAGATCTCTGTCATACTCACAAATGAGACAGACCAAGACATCACCATCGCACCGCTCTGTATCATCGCTGACCTTGCAGTGTCACCACAGATCCTGTCACACCAAGTGTCCCAGAACCAATCCTCTGACAAACAACCACCAGCTCTGACGTTGGATTTTGGAGAGTCGCCCATCCCTCCAGAATGGAAAGAGAGGATCACGTCTAAGCTGAGAGACATTCCAGAGGTTTTTTCACATCATGATTTGGATTTCGGATGCACTGACAAGGTGAAGCATCGGATTAAACTGCATGATGAAACACCCTTCAAGCATAGAGCCCGACCAATCCACCCCCAAGATGTAGCGGGGTTGTGCGCCAACATCTACGCGATCTGCTGGAAGCAGGTGTCATCAGACAGTCTGAATCATCATTCTCATCACCTATCGTCGTGGTCCGTAAAAAGAATGGAGACATACGATTGTGCGTTGATTATCGTAAGCTAAACTTACAGACAGTTAAAGATGCCTACGCCTTGCCAAACCTGGAGGAGTCGTTTTCAGCACTAACCGGTTCAAAGTGGTTCACCGTGCTTGATTTAAAATCCGGTTATTACCAAATTGAAATGGATGAGTGCGACAAAGCAAAAACTGCATTTGTGACGCCAATCGGATTTTGGGAATTTAATCGGATGCCTCAAGGGGTAACAAACGCACCGAGTACGTTCCAGAGATTAATGGAGAAATGCATGGGAGATCTCCATGTGAGAGAAGTACTCATCTTTCTTGATGATCTTATCGTGTTCTCAAAGTCACTGGAGGAACATGAGCAACGATTAATCCGAGTACTCACCCGGTTGAGAGAATATGGTCTGAAACTCTCTCCAGAAAAGTGCAAGTTTTTCCAGAAATCTGTGAAGTATCTCGGACACATTGTCTCTGAAAGGGGAGTCGAAACAGATCCAGACAAGATCACTGCACTTAAATCCTGGCCAGTTCCAAAAACTTTGAAAGAACTCAAGTCATTCTTGGGATTTGCTGGATACTACAGGAGGTTTATCCAGGGATATGCAGCCATCGCCAAGCCTCTCAACAATCTAACACGTGGCTACGCCCCCACCTCCAAATCAAAAGCAAAGTCCAGTTCTTCAAAGTTCCAAGATGCAAAACAGCCTTTCGGAGACCGATGGACCAGTGAATGCCAACTTGCATTTGAGACCTTAATCGAGAGGTTGACCAGTTCCCCAGTTTTGGGTTTTGCTGACCCTAAGTTGCCCTATATACTCTACACCGACGCCAGCACCACCGGGCTCGGAGCGGCTTTATATCAGGAACAAGAGGGCCAGTTGAGAGTGATCGCTTACGCCAGTCAGGGCCTGTCACCCAGCGAATCGAGATACCCTGCACACAAGCTTGAATTCCTTGCCTTAAAGTGGAGTGTGACAGAGAAACTGCACGACTATCTGTACGGCGCTAACTTTGTAGTGGTGACAGACAACAACCCACTCACCTACTTGTTGACATCAGCAAAGTTAGATGCCGCCAGCCACAGGTGGCTCGCCGCCCTGTCCACCTACACATTCAAGCTGCAGTACAGAGCCGGGAAACAGAACCTCGACGCTGATGCCCTGTCTCGCCGCCCTCACGGTCAACCCACAGGCATCGCATTGCAGAAAGATTGGGACCTGATCAACAGATTTACACGAGAACATGTCACAGAACTGGGTGGAGTGGAAAAAGTGGATCCTGAAGTCATTTCTGCTAAATGCCATCGCGGCCTTGTCACCAACCAGCCTAGCAGTCAGACAGAGAACATTGTTGCCCTGATTGAATCCTTGAGTTCGTCAGCTGAGGCCATACCACATTGCTATGTCAATGAAACAGATAGTGGGCTGCCAGTCGTTCCCATGATGTCTCATCTGGACCTCAAAGAAAAGCAACATGCTGATCCTGTTATAAGAGAGGTCATCCACCAGATGGAGACTGGAGAAAAAGTACCTCCTACAGCACGGAATGAACTTCCAGATGTAGCACTGCTGTTGAGGGAGTTGAATCGTCTCGAACTACAAGACGACATCTTGTACCGGAGAAGACATGAAGGGGAACAAGTGTCATTTCAACTGGTGTTGCCTGAGGAGCTGAGGTCGGTCGTCCTAACCAGTCTTCACGATGACATGGGCCACATGGGCATCGAGCGAACTCTAGACCTTGTGCGCTCCAGATTCTTCTGGCCTCACATGGCAGCTGACGTAGAGTCCAAAGTCAAGACCTGCAGCTGTTGTGTAAGACGAAAGGCTCTTCAGGAAAAATCTGCACCACTCATTAACATCAAGACCACACGCCCTCTGGAATTGCTTTGCATGGACTATTTATCACTCAAACCAGATCAAAGCAATACGAAAGACATTCTTGTTCTCACTGATCATTTTACAAAGTTCGCTGTTGCAATACCCACAGCAAATCAGAAGGCGAGAACTGTGGCAAAGTGTTTATGGGAGAACTTTATCGTGTGTTATGGAATACCTGAGCGACTACACACAGACCAAGGTCCTGACTTTGAGTCAAAACTCATCAAAGAACTTTGCCAGATTGCTGGAATCCAAAAAACACGGACAACCCCCTATCATCCCAGAGGCAACCCAGTAGAGAGGTTCAATCGGACGCTACTTAGCATGCTTGGGACTCTGGCACAGAAACAAAAGAGCAAGTGGAAGGAATATGTGAGGCCGTTGGTACATGCATACAACTGCACTCGGAATGATGTCACCGGCTAAACACCGTATGAGTTGATGTTTGGCCGGTCACCTCGCCTTCCAGTAGACCTCGCTTTTGGTCTGCCTCTGCAGAAAAATCAGACTACATCTCACTCCCAGTATGTTGAGAATCTCCGATCCCGTCTCGAAGAGAGTTTCCAGATTGCGTCCAAGAATGCCACAAAGTCAGGCGAGAGAAACAAAGCTCGTTTTGATAAGCGTGTCACACCATCAAGCTTGGAGGAAGGAGACAGAGTACTTGTCCGTAATGTCAAGCTACGAGGCAAGCACAAGCTTGAAGACAAATGGGAACAAGATGTTTACATCGTCCTGAAACGCGCTGGAGATTTACCAGTGTACACTGTTCGGCCGGAGACCAAGAATGGACCAATTCGTACACTGCATAGAGACCTTCTTCTCCCTTGTCCCTTCCCGCCAGGCAGTGACTATGTGGATTCATCGCCAGACACGTCACCCCATCGTTCGGTAACCCGAAGTCAGAAACCAGCTGTTGCTGATCCCAATGCAGACCCAGATGAAGATGATGAATGGGACTTGCCTCAAATCCAAATCCCGCCAATCTCATTCACGGTCAAGAGGGCTCAATTGCCTGTAGCCCCGGCCAACATCCCTGAAAGTCCTGCTGATACTCTGCCTGCGTCTGTGCGAGACAACTTACCTGCCAATGAAGATACTAACTTACCCGAAGGTGGGGATATCTCTGCAGAGCCTGAAGCTTTTCGGCTAATAAGAAAAGAACGTGAGCCTGGTGACAACTTACCTGTTGTAACACCACTTACCTGTGTTCCTGAGGATCCACACGAAGAACCACAGCTCGTTGGCCAAGCAGAGGCATCACCCAGCCGCAATGAGCCATTGGTCATCCCCGATGAGACTATTGTTGAGGTACAAGACTCACCTGTTGCTGATCCTGAACCTGCTGTCCAACGTACTGGCCGTCTGCGCCAATTACCCAATCACCTTCAGTATTCCGCGTTGGGCAATCCGCTCATTTCAGTAATTCAAACTCTTTTCCATGGATTAGTCGATGCTTATAGCGAAGCACTTCATACCTCTGTACCCACTGACCTTTCGCGCCCTCGTGTTTATGAAATTTAGCATGCACCGGAGTTGCATGAACTAAAGGGGGGAGGGTGTAGCCCGGGTGGAAACCTTCACTAAAATACACAACACAACATAAAATATAAATATCAATAAATAATAACTTCTCGGTTTAATACACCGGCAGTGCGTCAAATCGGAAGTGATAAACTCCACCCCTAACAGGCTGCCGGTAGTAGCTCGGGGCATGCTCAGGGCGAGTTTGCTGGAGGTATGTTTGGCAAATTTCATTGTTGGTTCGCTATTGAAATGTCTGACATTACGGCAACTGATGTCAACTATAGGGGCCAACTACCGGTGCCGACCCGATGCGAAAGAGCGTTTGAGAGCAGAGTTAGACTACGAACTGGTGAGTCGAACTAGCGCTTAGCCTAGCCGCCTCCATTGATTTTATATGGAGCGGTTAGCACTGTGTTTAAAGCCTTTATACATTAAAGACTGAGAAAAGCGGGATACACTGTGGATAGTTTGACAGTCTGTTACTGCCGCCGCGTTCTCTGGCTGCAGCTCGATGCAGCGACGTGTCCAGCGGAGCTCACGCCATGAATATGCCGGCAGACAGACCGCTATGCTGGGGCTGGATCACACTTAAACCCCCAGAACATTTAAAACGTCCCCCGGTGCGCTTGCTGTTGGGAACATTGGGGGTCCGCAGCTCTCGGGACGCGGCGCCGGACGCGAGCCGGTACCACCAGACGTGGTACTGGACCCGACCCGGAGCCGGGTTAGGGTGCAGGAGCTCACCGCATCCTGGCGCCGGGCCGGTTCTAGCCAGCAGCTCGGTGGATGGAGACCCGCCCGTGATCTAGTGAGAGCAGCCGGTGAGTTAGAGGGCAGGACGCCCGCACGCGGTATGGAAAGGCACGTGTGAGAAAGCCCGCGATTAATGTGTCAAAAAAATGTCGGCATCACGCACATGACAAAATTAACGCGACAAGTCTGAGATTCATTTTGCTGTGGAAACCCCAAAAATGTTTAACAAACTGTTTTTACAACATAAAATTAAAGTTTTAGGTGTAATTTCATAAAAACTACAAGAATAAATTTAATCAACAAACTAATCAACACTTTTGAATGAAAATATAAAAAATTTCCAGTTGAAATTCACTGATTCCTCATTTGGGCCACATGTATGAACAGATTGTTGGTAGAGGAACATCACAGCTCCATGATGTGACCTTTCATATGTGGTCATACAGACAGTAATAGAACTTCAGTCTGCATGTGTGGCTTCAGATTCTAGCCCAAAAATAAGAAGTTCTCTGCTAAGAGCACTGCTGTCTATTTGACATTTTTCCTGAATTCTATGTTTTTCTCTTTTCTTTTACTTGTTTTTATTCATAAACGTTCCATGTTGTGTTTGTGGGGAACACTAAAAAGGTTTTAGGGAGAAGTTTGATCCAGCTGGACTTCAGATCGGCTCTTATGTTACGAGTCCGGCCCACTTGAGATCAGACAGGTTGAAGGTGGCCCCCAAACCAAAATGAGTTTGACACCCCGGTATTAGAGTGTAAAGGAGCCTTTTTAGCTGCTAAAGAGAAGAAAGAAAGAAAATAAAACTGTTCATAGAAATATTCATAGAAAACCAGAGAGCAAAGAGTTCTTTGGGGGAAAAAAAAAGAGTTTTTTATGTTGCGACTTCCTCTCTGTTTGCATTAAACATATTTTAACACAACATCCATGTAAATTTATCGGTAAAATTATGTAAAATTTGTCCAGAAAAAACATATTTAGATTTTTTTTACCGCGTCAAAAACGAGATTTTGGTCACTAAAGTTGTGACTTCAAACTTGGAGCATCAAACCACAAACAGCAACATCAGTTTGAAGGTTTTTGCTACTAAAAGTGTTCTGCTGACTGATTACTTTATTTTTCTTCATAAGATGCTTAATCTAGCGGTAGCTCACTAAACACCTGCTGCACTGTTCTAGAAACATTTTAAAGCTTGTATTTAGTTGAACTTTGTCTTTTAAACAATTTCCAAAAGAAAAGTTAAAATTAAATAGTTTTTGTTATAAATCAGGGGTCTCAAAATCGCGACCCGCGGGCCATTTGCGGCCCGCAGGATGATGATTTGCGGCCCG